>NW_020837949.1:74247265-74811899 GCF_003676395.1 Aethalodelphis obliquidens | reverse complement strand
CCCTGCATCGGCAGGCAGACTCTCAACCACTGCGCCACCAGGGAAGCCCTAATATGGTTATTCATAACTCTTCTTTTAAATAATTTAATACATTTAACTTTTCAAAACATAATTAGAGCATAATGATGAACTCTGAAATATCAACAACTCTCGTTGCCTTATATTTACATACTTTTGGTTTGTTTTAAAAATGGTTCGACAGTCACCACTCTCATTTTCTGAGCATTCAGTTAAAGTAAGTCCTCCTGTTTTTCAGGATGAACACACGTGCTCTTCCAGGTGAAAAGACAGGCATTCAGCTGGAAAGTGGGAGAGCCAGTACTCGACCTCCACAGCCTCTCCACACAGTGAGATGTCAGTGTGTTAAACAGAGGATCTGACTTGGAAAAATTCAATATACATACCCCTTTCTTCTCTAAATATGTCTATGATATAAAATAAGAGAATGTTTTATATATATCTAAGTCTCCTCAAGGTTTAGAATTAAGGAACTTCGTGAAACATCCTTCCTCCTATAATTCACATGCAGAGTATGCACTAGGTCTCTGCTCTCTCCAACCTGAGTTTAGTGTTCAGTAGCTTTTCTCGAAATTCTAACTGTGGAAACTGTGTTGTGTTGTTTCCATAGGTTTCATTTCTTAGCTTCCAATCGAACATATTCTAGCTAAAAAACACTTTAAAAATTGTCAAAATTGGGAAGAAACAGTTTTACAAAAAATACGTTGGATGGACACAACATATTAGAAAGGAAATCATAGTAGTATATAACATCTTTCATTATGAGATTTGGATAATCATATTCACACTAGCTTTTCACTTAGGAAAATTTAGAGAATACAGAGAATTCAAATTTAATACATAAGCTCAATATATACAAAATAAATGCTAAATTGTGTAAGTTTTAAAATATTCCCCAAACTGATTATATTCACCTAGTTTTAAAAAATATTGAAGTTGTAGAATCCCTTTATACTCTTTCTCTGCACTGATACTGCCTGAATAAAGATCTCAGAATTTAGAAGCCTGGAGTTCATATGGTATGGGCTCTACTCCAAGATATTTTTTAGAAACGAAACAATAATTAGGCAGCAGAATGAATGAGATTACAGTTTTCCAACTAGTATGCTGTAATGCTTTTTGAGTATAGGATTTATGCGAGGTAAAGTAGAGACTGATACAGGAGGGAGGACAGTTGGTATATACCCTGCTCCTATGGTTTAGGACAAGAGGGGATGGATAGATAGCTGGATGGATGGATGGATGATGGGATTAGGATAAGGTGTATCCCCAGTGTGCCCTGGCAAGTACAAAGGTACAGTTTAAAAAAACATTGGGAGAAAGAGACTTCCGGGAAGATGGCAGAAGAGTAAGACGGGGAGATCACCTTCCTCCCCACAGATACACCGGAAATACACCTACATGTGGAACAACTCCTACAGAACACCTACTGAACGCTGGCAGAAGACCTCAGACCTCCCAAAAGGCAAGAAACCCCCCACGTACCTGGGTAGGGCAAAAGAAAAAAGAATAAACAGAGACAAAAGGATAGGGACGGGACCTGCACCAGTGGGAGGGAGCTGTGAGGAGGAAAGGTTTCCGCACACTAGGAAGCCCCTTCGCGGGCAGAGACTGCGGGTGGCGGAGGAGGGGAGCTTCGGAGGCGCGGAGGAGACCACAGCAACAGGGTTGCGGAGGGCAAAGCGGAGAGATTCCCGCACAGAGGAACGGTGCCGACCGGCACTCACCAGCCCGACAGGCTTGTGTGCTCCCCTGCCGGAGCGGGCGGGGCTGGGAGCTGAGGCTCGGGCTTCGGTCGGAGCGCAGGGAGAGGACTGGGGCTGGCGGCGCGAACACAGCGTGAAGGGGGTTAGTGCGCCACGGCTGGCCGGGAGGGAGTCCGGGGAAAAGTCTGGACCTGCCGAAGAGGCAGGAGACTTTTTCTTCCCTCTTTGTTTCCTGGTGCGCGAGGAGAGGGGATTAAGAACGCTGCTTAAAAGAGCTCCAGAGACGGGCGCGAGCCGTGGCTAAAAGCGCGGACCCCAGAGACAGACATGAGACGCTAAGGCTGTTGCTGCCGCCACCAAGAAGCCTGTGTGCGAGCACAGGTCACTATCCACACCCCCGTTCCGGGGAGCCTGTGCAGCCCGCCACTGCCAGGGTCCCGTAATCCAGGGACAACTTCCCCGGGAGAACGCACGGCGCGCCTCAGGCTGGTGCAACGTCATGTTGGCAGAGGCCGCCGCAGGCTCGCCCTGCACTCCGTGACCCTCCCTAACCTGGGCCTGAGTGAGCCAGAGCCTCCGAATCAGCGGCTCCTTTAACCCCGTCCTGTCTGAGCAAAGAACAGACGCCCTCCGGCGACCTACACGCACAGGCGGGGCCAAATCCGAAGCTGAGCCCCTGGGAGCTGTGAGAACAAAAAAGAGAAAGGGGAATCTCTCCCAGCAGCCTCAGAAGCAGATTAAAGCTCCACAATCAACTTGATGTACCCTGCAGCTGTGGAATACATGAATAGACAACGAATCATCCCAAAATAAGGTGGTGGACTTTGAGAGCAAGATTTATTATTTTTTCCCCTTTTCTTTTTGTGAGTGTGTATGTGTATGCTTCTGTGTGAGATTTTGTCTGTATAGCTTTGCTTCCACCATTTGTCAAGGGTTCTACCCGTCCGTTTTGAAAAATTTTTTTCTTAATAATTACTTTTTATTTTAATAACTTTATTTTATTTTACTTTATCTTTTCTTTCCTGCCTTCCCTCCTTTAGACAACGAATCATCCCAAATTGAGGAGGTGGACTTTGAGAGCAAGATTTATGATTTTTTCCCCCTTTTCCTCTTTTTGTGAGTGTGTATGTGTCTGTGTGAGATTTTGTCAGTATAGCTTTGCTTCCACCATTTGTTCCAGGGTTCTATCCATCGGATTTTTTGTTTTTTTATTATCTTTTTTATTTTAATAACTTTATTATATTTTATCTTACTTTATTTTACTTTATCATCTTTCTTTTTTCCCTTCCTTCCCTCCTTCCTCCCTCCCTCCTTCCTTCCTTCCTTCCTCCTCCTCCTCCTCACCTCCCCCTCCTTATTCTTATTCTTTCTACTTTTTCGCCCTTTTCTTCTGAGCCGTGTGGATGAAAAGGCTCTTGGTGCTGCAGCCAGGAGTTAGTGCTGTGCCTCTGAGGTGGGAGAGCCAACTTCAGGACACTGGTCCACAAGAGACCTCCCAGCTGCACATAATATCAAATGGCGAAAATCTCCCAGAGATCTCCATCTCAACACCAGCACCCAGCTTCACTCAACGACCAGCAAGCTACAGTGCTGGACATCCTATGCCAAACAACTAGCAAGAGAGGAACACAACCCCACCCATTAGCAGAGAGGCTGCCCAAAATCATAATAAGTCGACAGACACCCTAAAACACACCACCAGACGTGGACCTGCCCACCAGAAAGACAAGATCCAGCCTCATCCACCAGAACACAGGCACTAGTACCCTCCACCAGGAAGCCTACACAACCCACTGAACCAACCTTAGCCATTGGGGGCAGACACCAAAAAAAACAGGAACTACGAACCTGCAGCCTGCAAAAAGGAGACCCCAAACACAGTAAGATAAGCAAAATGAAAAGACAGAAAAACACACAGCAGATGAAGGAGCAAGATAAAAACCCACCAGACCTAACAAATGAAGAGGAAATAGGCAGTCTACCTGAAAAAGAATTCAGAATAATGATAGTAAAGATGATCCAAAATCGTGGAAATAGAATAGACAAAATGCAAGAAACATTTAACAAGGACCTAGAAGAACTAAAGATGAAACAAACAATGATGAACAACACAATAAATGAAATGAAAAATACTCTAGATGGGATCAACAGCAGAATAACTGAGGCAGAAGAATGGATAAGTGACCTGGAAGATAAAATAGTGGAAATAACTAGTGCAGAGCAGAATTAAGAAAAAAGAATGAAAAGAACTGAGAACAGTCTCGGAGACCTCTGGGACAACATTAAACGCACCAACATTCGAATTTTAGGGGTTCCAGAAGAAGAAGAGGAAAAGAAAGGGACTGAGAAAATATTTGAAGAGATTATAGTTGAAAACTTCCCTAATATGGGAAAGGAAATAGTTAATCAAGTCCAGGAAGCACAGAGAGTCCCATACAGGATAAATCCAAGGAGAAATACGCCAAGACACATATTAATCAAACTGTCAAAAACTAAATACAAAGAAAGCATATTAAAAGCAGCAAGGGAAAAACAACAAATAACACACAAGGGAATCCCCATAAGGTTAACAGCTGATCTTTCAGCAGAAACTCTGCAAGCCAGAAGGGAGTGGCAGGACATATTTCAAGTGATGAAGGAGAAAAACCTGCAACCAAGATTACTCTACCCAGCAAGATCTCATTCAGATTTGATGGAGAAATTAAAACTTTTACAGACAAGCAAAAGCTGAGAGAGTTCAGTACCACCAAACCAGCTCTACAACAACTGCTAAAGGAACTTCTCTAGGCAAGAAACACAAAAGAAGGAAAAGACCTACAATAACGAACCCAAAACAATTAAGAAAATGGGAATAGGAACATACATATTGATAATTACCTTAAATGTAAATGGACTAAATGCTCCCACCAAAAGACACAGACTGGCTGAATGGATACAAAAACAAGACGCATATATTTGCTGTCTACAAGAGACCCCCTTCAGACCGAGAGACACATACAGACTGAAAGTAAGGGGATGGAAAAAGGTATTTCATGCAAATGGAAACCAAAAGAAAGCTGGAGTAGCAATTCTCGTATCAGACAAAATAGACTTTAAAATAAAGACTATTAGAAGAGACAAAGAAGGACACTAAATAATGATCAAGGGATCGATCCAAGAAGAAGATACAACAATTGTAAATATTTATGCACCCAACATAGGAGCACCTCAATACATAAGGCAAATACTAACAGCCATAAAAGGGGAAATCGACAGTAACACATTCATAGTAGGGGACTTTAACACCCCACTTTCACCCATGGACAGATCATCCAAAATGAAAATAAATAAGGAAACACAAGCTTTAAATGATACATTAAACAAGATGGACTTAATTGATATTTATAGGATATTCCATCCAAAAACAACAGAATACACATTTTTCTCTAGTGCTCATGGAACATTCTCCAGGATAGATCATATCTTGGGTCACAAATCAAGCCTTGGTAAATTTAAGAAAATTGAAATTGTATTAAGTATCTTTTCCGACCACAATGCTATGAGACTAGATATCAATTACAGGAAAAATCTGTAAAAAATACAAACACATGGAGGCTAAACAATACACTACTTAATAACGAAGTGATCACTGAAGAAATCAAAGAGGAAATCAAAAAATACCTAGAAACAAATGACAATTAAAACACAACGACCCAAAACCTATGGAATGCAGCAAAAGCAGTTCTAAGAGGGAAGTTTATAGCAATACAATCCTACATTAAGAAACAAGAAGCATCTCAAATAAGCAACGTAACCATACACCTAAAGCAATTAGAGAAAGAAGAACAAAAGAACCCCAAAGTTAGCAGAAGGAAAGAAATCATAAAAATCAGATCAGAAATAAATGAAAATGAAATGAAGGAAACGATAGCAAAGATCAATAAAACTAAAAGCTGGTTCTTTGAGAAGATAAACAAAATTGATAAACCATTAGCCAGACTCATCAAGAGAAAAAGGGAGAAGACTTAAATCAATAGAATTAGAAATGAAAAAGGAGAAGTAACAACTGACACTGCAGAAATACAAAAGATCATGAGAGATTACCACAAGCAACTCTACGCCAATAAAATGGACAACCTGGAAGAAATGGACAAATTCTTAGAAAGGCACAACTGCCAAGCAGCTGAATCAAGAAGAAACAGAAAATATGAACAGACCAATCACAAGCACTGAAATTGAAACTGTGATTAAAAATCTTCCAACAAACAAAAGCCCAGGACCAGATGGCTTCACAAGCGAATTCTATCATTTAGAGAAGAGCTAACACCTATCCTTCTCAAACTCTTCCAAAATATAGCAGAGGGAGGAACACTCCCCAACTCATTCTACGAGGCCACCATCACCCTGATACCAAAACCAGACAAGGATGTCACAAAGAAAGAAAACTACAAGCCAATATCACTGATGAACATAGATGCAAAAATCCTCAACAAAATACTAGTAAACAGAATCCAACAGCACATTAAACAGATCATACACCATGATCAAGTGGGGTTTATTCCAGGAATGCAAGGATTCTTCAATATACGCAAATCAATCAACGTGATACACCATATTAACAAATTGAAGGAGAAAAACTATATGATCTCAATAGATGCAGAGAAAGCATTTGACAAAATTCAACACCCGTTTATGATAAAAACCCTGCAGAAAGTAGGCATAGAGGGAACTTTCCTCAACATAATAAAGGCCATATATGACAAAGCCACAGCCAACATCGTCCGCAATGGTGAAAAACTGAAAGCATTTCCACTAAGATCAGGAACAAGAAAAGGTTGCCCACTCTCACCACTCTTATTCAATATAGTTTTGGAAGTTTTAGCCACGGCAGTCAGAGAAGAAAAGGAAATAAAAGGAATCCAAATTGGAAAAGAAGAAGTAAAGCTGTCACTATTTGCAGATGACATGATACTATACATAGAGAATCCTAAAGATGCTACCAGAAAACTACTAGAGCTAATCAATGAATTTGGTAAAGTAGCAGGATACAAAATTAATACACAGAAATCTCTGGCATTCCTATACACTAATGCTGAAAAATCTGAAACTGAAATTAAGGAAACACTCCCATTTACCAATGCAACAAAAAGAATAAAATATCTAGGAATCAACCAACCTAAGGAGACAAAAGACCTGTATGCAGAAAATTATAAGACACTGATGAAAGAAATGAAAGATGATACAAATAGATGGAGAGATATACCATGTTCTTGGATTGGAAGAATCAACATTGTGAAAATGACTCTACTACCCAAAGCAATCTACAGATTCAATGCAATCCCTATGAAACTACCACTGGCATTTTTCACAGAACTAGAACAAAAAATTTCACAATTTGTATGGAAACACAAAAGACCCCGAATAGCCAAAGCAATCTTGAGAACGAAAAATGGAGCTGGAGGAATCAGGCTCCCTGACTTCAGACTATACTGCAAAGCTACAGTAATCAAGACAGTATGGTACTGGCACAAAAACAGAAATATAGATCAATGGAACAGGATAGAAAGCCCAGAGATAAACCCACGGACATATGGTCACCTTATCTTTGATAAAGGAGGCAGGAATGTACAGTGGAGAAAGGACAGTCTCTTCAATAAGTGGTGCTGGGAAAACTGGACAGCTACATGTAAAAGTATGAGATTAGATCACTCCCTAACACCATACACAAAAATAAACTCAAAATGGATTAAAGACCTAAAGTAAGGCCAGAAACTATCAAACTCTTAGAGGAAAACATAGGCAGGACACTCTATGACATAAATCACAGCAAGGTGCTTTTTGACCCACCTCCTAGAGAAATGGAAATAAAAACAAAAATAAACAAATGGGACCTAATGAAACTTCAAAGCTTTTGCACAGCAAAGGAAACCATAAACAAGACCAAAGACAACCCTCAGAATGGGAGAAAATATTTGCAAATGAAGCAACTGACAAAGGATTAATCTCCAAAATTTATAAGCAGCTCATGCAGCTTAATAACAAAAAAACAAACAACCCAATCCAAAAATGGGCAGAAGACCTAAACAGACATTTCTCCAAAGAAGATATACAGACTGCCAACAAACACATGAAAGAATGCTCAACATCATTAATGCTCAACATCATTAGAGAAATGCAAATCAAAACTACAATGAAAAAAAAAAAAACTACAATGAAATGTCATCTCACACCAGTCAGAATGGCCATCATCAAAAAATCTAGAAACAATAAATGCTGCAGAGGGTGTGGAAAAAAAGGAACACTCTTGCACTGCTGGGGGGAATGTGAATTGGTACAGCCACTATGGAGAACAGTATGGAGGTTCCTTAAAAAACTACAAATAGAACTACCATATGACCTAGCAATCCCACTACTGGGCATATACCCTGAGAAAACCACAATTCAAAAAGAGTCATGTACCAAAATGTTCATTGCAGCTCTATTTACAATAGCCCGGAGATGTTAACAACCTAAGTGTCCATCATCGGATGAATGGATAAAGAAGATGTGGCACATATATACAATGGAATATTACTCAGCCATAAAAAGAAACGAAATTTAGCTATTTGTAATGAGGTGGATAGACCTAGAGTCTGTCATACAGAGTGAAGTAAGTGAGAAAGAGAGAGACAAATACCGTATGCTAACACATATATATAGAGTTAAAAAAAAAAAAAATGTCGTGAAGAACCTAGGGGTAAAACAGGAATAAAGACACAGACTTACTAGAGAATGGACTTGAGGATATGGGGAGGGGGAAGGGTAAGCTGTGACAAAGCGAGAGAGAGGCATGGACATATATACACTACCAAACGTAAGGTAGATAGCTAATGGGAGGCAGCCACATAGCACAGGGAGATCAGCTCGGTGCTTTGTGACCACCTGGAGGGGTGGGATAGGGAGGGTGGGAGGAAGGGAGACGCAAGCGGGAAGAGATATGGGAACATATGTATATATATAACTGATTCATTTTGTTGTGAAGCAGAAACTAACACACCATTGTAAAGCAACTATACTCCAATAATTAAAAAAAAAAACATTGGGAAGTATTAAGTGTGATGATCTCAAGAGATTTCCTAGTCTAGACACTTAGCAAAAGATATGTTTCAAGATAAGCTTCTTTCAATTCTATCCCTAACATGGGTGACTAGTTGAGCAAAAAATGAGAAAAGAACAATTGTAATTGCACTTTTCTTTGGGAAAGGAGTTACTGATTTTGCTTTCTTAAATCCTTCAAAAATAGGTGGGAAGCATAAATAACTACAAATGACAATCATATTTTATAATTAAATCTTTATGCTTAATTTAATAAAAGCAATAGCTGGAGTAGAAGACTTCTATGTTTTGTAGCCTGGAAATATTTCCTAAGTACAAAATTTGAGCATAAGAGTTTTGGTGCGGCTCTTTGGCATAACATTTATGTTGAACATATTTGCCCAATAACTTGTTCTAGTAAAGGAAGAACAATCCTTTCAAACGAGCAAGTTAATTTTCTTATTGAAGGTCTTTGGATGTTTCTGATTATCAACAAAAGGTCTGACTGGAACATCACCTGCGTTCATTTTCTTGTTAGTTAATTACACTATACTTACCACCCCCCACTATCAATAACTGGCCCGTATCCTTTGGCTGTATTGAATGGGTTCCATCATTAATTACAAGATCAGAAAAACGGGCTAACCGTTTATTTCTTTGTATTTTGCCTTTTAAAAGCATTTATTTTACTTCCCAGTTGACTTAAGAATATTTTACTTAGGGACTTCCCGGGTGGTCCAGTGGTTAAGGCTCTGTGCTCTCAATGCAGAGGGCCCGGGTTTGATCCCTGGTCAGGGAACTAGATCCCACATGCCGCAACTAAGACATGGCGCAGCCCAGTAAATAAATATTAAAAAAAAAAGAATAATTTTATTTAATAAATATGAATCCAAACATACTTTAGTAAGCACAAACTCAAAAAAGACATTATACCTAGGGGTATGATTCATTAATGCCACGAACCAATATATAATATTTCTAATTAAAGGCAAATTTACTACTGGTCATAAATTGTTTCCCCCTCTCTACATTTCCCGATCTCTCAAACAAAAATATTTTGAGTTTGATGAATCAGTCATATTTTCTTATTCACAGACATTTATTTATTGCACAAGCAGGAATAGATAGAGAGGGGCTCCCATAGGGTATGAGGTCAAGCTATTTCTTAAGGTGTAGAGGAAGGGTCAAGGCTATAAACATGCCCCTGACCCTAGCACATTCAAAAATCCTTCTGCTGGGTTCCTTCTGCCTTTTGACATCTTCTTCCATTGAGCTTATAGAATACAATTAATTGTGTAGTAAGAGTTTTAAACTGATACATACGTTTCTGTGGCAGGATCATAAACTTCACAGGAATTCAGTACTCGCCCAGAAACATTGTTCCCTAAACTTCCACCGCAAACATAGATCAGGCCGTTGGCTTCCACCATCCCATGGCTGCAGCGCTGAGTCAGCATGCTGGGCTTTGTGTGCCAGCTTTCAGTTCTTGTATCATAGCACTCAAATAAATACAGAGCCGAGTTTCCTGTAAAAGAAAAGGACCCCATCTTGCTTAACTTAGTGTGTATGTGGGCCTGGAGTGAGTTGACTGTAGAGTTGAATCATTACTGGAGGAAAGAATTTAGGGTTGTAGAGTCTTTTCTGTACTCAATCGACAACAACAAAACGTAGAAATAGTTTCAGAAAAAGCTACCTCTGTTTGTATAGACCTTGGAAAATATTCAGAAAAGGATCTGCTGGAGAGACTTATTAATTGGTAATTAAACAACAACAAAAAAGAAATTGGTTTGATTTCAAAAGATTTTCAAATTAAATAAGAAACATTATGTATGTCTTCCAGCCCAGTTATGATGATGGGAATTAACTGAACCTCAAATGTTTATAGAGAGGGGGAAAAACACAGCTGTTTACAGATGGTAAGTCTATACCTTAAAATATGAAGACGACTATCTGAGAGTATCCTCAGGCTTGTCATTTAATGTTCTACAACAGCCACTGCATCATTAACAAAACTGTTCTTCCTGACTGCTCTCAGCAGTTGTGTGGGTAGGCCCTGAAGTCATGCCGGTCCATTCTTGAATATACACTCAAAGTATCGTTATGTGTTTCTGGTGTACTTTGATTATACATTTTAACGGCAAAACACACCCATCCTGTTTTGCAACTTCTGCACATTTTAGGAGCTCAATAAAGACTTTTAGAAATGATACCATTAAAGGTCAAGTGCTTTTTTTCTTTCCCAAGAAAAACGAAGCTAGAACTTTATCAAATTATTGCTCCCTTCCCACTTTTCTGGACTCTTCTAACGCTTAAAAGCAATAACACCCTTATAAGTCTCTATCAAAACCAAAGCCTATGAAGAGCAAAGTTCAAAGAGTAACAAACAGAGGAAGTAATAGTCATGACTAACAGTAACTTCTTTTTAACTTTTTAAACATTTCAAATTTGGCAGATTCAGTCGGCTGACACTAAAGGGAAATATACAGTATATAGCAGATTAAAAAGAGTTACTATTTAAGTCAAAAACTGACTTAGTAGAGTAAATGCTGAAGAAATGAAGTTATCTACTATACTTTCCACAAAAAAGTATATGTATAAAACACTCAAGTGTTTTAGAAAATCATAATCTTTTATGATTTTCAAGTCACATTTAGAAAATCATAATCTTTCTTGTATTCATTTTGCATCTAGTGGGAGTGGGGGTAGAAACTTAAAACAAATAAATATGCTGACCAAAAGTAAAACAGTCTTTGGGCTAATATAAAAATCATAAAAGAAAACAAAAAGACAACGTTTAAATTCCATACTTTAGATTTACTTGGTCTTCCTAGTTTTCTTTATAAGCCCATTATTTAGCTAAAGAAATTACTTGAAAAGACGAAAGCATATAAAAGCTAGTCTGCACCTAGAATATTCATTTAGAAAAATTATTCATTTAATAAACGAACACTAGTGGACACTTACAAATTATCTGTCAATGAGAAAGGTTTTTATACCCATACCCACACCTTGTTCTGATCAATAAGCTTAAGATACCACTACCAATCATTACATTAAAAAGTTAAAGAATAGGGAGTTCTCTGGTGGTCCAGTGGTAAATAATCTGCTTTCCAATGCAGTGGACACTGGTTCAACCCCTGGTTGGGCAACTAGGCCCATGTGCTTCAACTAGACAGCCCGAGTGCTGCTAACTACAGAGCCCGTGTGCCACGACTAGAGACAGAAAACCTGCACGTCACAACTAGAGAGAAGCCCACACGCCGCAACGAAGATCCCGCAGGCCACAACGAAGACCCGACGCAGCCAAAAGAAAAAAACAAAGTTAAAGAATAAAGCAAATGAAAAAGATTATTCTTACTTTTTTCTGATACAAAGAAAGCAAAGATAATACAGATTTTAAAAGCCTGAATGTGGGTCTATGAGTAAGCCAAACTCCAAAATCTTTAAAGCAAATAATATTACGTATATAAAATAACTAATCCAGATGGCAACAATGAAACTGAAATCCAGATGACGTCAATGAAACCGTTGTCATGACAAAAAATGGACAGTTAACATAATCTAGGAAGTTGAAGTTCTTGTAAATTAATGACTTAGAAAGAGTAAGGTAAACCTTCAGGGAAATGTGCTCTAAAATATGACAGATATGTATTTAAATTTGTCAAAAAGTATCTGAACAAATAATACCAACTCTGTTTAAATATGAAAGCCAAGACCCTCAGCTTTAAAGCACACACAAATACTGAATAAGTCCTTACCAACTTCGGAACCTCCAGATGTATAAATTTTGCCTTCTGCAGCGCAGGCAGCAAGGCTGTCTCGAGGTGTTGGAGGGCCCAGTTTGGAATACCAGCTATCTTTAACGACATTATAGCAGTCCATTCGTTTTATGGGGAAAAGCTGAGAGCCACCCAAAATGTAAACTACATTGTCCCAAAACACGCATGCTGCGTCTCTTCGTTTTTCAAAGGGGCAGCGGATGTCTGTCCAGCTATAATCCTGTAACAGGAAAGGACAGGAAGATTTCAGTAATGGAAAACTATAATAGGAAAGGATGAAGCAAAGATATAATTGAGAACATACAAAACATAAGAATATGTTAAATTTATCAGAGTACATATAAGAATGTTTGACTTGAGACTATTATTTAATCTTGCGTGATTTCTTCAGAATGTTGGTTAGTCGTGGCAGAAGGCAAGAGGAAGACAGTGATGGCTTTGGGTCTTTTCTGGCTCTAAAATAAACTTTAATACATTTGTATGTATCACCAACACCCCGTCTTCTATTCCTTCTGTTATTGAGGATAACAATACAAGAAAATACTAAAATAAGCAGTTTTGTTATTTAACGAAAGATATTTTTTTCAAATGTAAATATGCACATCCCTTCTTTGCCGGATGTATAGGGATATAAAGAATCAATGGATAATCTGAAGCTTTAACTGCCATTAACCTACTAATGTCTAAAGCCAGAAGGCATTTTGTAGACTTCTGAGAGATATTAATTTTCCGTAAATATTCAGGTGAGCCAGTATAGTCAGCCAGACTCTTAAAGCTGTGATATTATGAAATACTTGAATAACCTGAGTAGTCTGGAAACAACTTTTTTCGTCTCAATGAGAAGAAATGGGCACCTATCAGTACTTCACAATAAAGGCTGTTCACAGCACCACTGATTCCTATGTTTGATGACATCCAAGGACACCTGTGCCCTTCTTCTATGTAAATATGTGGGGGAATGCTCCCAAAGTTATAGCTTGTTGGATCCTACCCCTTTTAAAGCAAGAAAGTTACAGTGTTCCTGCTGCTTTCTGAAAATGGTTGAAAATAATTAGGGTCAGATAGAAATCCAAACAATTTCCAATCTCATCAATCAAAGCACTGTGATTTATTAATGTGGATTTCCCTTTGGGAAAATTTGATATCTATCATGCTAATGTCCTGTTTTTCAGGCATTCACTGAATTAGATCAAAGCATCGTAGAACGTAAGAAATGGTCTCTTAGGTAAAAGAAGAGTCCCTGATTGAGAATATCTTGACTCCTAGTGATGATAAACATTCTGCTTTTTAGGTGACCAGAGAAACAGAGCCTTAATCCCTTTCTTATTCTCAAATTAGGGTCTATGAGGCCCCCTGGGTTACTCAGTGGTATTTTTATTGGTAGGCACACAAAACTGCAGGATAAACGTAACATCTTCCTGAAGCTTCAGTTTTACTCAATGGATTTGAAAAACTGAGGAAGAATATTTTAAACGTTTGTTTTCTTGGGGAAACTGTGTACCACAGAGTGAAAAAAAGTAAGCGATAAAATATTCTACAGGGAGCAATACCTCAAAAGTAAACAAAATTACTCTCTTACATATTATGCAGATCTACTCGTAGCTCCTACCTGACCAGGTTCATTAGCAGAGAAATACAATTTCATTAATAAGGTACATTAACTTAGTGAATCTCAAGTCTTGCCACTCTTACACTCAATTTATTTGATATTATTAGAAAGTAATATGCAAATTTTCCCATAATTTCTAAAGACATCCTTAAAAACATTATCTTTCTAAACTCTTCCTTAATTTCAGGATGAGAAAGTTGGCCAGATATTTTTTGAAATGGTCTCCAAGACCTGATACTCTTCAAATTAAAAAGAACTGCCTAGGTAGAAGCTGGAACTGAAAAAATATACTACTTCTTTTAGCTAGATGAGCTTAAACACTTAGACACTAAGATTATGAGGTTCCAAAGAATGAAATAATTTCAAAGAGCTTGGTAACAGAATAATTCTAACTTTCCAATACTACTCAAGGGTCTGAGTAGGGAACGGATGATCATAAGTCATACAGGACTTGGTTATACTTCATATTTAAGAATTAAAATGCATTGCTCTCTCGGAACTCTAAGCCCAAGGGAAAATTGATTAGTGTGTGTGTCTGCAGTGTGTGTGTGTGTGTAACACGGGAATAGGCACATGTTTCTATTTACTTGCAGTGTGGGCTCTCATTTCTCTAGAAGCCCTTTTCCAACTCTCCCAATACTGTCATTGGTCACCATACATGTTAAACACTATGCTTGATAAATACTAGCTATATATAATATTCTGCCTAATAGTTCATCTTCTACACAGGTAAGTGAAATATCCTTCTTTTTACCTGGAATGCAAAATAGACTTCATTTCAGATAAAATGTAATGCTTTACATTTGGGCTCATTAAATATACCTGTCAGGTGTTAAATGCACCTATGTTTGAGCATATCTGCCTTTGGTTGTACACAGGGGAGCTTATGGTCTTTTTTCTCGGTGCGTGTATGGGCCAACCTCCCTTGGAAATCTACCCAATTCCCTCAATCTACCCCCCATCCAAAATGACGTACTGAGAATGTGATTTAACGTTTGCCCTTTGATAACTTGTTATACTACCTAGGAGATGTGTGCAGTTGAAGAAGCAAGCAGAGAGGGGATAAAAACAGATGGGAAGTCAGGCTTGTCAGCTCAGTGGATATCTTTGCCAGGTCTTATTCTAGTCATGGGACCACTCCCAACCTGGGGCCTGTAGGTGGAGGAAGAATTACTTATGGCTCCCAGCACTCACAGGCTACAAGGCAAGCTAGAAGGGCATGGAGCTTTCATGTTAGCAACAGATGGATGAAGAGCACTAGAGTCACAGTGTATGTGTGTGGGCAGGAAATTGTTACCCTAAAAATATAATTTAATGCAGTTTTTATTGAGTACCTATTCCAGGCAAGGTTATATGCTTAGCTGCTGAGAAGATATGAAAATGAGAAAACCGGAAAGCTTAGAAAAAACACAGGTAGAAGGATTTCTTAAGTTCTGACACATCACCCATGTATGCATCCACACATATATATGCAGACATACCCATGTATAAAGTCCTGTCTTTCCTGGTCCCAGTCAGTCTTTCTTGCCTCTGCTGTGATATATCACATTGTAGACTTTTTTCAAGCTCAAGACTCCTTTTCTTTTTGCAAGCTTCCCTGATTTCCTTTTTCTGAATCCCCACCACACTGAAGTCTGCAGTTGATGACTGAGTACGCCATTACATCTTGTCTTGTGTGACTTTTCAGCTGTAGGACACTGCTACAGGAAGTGAAAGTGAAAGCCCTTCTTGAGTTGAAGGGCTGTAATATTTTTCTCCAAATGCCTTAGGGTAAAAACATCAGCCTGCTATTTTCCTTGAGAGTAAGGATTGATTTAATATAATCTTTATTCTGAAAACACATGAATCCTCAAATAATAGAAACACTACAGATGTAAATTTTAACAATAATCAAGACAACCAAAATGCAAAATGAAACTTTTTACTTTTAAGACTTGAGAACTTTATTTTGCATCGTTTTGAGAGAAAATCAAGCAAAGCTAGGGGAGAGAGGAGGTATATGCCAGATGCCACAACATTCCTAGAAGCAGTGTCATGAAAAGTACATCAAAACACTGTGGCTTATAAAAAAAGACAAAATAATGCCATTTACAGCAACATGGATGGACCTAGAGATTGTCATACTGAGTGAAGTGAGACAGAGAAAGACAAATATATGATATCACAAATATATGATATCCACACATAATGTGGAATCTAAAAAAATGGTACAAATGAACTTACTTACAAAACAGAAATAGAGTCACTATTACAAATAAATGATAATATTATATATCCTTATGAGGAATACTCCACAGCCCTTCAAAAGGATGGTATTTTCATTGACATGAAAATACCACCACAATATAAATGCTGAGAGAGTAAAAAAAAGTTTTTGTAAAATAGCACGTATGGCATGATCCCACATATATAAAGTGAGAACACTGGGGACTCCCCTGGCAGTCCAGTGGTTAAGACTCCGTGCTTCCACTGCAGAAGGCATGGGTTCGATCCCTGGTCAGGGAAGCTCTGCATGCCACGAGGTGCGGCCAAAACAAAAAATAAATAAAAAATAAAATTAAAAAAATAAAAAATTCTAAATTAAAAAAAAATGAGAGGACTGGAATGATGTTCACCAACTATTGAGGACTGTTTGTTATGCTGGGAGCACTTTGGCTTTCTCCTTTTTATCTTCCTATGTTTGAATTTTCTACAATGAGCATATATTATTTTTTTTTTAATAGAAAAAGTAAATACAACAATTAGGCAAGTAGTACCAAAAGTATGGTACAAAGAAAACAACTTCTCACATCAGATGCTTATAATAGTACTAAATGTTTTAACATAAATGTGGACTTAAAAGTAATTTAAGTTAAGGCTTTAAAAACTTAAACACCTAAATAGCTATTATACTATGCGGCTGAATTTCAACTACAAGATGGATCAGAAACAGTCTTTGCCTTCCTTCCAAATAGCACACTATTAGGGCATATCCAGTTTTTTAGAAGTGAACACTTGATTGTACTTAATTTCCTAGGCTGTACCCACTTTGAAATGCACTCATTTTCAGTGGGATCACACAGATATTTCTGTAAACATATTAACCTCCCAAAGTCCAGAAAGGGATTTAATAATCAGCCATTGGAAGAAAATACTCTTGTAACTTAAGTTCCTCATAAAACATAGCATCACAGCTAGAAAAAAGGCTTCCACAATTGGGGGTGGGTGGGCAGGGCGTGACTGTGCTACTGTAAGCTGCTAGATAAACTCAGGAACAGTGAACATATAAACGGGCAGTTCCCAGCTACTGATCAGTTAAAACTAGCAAGGAGTGGGAAGTGAGGCCAGACACCAGCTCAAAGGGAATTACTAATTAAGAATCACTACTGTTTTATAAAGTCACAGCATGTTCTCCCCCCTCCACTCTCAAACTAAAACCATACCACCAAGACACACAGCTCAAATCTACTCAGAAATTTAAGTGAGATTAAACTCAGTTCAAAAGTGAAACCTGATATGAATATTATGCTCAATATCAGCTCTTGTCCTTTCAGTAGAAAATACATGAAATAGCAGGGGAGCATCTCTGCGCTAGCACCCTGTCAGGTATCTCAATGACAAGATTTGCCTTTAGATGAACTCTGACGTGTAATTTTTTATCTTGGCACAGGAAGGCATATTATACTTTAAATGATTATCTCAAATCTCAAAATGCAGTAACATACCCACTTAATAAAATGTTCTCACCAATGGGACAAACATCAACTCTGTCTCAGATGTGTGAGTATAGGAGATAATGCACCCAGTCAGGAGGTTTGGAAGTTAGGCAGGGTAAAGAAAAAAACAAAATGGAGATGGTAAGCCTTTTTACATTTAAATATGGGAAAATGAGAAAAACTTAAGGATGGCAGGGAGAAAGAGACTCAGTGAATGAAGATCAAAGAGTCAAATGAACATAATTGATATTAACGCAAATCCTAAGATTTAAACCTTCTGTTAATAGACCAGAAAACTGAAGTTCAGAAAGGCTGACTTGCCTAAGCTCCTATACCTAGACTTGAAATGCTCTTTCTACAAAACAGCTTCTTTCTTTTAGAAATAAAGGAAGGAAGGAAGGAAGGAAGGAAGGAAGGAAGGAAGGAAGGAAGGAAGGAAGAAAAGGAGGGAGGAAGGAAGACAAGGGACCAAAAAAAAGGTCTCACAAAAGAAAAAAGACCAATGGCTGAGTTCTTCAGTTCTTCCACCTATATCTAAATTCCTTTTTTTTTAAAGCAAAAAGTTAGACTCCATTCAGTTAAATAATACGTTGTATGCATTTTATGAAAACTTTTAATACTCATACTTATCAAACCAAAAAGATATATTCATACTTAGGACTCAATATATTCTTTTCTTTCTCTTTCTTCCTATCTAAACTCTACCAATAAGTGTCCCTCAAGAAAACTTCCATGAAGCTTCCATGAACTAATTCAACCCAGGGGAATCTCTTCTTTTTAGACCACCAAGGCTGTCATTACCTATCCCATACCGGGACTTTTAATTGGCTACATTCGGTGGCAGCTTCACCAACCTCAGCCTCTGTGTTCTCTAATTGTTTCCAGCTTGTATACATCTCATACAATTTGAGTTTGACTCCTTCATAATCCCTGCTGCAGCCTAATCCCCAAATTTCAAATTCTAGATGAACTGTCATACTGGTAATATATGACAAAATATTTGTTCAAACTGCAGGTTATAACCAGCTAGCTGTACAATATGCTATGGTACAACCTGCTGTTGTTTATAGCAACTGAAGTTAGCTTTCTCTTATACTGATCACCAATTTTCAAAGAATATCACAAGAAACCTATCTGAACATGATTTAATATTTCTAGGATAAAAGATCTTACTGTGCCTTTGGGTCATCATATGAACAATCACCAAAGGTAGCCAACAGTAATTTTTGAATGACACGGTATAGTAAATATTTATTTCACTCCCTGTTGGTTTCCCTCAGCCTCTTACCCCCTAGCCCTGCATTTATGTAGCCATTACCCTCCAGCTAATTCCAGGATGACGAGAGTCCTTTAAAGCACTACCACACAGATTTATCATCCCTAGTCTCCTTATCCCTTCCCACCTGTGGCCCTCAGTCAAATACCTACAGCTTTGTTTCTGCCCTCTCTGTCCCTTAAGGGGACTGATCTGTTAATTTATAATAATTATGGCTGGCCGTGGCTTACAGAGAGTCTGACGTCATCCCTCTCTTGGTGAGTCGTATTTTTACTGGGGTTTTTTGTAGGCACAGTGACTAAACACAAAAGGAAACTGATCCCTGAAGGTGGGAACTTCAGGTACTGCACCTTTGTAGGGTACAAGGGCTGTGAGGTTGACTTTACAACAAAACTACAAAAGTGTGTTATGGAGATGCTTGAAAACAAAACAAAACAGAGGCTCTCAATATTCCTATTGTGGAAGACATTCTAGGAAGGCACTCTACTGAGAATTTACCTCAGAACGTGTTCCAATCTCTTCTACTTGAATGTGAGGACCACCTGTCTAACCAAACTGCCTGCAAACAATCAGGTAGGAGAAATACTTATTGTGCATAAACAGCAAAGAACACTGATTTTTACCACCGGCGCCTGTTATACTGACCACTAAGGAAGCTTAAGGGATACCCATGGTGACCCACACTTGCATTCCAGCAACGTCAGTCCCTGCGGGACACAGCTATAGGTCCAAACCACCTGGGATTACTGCTGTCCATTTTGGATATTTCGTTCTTACAGGTGCCCCTGATCATTTTAGCAGGACTCACTCTTTGACTCCAGCACACTGCTCCTACAACACTCTTTTGCCGGTGACAAACACTACTGATGCACTCTTACAAAAGCTTCATTAATTTTTTAATGTAACACCATTTTCCTATAAGGTTTACACTTCTTTTACACACAGGTCTTTTAAAATCACATGCAACGTATAACTGCCAGTTTCCACCGTGATGACAGTGTAGGACTGTCTCCTAAGTGAAGGCCTGTTGAAGAGGGAAGGTAGCTATGATACTGTGAGAAAAGGCACTGTGATACCTTTAGTAAACAATATTTCCAAGAGGAAAATGTGTTTTGTGTTGAAAGTAACTTCACTTCTTTTGATTTAGGGCCCACCTATATTTAAATCCAGTCCTATAAAACCAACTGACAAAATTGCTTATGAAATATTATATAAAGTTATACTGGTTCATTCATCCTCACAAACTTGACTTCCCACATTGGGCCAGACACTAAGCTCAGTGATGAGTCTACTTCAGAGTTTTAAGTGGGAAAAGGTACTAAGAGGGAATTCCCTGGCAGTCCAGTGGTTAGGACTCTGTGCTCTCATTGCCAAGGGCCTGGGTTCAATCCCTGGTCAGGGAACTAAAATCCCACAAGCCCTGGCGGTGAGACCAAAAAAAAAAAAAGAATAAGAGAAGGTACTCAGGGTAAACCTTTTGAACCTGATGGTTCCATAAAATATGGCACCATGTGGTTTTCTGCCTTTGCAATTTACAGGGTCTAGTCCTCACTCTGCTGGTCTTACTCCTTGTTTGGTTTTGGCAGGGAATATGCAGAATCCCTTTTTCTCTAGAGCATACGCTATTTTTTTTTTTTTTTTTTTTGGTTGCGTTGGGTCTTTGTTGCTGGCCACAGGCTTTCTCTATTTGCAGCAAGCAGGGGCTACTCTTCACTGTGGTGGCTTCTCTTGTTGCAGAGCATGGGCTCTAGGTGCTCGGGCTTCAGTAGTTGCAGCATGTGGGCTTAGTAGTTGTGGTGCACGGGTTTAGCTGCTCCGTGGCATGTGGGATCTTCCCGGACCGGGGATCGAACCTGTACTGGCAGGCAGATGCTTAACCACTGCGCCACCAGGGAAGTCCCATAGTCTCCTATTTCTCCACCATATGAAAGTGGTGAGCCAAGACCCCTACAAAGTTTTAAGCCCTCAAGGCTGATCATTTCACTGACAAGAATAGTCCAAATAATCTGATCAATTAAGTAAACTTTTATTTGGCATCAATATCATAAAATGTTCCCATACGACAATTTGAGAACACCAATTCTAAGAGAACAGAGCACTGGATTCAGAAAAATAACTCTTTTAGTAATCAATAAGCACTTGAAAACTTTAAAAACAGGTACAGGTGGGGAAGGGGAGACTCAGCAGGCTTCATGAAAGGACCCTGACAAGCAGAGTATCATTTCAATTCAATATAGCAACCCAAGATTTCTTTATCTACTACTTTATCTACTTATCTACTAGAAAAATTGTTAAGATTTTCTTATCATTTTTCAGTCAGCAGTTAATACAAATATTTGCCGCCTCTCATGAGCAATATCCAAGGAATATCTAAAGATAATAGTTTATAGGGATGTTGGCTTAATTCTAGATAATTCAATTAAGTAGTACTGCTTAAATTGTCTCTTTGAAGGAGATCAATTCAGTGAAAATAATCATTTTGGGTTGGTATAGGACACACATCAATGGGTTCCGTTTAATGACAGTTAAAACCATTTTAGCATCTCTGAAAATATTAAGTTCAAGAATTTTAAAACAATTCCTATACAGTACTTATTATTAAGCAGTCTACTTAAATAATGAAATAATGTTAACCTTGGGAGATTCAAGGTAAATAACTTATAATGAAATCAGCCTTTCCAATTGTTTTAATATTAGAAATAATAAAGACAACCAACTTATATTAAAATATTATAAATAATAGTAAATGGTGAATATTTTCAAGATGAAGTTTTTAGCAGAAAGAAAGGAGAGGTTGGTACTTCTAATAGAAATATTTAATAAATATTGTAATGGGATTCTAATGGTGTCAGCATTAGGGAATAAAGTAATAACTGATGGAATGAGGATGTTTTTATTGGTAGTTATATCCTCAGTTATTTACATTTTTCCACTGGAAGTCTAAAAACCTGTGACTGAGTATACAAAAGAGCACTAGGAACGTGCCATTTATAAGCGCAAAGTAAAACACCAAATGAGAATTCTGAAGTTACAGTCTCATTTCCAGGCTCGTGCAGAATATCCATCCTTTTTTTTATCTCTCCAATTTAAAAAAATAAAAATTAAGGAAAGCTGTACAACTACAGACCAAAAACAAAGTGTTAGTAGTCATTCCATATTTGCCTTATTCTAAAAACAGTGCTGTCTCCCAAATGGAATCAGGATTCTCCTTGTCCCCCTGTACATCAAAACAGACATCTACTTTAAGATAAAGTATTTTCTATCAAAACATACTTTATTGCTTTTTAACTGTCAAAATCAACACCAAAGTTAGGCTTCGGGAAACAAGAGGGGTGTAACTATTGTCACCACCTGAAAGCTGTGGTTCATAGATTTAAGCTCCTATGACTTCAGATTTTCCTTGGGAAAAAAAAGTTTATTTATAAATTTCCTGCTGTTGACTCAAAAGGATCCTGAAAAATTAAAAAACAGTGAAATTAAATAGCCACTGAAATGTCAGTAGTCTTAAAACTTACCTGGTGTGAAACAGATGTGTAGGTGTATCAACCTGTTAAACACACTGACACTGTGCTTATTGAGCTATATTGCACAGGCCATGAAACCTCATGGTACCTGCCAGTCACTCAGTCTTCTACTAAGAAAGGAAGCTAGATGTCTTTAGTAAAAAATCAGCCTATATATTGGACATGGAGGAATGGACCAGAGATAGATATATGACCTGAGAGCAGCCCACAGGGACAGTCCACATATGATGGTATTTAACCAATCTAACCTGATACTCTTTCCTTGGAGGTCTTTTTGATATCTGGCAGCATATATACTCTATAAGTTATATGACTCACACTGGTGACTCTAACTATTGTAGCAGGGCCAGATGTGGTCTCCTTACTGGACCAGATTGACTAAAACTTGGTCTGTAGTTAACACTCTGGGTAGTGTGTATTTCTGTTACTATTTACCCAGATCATTACATGGAATTTCAACTGGCAGGGAAAATAAAATAATTTCATAGTCTGACCTCAAGATCTCTAGACTCTAACTCTCTGCTATAATCTCAGCTGCAGGAGCCCTGGTCTATCTCACCTTGCCAAAGGTCTCCTATATCGATGCCTATAATACTGATCAGTTCTGGAAACAGAACTGAACAGAAAATGGTCTTGGTGAGACAAGTGCTTCACAGGACAGGAGAGAAGTTATCCTAGAGTACAGAGTTGGTCACTTCAGAGTCCCTAGATGTCCACATGTCTGCAGCAGGGGTTGGCAAACTATGGCCTGCAGGCTAAATCCAACCCAATGACTGTTTCTGTAAATAAAATTTGATTGGAGGGATTTCCCTGGTGGCGCAGTGGTTAAGAATCCACCTGCCAATGCAGGGGACACGGGTTCAAGCCCTGGTCCAGGACGATCCCACATACCGCTAAGCAACTAAGCCCATGCGCCACAACTGAGCCCGCGCTCTAGAGCCCGCGAGCCACAACTACTGAGCCCACGTGCCACAACTACTGAAGCCTGTGCGCCTAGATCCCGTGCTCTGCAACAAGAGAAGCCTTTGCAATAAGAAGCCCATGCACTGCAACAAAGAGTAGCCCCTGCTCGCTGCAACCAGAGAAAGCTCGCGCACAGCATCGAAGACCCAACATAGCCAAAAATCAATCAATAAATAAACTAATTAAAAAAAAAACCCTCATCACACTGTTTAAAAAAAAATCTGATTGGAATACAGCCATGCCCACTTGTTTACGTATTATCTATGGCTGCTTTCCTGCTACAGCATCAGAGCAGAGAATGTGTAGCCTAAAAAGCTAAAAATATTCTCTGGTCTTGTATAGAAAAAGTTTGCCAAGCCCTGATCTACAGCATGTTGGCATAGCCCCTTGGAAAGGAAGGACAGCTTGCTGCCCCAGCCATCTTCTAACATTTTACAGATGACACATACCCTGTGTTTGGGTGTCCTACGTTTATACTTTTACTGGGTAAGCTTTCTAAGTGGGACAGGCTATAATCATATGGCTCAGCTGCTCAGGCTATCCTGTGATCCTAGGGCATTGGGATGCTGAATGAGATGCTGCATATAACTTCAGGCATGTCTCAGTATGACCAGAGAGCACACGTGTGGGATTCTGGAGCAAGGCCAACCTACTTTAAGCAGGTACCATTTTTTCAGTAAATAGCTCCTGGCTGGCTGCTAGGGTCTGACAGACAGCAAATGTCTGACACCAAGGGACACCATGTGACCATATCATTACCCCATTTTGAACAGTTTTACCTGACCTACCAACTCACAAATAGCATGCTTTCAACCCATGATCTAGTATTTAAATATAAAACTGGGCATATGGAGGTCCCCAAGGCACAGAATACCCAAATGGGATCATCACAACCCTTACTCAGGAGGCCTTCTCTCTCACCCAGGGTTATGTCTTCATGGAGGTGGTCCCTACAGATCAGCTGACAAAACTGAGAGACCTGAGCTTGGTGCATTTGTGATAGTCTTAGCCAAAAGTGGACTGCTTAAGGACCATACTCCCTTCAGGAATGGTACTGAAGGATAATACAGAAGAGACATATCCTGATATGGCAGATTTTCAAGCAGTTCCTTTTACTGTCCTTTATACCTCTCAGTAGAGAAAGCCTCAGGTCAGTTTTTATCCATTCTCGGATGGTGACTAATGGTTTTCCCAGATGGATACAGACTTAAAACAAGCAAGCACGAAAGACTGCTGACAAGGAGATCTGAGGAAGGATAATGTAGAACGCACTCCAGAAAGGAAACAAATTTGGGTCCCACATGAGCTCTTACCAGAGTGCCCACAACTGCAGCAAAGCCTCTTAATAATCATGTGGACAGGACTGCAACTGTATCTTTCCTCCCCAGTCCGATGCTTGCTCATTGGGCTTATGAGTGACTCCAGTGGCAGCGATAGATATGCATGCGGTAACTGCGTGAGTCAGTGGCTCCAGAAGCTAACGGACTTTCCCTCCCTGAGGCCGACGTGGCTATCCACTACTGGCTAGCACCCACTTTGTTGGCAATACTGACTGATTCTAAGAACTTGATTTGTTATCACACCTTGAGGGAACCAGTTAGTTACCTAATACCAAGCTAACTACACTGGAACGCTTCCATTGTTGAAGGGACAAAGCTCTGTCCTCATTGGAATTGATACTTATTCTGCATGTGGATTGGCCTTTGCTGTCTTTTGCACTCTTGACAACACCATCATATGTGTTTTTATAAATGCCTTGTATATCACCACTACAGTATTACACAGAAAGCCTCCAAGGGCACACTTCTCAGAGAAAGAAGTATCAGAAGTATCCTGATGTAAAAAGGATGTTCTGGACTCACCAGGTTATCTGTCATCAACAAAAAAATGGGCCTATGAGATGTTGAAAGAGACCATTAAGTGCTGAGATTCAACATCAGTTATGGGTACCACCTTGCAAGGTTGGGGTGCTATCTTTTAGGATTATGGTATCTGCTCTGCTTGGGCAATACATGTAGTAACAGCAAAATATGGTATTATCTCCCCACAGCCAGAAAACACAGTTCTAAGAAACAAGGGGTAGAAACAGGAGCACATTTTCTCATGATCTAATTTTTAAAATTGTGTTCCTACGGCTTCCCTGGTGGCACAGTGGTTGAGAGTCCGCCTGCCGATGCAGGGGACACGGGTTCATGCCCTGGTCCGGGAGGATCCCACATGCCACGGAGCGGCTGGGCCCGTGAGCCATGGCTGCTGAGCCTGTGCGTCTGGATCCTGTGCTCCGCAATGGGAGAGGCCACAACAGTGAGAGGCCCGCGTACCACACACACACACAAAAAAAATTGTGTTCCTAGACCTATGACTCAGGATCTGCTGTCCAACTGGCATAACACATAATGGAAAACACATTAAAATTGGTAATAATTTCTAGATGGTTGGGGCTTCCCTGGTGATGCAGTGGTTATGAATCCGCCTACTACAAGGGACATGGGTTTGAGCCCTGGTCTGGGAAGATCCCACATGATACGGAGCAACTAAGCCCATGCGCCATAACTACTGAGCCTGAGCTCTAGAGCCCACGAGCTAAAACTACCGAACCCACGTGCCACAACTACTGAGCCTGCGCGCCTCGAGCCCGTGCTCCGCAACAAGAGAAGCCACGCAATGAGAAGCCCGCGCACCGCAACGAAGAGTAGCCCCCACTCGCTGCAACTAGAGAAAGCCCGTGTGCAGCCATGAAGACCCAACGCAGCCAAAAATAAATAAAATAAATTTATATTTTTTAGATGATTGGACTAAAGGTAATTTTATCTTTTTTTCTTCATGATGGTCTAGATTCTCCACATTTTCTAGAATGACTGTGTATTATTTTATATTCGAACATAATTACTAAGGGGAAAAAAAACAACCCACATAGCTCTAGAAGCAGATTTTCAATGAAAATCGCACATAAGGAAAGCAAGGAGCTGTAATGAATGTAAGGAGCTCCTCACAAAAGACAGAACTGTTTCCCGTTTTCTTTGATAATGGTTACTATGTAGCACTCCAGAGCAATCATGGAAACATTTGAAATCTGACTAAGCCTCAGTTTCCTTATTTGTAAAATGAAGGTGATAACTATGTATCTTGTAAGGTCTAGGAAAGAACACCATAAACTATAACATCTCCTATATGAGTTATTACTACTGGCGGTAGGTGCGTGTCTATGTGCTCAGTGCTTTTAAAAACAAAAACAAGAATAAAAATTAGTTACCTTTGGGTTAAAATATCTACAAGACTGTGGTTGGGAGCCTCCAAATAGGGCTATGCGGTAGTCATGTTTCTTTCTTCTGGGCCTTGTGCCTTCTACCAGTTCTTCTCGATCCTCTGGAGACAGGAGATGATACCTCATTCCACCTGTAGAAAAACACATGGCAACTCTTCAAGAACTTCAGGCACTTTAATACTTTGAAAAGGAAATACCCAAACAAAATAGTGTTTTTATTTCTGGAACTTTTTTTTTAAAAAATCATCCCTCTATAGCATTTAAGGAAAGAATGAGGGAGAAGAGGCAGGAGAAATATTTAATAATCTGAGTCCTAATCAATTTATTATTCTCAGCAATCACCATTAATGCTAAGATTGTCCCACCCACTTACTAAATACCAGGGAATTATCTGGCTTTTCAAGCAACAGCTGCCATAATACTAATTACTGAAATTCAGATCTCCCAACCCAGCTGTTCTCAATCTTCACTGTACATAAGAATCACCTAGAAAATCTCAGAAACTATACCTGGGCCCTACCACAGGCCAGTTAAATCAAAATCTCTGGTGGTAGGGCTGAGGCACTGGTATCACCACTTAAATGTGGTTAAAAGATCAGCAGCTGCAGCACCTGGGAGCCTGTTAGAAATACTGAATCCCAGACCTACTGAATCAGAATCCGCATATTTAACAAAATCCTAAGGTAAATCAGATGCACATAAAACTGTGAGAAGTACTTTCTGCTTATTCTAAAATGCAGCGAGGATTCGGAACTATTGTGATCTAACATGACCCTTTTCCTTTAAGCAATTCCTTAATTTTGTCAAGTCAGGGGACACTCAACAGTTAAAAACTTTGAAGATGTCATTTCAAATCAGTGTGGGAAAGGTGGATTGTTCAATAAATGATGTTAGACAATGATACGGAGAAAATATTTGTACCGCTACCTCATATTTTACTCTAAAGCAAATTCCAAATCAACAGAATATTTTAAAACGTAAAAAACCTCACAAACGAACTATAGGAAAAATCGGATAGTTAAAAAAAAAAAAAGGCCCAGAACGAGGAAGCCTAAGACAAATAACACAGAAACTATGAAAAAAATATTCAGAACTACATAAAATTTTAAGTTAAACTACTTCATGGCAAAAAGAAAAAACAAAATCAAAAGACAATGACAAACTAGGAAAGTATTTATAAATCATATAAAAGACCTAAAGATATTCTTAGTAATATTAAGACGATCAACTAACAGAAAATTAGATTAATAATCTGAACAAAGTTCACAGAAAAAGAACTAATTACAAATGACTCTCAAACATACGAAGAGATGCTCAACTGCTCTAGTTAGAGAAATACAAATTAAAATCATACTTTCTCACTCATCAGATTGTACAAGATCAAACTATCTGGAACACAGGGTATGATAAAGGAAGCAGCACGCTCCTCCACTGCTGGTGGGGATGTGGATGGGTACAAATTATCTGGAAGGCAATACAGGATGATCTGTGAAAATTACAAATGCACACACCCTTTAGCCAGTAATTCCCCCTTTAGGATTTTAGCAACCTAAAGTTCACTGTCAGGCAAGTGGTTAAAAATTATGGTATATCCACATAATGGAATACTGTATGTGGCCGTTGAGAAACATGAGGAAGGGTAACATGTACATATGAGACGATTTCCAAGAAATAATGTGGAATGAAAAAAAGCAAGAGGGGAAATTTCCTGGTGGTCCAGTGGTTAGGAGTCAGGGCTTCCACTGCCAAGAGCCCAGGTTCCATCCCTGGTTGAGGAACTAAGATCCTACAAGCCATGTGGCGCAGCCAAAAGAAAAAAAAAGAAATAAAAAAAGCAAGACATAAAAGAGTACACAGAGTGGAATACCATTTTAAAATTTATATCTTTATTCATATATTTTTATACATAATTTATACAAGTATATGTCAGTAAATTACTGTATATGCACAAACTCAAGACTACCTTTGGAAGGATATACAAGATAATAATGGTTACCTCCAGTGAGACTTACTTTTCACCATATACCCTTTTATACCTTTTTGAATTGTAGATGATGTGCAGTATTACTGATCCAAAAATAAAATAATGTAAGCAATTCTCAATACATGCAGAAAACACTTCTGTTCATGAGGCTGTGTTGGGCCTTTATAAGAGAGATAGAGAGGACACGTTTGGAAAACAGGTTGTGAATGAATATCAGTATCAATATTTCTAGCATCTCCTTCCATTTCAGAGTATGAGTAGAAGCACTGTGCATTAGAACAGCTGGAACACTCAGCAGCCTGCTCTACGTCAGGGGTCAGCAAACTTTCTCTGTAAAGGGCCAGACAGCAAATAATTTAGGCTCTGCAGGCCACATATGGTTCCTATTATTCATTTGTTTGCTTTTTACAATCCTTTACAATTATGAAAACCACTTTTCCTCATTCCCTCCTCTCCCACTCTAGGTCTAAGACTGTAGTTCTTAAGGTATATAGTTCCCTGACTAGCAGCATCACTTGGAAACGTGTCAGAAATCCAAATTATTGAACACTACACCTGAACAGATCTTGTGGGGTTTGAGAGCCGCTGTTCTAGTGAGGGCTCCACACAGGGCAGAGGTGTACTATGAAATCTATGAACACAATACTCCCAACAAGAGAAGACAGGCAGCAGGGAAGGAGAGAAACAGGAGGGAACTGTTTCAGGCAACAGGCCACTGGGTAAAAGTGGCTGACTGTGGCTAACCAGGTCAACCCTGGAGGAAGCACAAACTGTGGCTCCTTCACTGATGGGCTGTTTCTCTCCCAGGACAGGGCTGGGGACAAACTCTCTGGCACCTTTCCCTGAGAAACGCCTTGCTCCTTAGGCTTATTCCTTTGGGAGTTATTCCTTTGAGAGTCAGGTACTGTCATTTGCAAATTTTGAATAAGAACTTAGTCTGACCCTTTGTTATGGTTTTTTTTAAAAAAAATATAAATTTATTTATTTATTTATTTTTGGCTGTGTTGGGTCTTTGTTGCTGCATGTGGGCTTTCTCTAGTTGTGGCGAGCGGGGGCTACTCTTCGTTGCGGTGCGCGGGCTTCTCATTGCTGCGGAGTATAGGCTCTAGGCACGCAGGATTCAGTAGTTGTGGCACGTGGGCTCAGTAGTTGTGGCACGCAGGCTCTAGAGCGCAAGCTCAGTAGTTGTGGTGCACAGGCTTAGTTGCTCCGCAGCATGTGGGATCTTCCCAGACCAGGGCTCAAACTCACGTCCCCTGCATTGGCAGGCGAATTCTTAACCATTGCACCACCAGGGAAGCCCCTTTGTTACGGTTTTGACTGTGTTCTTCATTTTGTTTTTATGACTTGTTTTCTTTTAGTTATAAATTCTTTCAGTTTAGTTTTATTCTATATTCCTATCATCTTTTGTTTTTCTTCTTCTCTCAAAAGGCAGACCCTAAATCAGATGGTAGGAAGGTAATTGATGATCTGAAGAAGGGAGGCCTTCTTTCCTCCACTGAGCTCTACCCAGCCTCCAAAGCCTGGAAGAGTCTCAGCTGCTTGTGCCTAGTCAAGGAATTTTAGAACTCACAGTTCTTTATTAGAACAAGACAAAACAAAAATGGAAAAGAAAAAGAAAAAAATGTAACAAAAAACAAAGATTCCTGCTCAAGAGCCTAATCCCCACACTTGTTTGGATTTCTTGAATAATCCTGGTATCCTGTTTCTAAATCAACTCAGAATCCACATAAGAACTAAATACTTCACTGACTGGCTAATTTATCTTCAACAGCTTACACCATGTATGAAGAAACAGGTGCAGCTCTCTACCCAATGAAACCAAAAATATAACACAGGGTTTGCAAATAGAGGCATGACAAAAAATCTATTAACTTGTGAAATCCAAAAGATGAAAGTCCTAATCTAAAGACATCTTCTTGGTCCTGATTTTCTTTCACGTCCCTGTACTTCAAGAAACTAGCGGCAACCTATGCTGTACTTCTTAAAACTCCCTACATCTTGGTTATCAAGATACCAGCCTGGGAAGGGGAAGCTGGGATGAAGTGACAGAGTGGCATGGACTTACATACACTACCAATTGTAAAATAGCTAGCTAGGGGGAAGCAGCTGCATAACACAGGGAGATCAGATCGGTGCTTTGTGACCACCTAGAAGGGTGGGATAGGGAGGGTGGGAGGGAGATGCAAGAGCAAGGGGATATGGGGATATATGTATATGTATAGCTGATTCACTTTGTTATAAAGCAGAAACTAACACACCATTGTAAAGCAATTATACTCCAATAAAGATGTTAAAAAAAAAAAAAAGATACCAGCCTGTGGTTGAAGTAGCTTGGTGAATTCTCCTTTCCCGGTTCTTTGTCTACTACCCCTTAAATGTAGATATTCACAAGGATATATCCTTGCTTCATACCCTCTTCTTTTTTCCCTTGACACCATAACTGTAACCAAAAGGTATTATACCATGCACTGTCTTATGCTTTTGCCACTCATGAAAAATTTTTATATTATTAGATATTCATCTAAAATATTTTTAGTAAATATAGAGCATTCCATTGTATGGATATATTGTAATACTTTTCCAAACTAGGGGACAGTATTGGGTCAACTTACCTAAAACCACAACAATATTAAGTAGTAGCTATGTGATACGTTTGACAGAAATTTTACTTTACTTCCAATTTAATAATTGGAAGTAATTAATAAGTATTAAAGTAATTATTAAAGTAATTAATATTTATTAATTACTATTTAATAATCAGGGCAAACTTATTGTCACTCTTTTTTTTTTTTTTTTTGGCGGTACGCGGGCCTCTCACTGCTGTGGCCTCTCCTGTTGCGGAGCACAGGCTCAGGACGCGCAGGCTCAGCAGCCATGGCCCATGGGCCCAGCCGCTCCGCGGCATGTGGGATCTTCCCGGACCGGGGCACGAACCCGGGTCCCCTGCATCGGCAGGTGGATTCCCAACCACTGCGCCACCAGGGAAGCCCATTGCCACTCTTGAGAAGGGTATCTCAGGCAAGAATGAAAGTTGTCATTTCTCTTTTATTTCCTTCCTTAATTTTGTGTCTGAAACCAGCTATACCTTAAATGAAATGTGCAAATGAATGCCAAAAACAACTTAAGGTTTCAAAGTAGGTTTCTAAATACCTTCTAGGTATTCTAGGAGAGGCTTTCTTGCTCATTACATATTAATTGAAACCTATACTGCTATCCCATGTGTGGATACTGTCCATGTGGTTTTTGGTTTAAGATGAACTCTACAGCCTGGTAGAGTTAGCAAGAGCATACTTATCTCAGCATATCACAGTCATACACTACACATTTCAGGCCTGTTTAAAGAACAAGCTGAACTTCCACTTACAGCAGTATGACAGTTGAGACTTTCAGAAATAACTTTCTGCTACAAAATTACTACAGTGCTGGAAAGAATAAAACAAACATTCTTTTAAGTGCATAGCTAAGATCAGAGGGCCAAAAATGGAGGGCGAACTAAACACCAGAATAGTGAGTGTTAAGGGACCCTGGAGCTACTCTGAGAGCTTTCGATAATACTGAAAACCTAGAAATTGATGTTATTGGCTGCATGAGGGAAATAAGATTAGGTCTTGGATTTGCACAAGTGTTGGAACTGAGAGCTCTATCTACAGCTGGATCACTTGTATTGGTTATACTTTTAATGAAGATAAGCTAAGAAAACTGTCTAATGGCAAAAAGGAAAAATAGTAATCTGCCTATTTCAATTTCACCTCCAGGCAGAGGTAAAGTCTCCCTCTTTTGAGAATTTATAATGACAGATCATACAGGTTTGAGGTTTGAATTTACCTGTCTACAAGTCTAGAAACCCATAAGCCGAGAAAAATTCAAAGTAGTCCTGGATTGTTGTGGCCCAGGGCACTTGGCAAAAGCAAACACTATTCTCTTCTTAAGGAAAACAGGGAAAACCTGGAGGAATACAAACCACACCTCCCAATATTTCTGGAGATTAAGATCGATCAAATATAAGCTCATGGGACTTCCCTGGTGGTATAGTGGCTAAGACTTTGCCCTCCCAATGCAGGGGGCCCGGGTTCGATCCCTGGTCAGGGAACTAGATCCCACATGCTGCAACTAAAGATCCTGCACGCCGCAAGGAAGACCCGAAGCAGCCAAATAAATAAATATTAAAAAATATATATATATAAAAGCTCACAATCCAAAATTATAAAACACAAAGAATTAAGCCACCAGGAATAGGTCAATGAAAAAACAGCAGCATTTGGTCTTCAAAGACTTCAGATATTGTTATTATCAAACACAGAATATAAAATAACTGTATTTAATGGGACTTCCCTGGTGGTCCAGTGGTCATGACTCTGAAATTCCACTGCAGGGGGCACAGGTTCGAGCCCTTGTCAGGGCTGCATGCCACATGGTGCAACAAAAAAAAAGAAAATAAAAGTGCTGAAGGAAAAATAAAGCCTATCTCCAAGAAGATAGAACAAAGAGGCAAAGATGGATAACAAGAGAGACTTAAGATTAGAGACTCAATGCCTAAAGAATCACAATATCAATAATAAAGAACTGAGAAATCTGTGGCTGAAAAGATAGAGAATGCCCAATATGATAACTTAAAAAAAAGAAAAAAAAAAAGATGCACACCAAGGTACATTACTGTGAACTTTCAAAACACCAGGGATTAAAAAAAAAGATTTTAAATGCTTACAAGGAAGAATAAATAAACTGGCATCAGTTTTCTCAAAAGCAACAATGAAAGCTAGCAAATAATGGAGAATGCTTACGATTTTCAACGTACTTCTACACCCGGTTTAACTATCCTTCGACATTTTAGGATAAAATAAAGATAAGAGATTTGTCAAATCTCCAAATATTTGTTGATCATATATTCTTTCTCAGGAACCTTTTAAGGATATGTTCAATCAAACAGAATTAAGAAAGGTGAAGACCTGGGGTTGAGGAAGATAGTGAATCTAGCTTAGGAAAGGAGTGAAAGAATATCCCAGTATGGCAGAGAAGGGAAGTCCCAGGACAAGAACTGTGCCTTAAGCCTAAAGGGCAAACACTCCATCCTGGAATAGGCAGAAGGAAGGCTCTATACATGTGTTTCCAAAAAATAAAATCAACAGATTGTTTAATTGTACAGACAATTTTATTAAGAGGCATTTTACAGAGGGTTTGGAACTTAGCCTGCAAGTCAAGAAAAATTAAGTAAATGGAAAAAAAAAATGTGGCAAAAAATGTGCTCCACGCGCAACAAACAAACCTTTTTCTTTAAGAAAGAAAATGTGATCACAGTACACTACTTGGCTAAATTATTTTAAAAAGGAAACACAAAAAACAAAGTGAATGAAAGTTATTGTACACAAAAGGAGACAGAGCATAAGTAATTTTTAAACTTCTATCACACATGTTCCTATAAAATAAGGGCTGAGGCTAAGTTCCCTCCGGATAGACAGTTGAGAACCCCAATAGATTAATTATCCAGAAGGGCAAAGTCTTGAGTGTTTCTCCCTGGCTATCGAGTCTGATCCATTCTGAAGGGTTTTAAGCCCATGAGAAACTGGCTACACGATAAGTTATAAATGGATATTAAGGCAACTTACTTATCACCATCTTAAGGCATTCAGGATTGTCTTGAATAAGTGGTTCAGCTTGTACTGTTTTACTTAAGAAATTCTTTGATATAAGAGGAAACCTGACTTTAGCAAGGATGTCAACCATAAATGGCTGGCGGTTAGGTTCATCATATTTCAACCACCTGACTGCAGCATCATAAACCTAAGGGGAGAAAAACAGCATAGTAAAGTTCTTAGAAGGCAGCAGCACTTCCAATTACCTATGTTTACTCTCACGTTGAAAGGGGAGAGTCTCATGAAGGCACAACTTCTTATTCCCAATATTTTATTCAGATATTTGCTTTCATCCCCAAACACTATCTGTACTTCAGAACAGTTTACACAATGCTCTAGTGATTCTTCTAGGTAATATGTTTTTTAGAACTAATTACTACTACTTCTAGGTAATATGTTTTAGAACTAATTACTACTACATAATGTAATGACAGGTAGGATGTTGAATCTATAATCGTTTTTAAACAAAATATAGCTTCCTTTTAGGAAGGAGATATGATGTACATTTCCACTGAAAAAAATCTATTGGTCAAAGATAGTTTCAATATATGTTCATATGGTACCAGGAGAACAGGTTAATTTCCTCAGAGGCCTTCTACCCCAAGAGATATGAAGGTCATCTATGATTTTATTCCTGAATTATGAATTGACAGACTTATTTACTTTCTGGAAACTTTATGATATAAAAATTCTATATATGAAAAGTAAATTACAGGATATTTACATTAAGAATTGCTTTCCAAAATAATATGGTAGCATTCATTTAACTATACCAAACAAGCCCAAGTTTATTAACATAATTGGATTTATAAATCACTAGTTTAAATACACTGAAAACAAACTCATTATTTCATATACATATACATCTACCACACACATTTGAGTTACTTACATTAGTTATTTTGGGTTGGTGTTAATAAGCCCTAAGTCTGATATAGTTAATTTTTTATGGGAATTGGTCTGTTTTTTTAAATAAACTATTTATTGGAATATTTTTTGATTTACAGAAAAGTTGCAAAGATAGTGCAGAGTTCCCATACACCCTGCACTCAGTTGTTAAAATAGTACATTAGTATGAAACTCTTATAACTAATGAACCAATACTGATGCATTATTTATTAACTAAGGTCCATACTTAAAAAAAAAATACTTTAGTTTTTGTCTAATGTTCTTTTTCTGTTCCACAATCCCATAAAAGATATCACATTACATTTAGTGGTTATGCCACCTTAGGCTCTTCTAGACTATGACTGTTTCTCAGACCCTCCTTGTTTTTGAGGACTTTTTGACAGCTTTGAGTTCTGATCAGGTATTTTATAGACTGTCCCTCAATCTGGGTTTGTCTGATGTTTTTCTCATGATTAGGCTGGGGTTATAGTTTTTTTGGGAGGAAGACACAGAGGTAACATGCCATCCTCATTACACAAGAGCACATGATATCACTGATGATATTAACCTGTAGGTAGTGTTCATCAAGTTTGTCAGGTTTCTTCAGTCTAAAATTATTCTTCCCTTTCTATACTATTTATGTCAGTCAATTTTGCTCATATAATTGAGTTTTTTCTTTATGCCTACTCAGGTTCTCCGGGTCCAACCTGTCAACTTGAAAACTAATACTCTGGGCCATGAAGACTGGGAGAAAGAATACAGCTCAGTGCAAACCTTTTATCTCTAGAACAAAAGTAACTAAAAGCATGCGATCTTACTGTACCTCTATTAGTTTCCTATTGCTGCTATAACACATTATCACAAACTTACTGACTTAAAATACAGAGAAGGATGGGGAACTGAAAACAGGGTTTAAGTGAATGTCTGCATATCAAAGTGTTACCCCATCTAGTTCCCAACACCTGTACCCAGCTTACACCTCTGACTGTTTATCTGACAGTTCTGGAGGTCAGAGTCCAAAATGGGTCACACACTGGGCAAAAATCAAGGTGTCAGCAGGGCTGCCTGAAGGCCTACAGAAGAAACCATTTCCTTGCTTTCTCTAACATCTAGCAGCCATCTGCATTCCTTGGCTTGCGGCCCTTCCTCCATCTTCAAAGCCAGCAATGGCCAACCAAGTCTAATTCATATCACATCACTCTGACACTGACTCTTCTGTTCCTCTTCCATATTTAAGCACCCCTGTGATTACATTGGACCCACCCAATAACCTCCTCCTCTCATGATCCTTAACCACATCTGCTGAGTCTCAACTGCTATGTAAGGTAACACATTCACAGATTCCAAGGATTAGGGTGTGGACAACTCTGGGGGAGGCATTGTTTTACCCACCCAAGAGCATCTCTACAAGTGGCCGGTCTCTCAAAGAGCCAGCCCCTACAAGCACCCAAAACTTATTTTTCCTATGAAACAGAATTTGGAATTAGTGTAAACAACACATTCTCTCCTAATATGATTCTTTTCTTTGTCATGTATCCAAAAATGAAGCATAAGAAATCCATAGGGAAATTTTTACTAAGAAAAATGTGAGAAGCCAGTTTAGTCACCTGATCCTCTGCCCTCACAGTCAGAGTGTCCTGGTTGAGGAGATGTGTAACTCGCTTGACATCAAGTTGTAGAAATTCATCAGTTTTATAAACTTCAGTAAAATGCTGATGAATAAAGTCATCTGCGGTTGCTTTCAATTCAGGACAGTCTAGACACTCTGCTAGCACACTTATACCTGAACACAGAAAGAAAACAAATGAATAAAAGATGAATACCTTAAAAAACAAACAAATATATATTAAAGATTAAGTATGACTCTAGGAAAATGAGACAATAAATTTCATAAATCTGGATCCTTTTCTTTTCCATTGATTTGTCTATTGTTATGGCAATATACTCTCTTATGTGTGGCTGAATTTGGTACTTTGTAGGACAGGCCCCCCTTCAGTGTTTTTTCAAACTTTTCTTGGCTACTGGTATAACATTTTCTCTTGTAAATAAATTTAAAATAAGCTTATAACATTCTACTTTTTAAAAATCCTGATATGACTTCAATTAGGATTGCTGAATTTCTGGATTACATTAGGGACAGTTGCTTGTTCTGCAACATGGAGGAGTTCCACTTAGGAACATGACATAGATCTCCACTTACATTTTTTTTTTTTTTTTTTTGTGGTACGCGGGCCTCTCACTGTTGTGGCCTCTCCCGTTGCGGAGCACAGGCTCCGGACGCGCAAGCTCAGCGGCCATGGCTCACGGGCCCAGCCACTCCGCGGCATGTGAGATCTTCCCGGACCGGGGCACGAACCCGTGTCCCCTGCATTGGCAGGCGGACTCTCAACCACTGCACCACCAGGGAAGCCCCCACTTACATTTTTTAATGATCTTCAATGTAATTAACAGTTTTTTTCATAGAAACCCCATATATTTTCCATTCAGCTATTTTATTTTCTCTTTAGGAGGGAAGATCCCCCTTAATTGATTATTAATGTTCTGTATCAGGAGTCTGCGAAATACTGTCCATGAGCCAAATCCAGCCCACATCTAGCTGTAGGGTCAGCAGCTAAGAACGTTTTTCATATTTTTGAAGGGTTGTGAAAAAAGGGGAAGTGGGGAGAAAAGGGGGGAGGGGAAGGAGAGGAGAAGCAGGAGAGGGAGAAGTAGGAAGAGGAGCAACAAGGACCACACGTGACACATGGCCCACAAAGCCTAAAATATTTGCTATTTGGCCCTTATAGGAAGTTTGCCAACCTCTGCTAAATAAAACCACTGATTACTGTATATGACCTTGTGGCAGGCCTGCATTCAAAGTCATTAGTTAAATTTATTTTAGTTTATTAGCTTTGATTTTCCATGTTTCAACTTCAATGCTGTCTTCAGATAGTTTTGACACTTTCGTATTTTATAACCATAAAGGTTCTCATAACTGATGCCTGCTAGTGAGTTAGACTAGTTGTCATTTTCTAAATGTACTGACCAATGCCATGGCATGCTATGTGCTCAGTCTGCTACACCTGAACATTTATGTTCCCACCAGGGAAATGATATTTTCACCAAGAACCAGTATTTGTTTTTTAACTAACTTTTGGCAGTTGAATTTGTTGTAATTATGCTACTCAATTAAATATCATGCAGATCAATAAAATATCAATGTGAAAAGAAAGCAGTTGCTTCTATGAAACCTAATTCTAAGGTTTACAACAGACTTGAAAACAGCTCAAATTAAGCATGACCAGGACAACAGATAAAATCGGGGAAAACACTGCAAAATTCTAGAGGGATTCTATAATCAGACTGTCTTGCTCAGTTATCAATTCGTTTTAAGGAAACTAAAAATAAAAAATCATAGATAATATATTACTGATGTGACTTAGGTAAGACAGACAATGGATCTGTATTCAAATCACAGACTTGGTCTTACAGTCACAGATTGGCAGATTGGTATATTTTTATGTTACACTAAAATAACACCTTTACGGCAGATATAATCTTGTTTAACCACTCACTGCATTAATGAAATTTTAAATTAGCCAACAAACTACTGTTATGATTATGCCTGATAAGGAAACTTGTATTGTTGCCTTATTTATTTTTTTTGATTGACTACACTGGTGGAAATCTTCAGCATGAAGCTGAACGGTAGCACGTTTCCATGCAAAGAATATTAGCTTTAGGTTTCAGACACATACAGGTTAACTTACGTATTTTATTTCTAGTTTAAGAGTTTTTTTTAAACATTAGGAATGGGTATTGAAAACACAAAAGTGCCTTCAGCATCTGTTGCTATGATTTTAAGTATTTTTTTCCTATAGCATGTTAGTATAGTATATTATGTTTGGTTTTTTAATACTGAATCATTCTGTCATTTCTGAAGTAAATCATTACTCGTTTTCCTAAACACGCAAAAACTCATTACTGAGGCTATTTTTTATTTTGGAAAATGTTGATACAGTATTTTATGGCTTGTTTCTGCCCAGGTTAATATGTACCTCCCTAAGCTCCTCTTAAAATATATTACTAGGTGACCACCTATAGCAGTGGGATAAGGAGGGTGGGAGGAGACGCAGAGGGAGGGGATACGGGGATATATATATACATAGAGCTGATTCACTTTGTTATACAGCAGAAACTAACACAACATTATAAAGCAATTATGCTCCAATAAAGATGTTTAAAATAAATAAATAAAATAAAATAAAATATATTACTAGAAAATTTTGTACTGGACAACACCTTTAAGATTAAATGAGGGTAAAAAAAAGATTAAACGAGGACACTTATAACCACGCTTTTTTTCTTTATTAAAATATACATTAATGGTGTTTTTTGTTTTGAAAAATAGGAATCTCATTTCTTACCAAGACAATTTGAAGCATCAACTTGTTCTTTCAAAAAATCAACACACATTTTCTTCACAGGTTCAATCTGGTACTGGTTTGCTGCATCTAACAAAGACTGAACATTGTTGCTATTCACAGAAATTCTGTAAGTAAGTTAAAGTGAATGTTAGTGTCCTACAATTTATTATTTAAATAATGCTACCATAGAATGTATCCTTCTAGCCCCCGAAATTAAACAAAAAATTAAACTTTACAGCCCTTGAGTTAGTATGGCATGGGATCCTCAAACCCCGCCCCTAACATCCGTGTAGTTTTTCATTCTGAAGACTCTGGAGCACACCAATTTGTTACAACAACGCTTTGCCATGGCAGATCCCGACCTTACTCCTCCACAACAGAAACGATCCTTAACTTACCTAGCGGTATAAGCAAATTCCACAAGTTGTTCAATAATGTCAGGTTCAGCATCTTTGAGTTCCACTTCAAAGGACTTTGATTCAAGCATGTTAGCTAATACAAAGAGAAGAAACAAACATAAATGGCATGAGTACTACCCTGAGTTTAACTGAAGAACCCAATCATTCTAGGCTGTGTTAAATGTTGGAGAAAAATAACAGGACAGAGACCTCCCTGAAAGAAAATACCTCAGAAAGCCCAACACATTCCTATAATAAATGCAAATTAATTCTCCATACTTGATATGTGCCTTAAAATAATTTAAGAAATTAGTGAATTAGTGTACTTCTAAAAAAAAAAGCCCAAATGAACAGAGAGACATAAAAATGCATTTAGTATTTCCCCAACTCCTAAATTAATTTGGTAGCATTCTCTTAAATTGTTATGGGCAAAATGCCTCTGATGTAGCTGGAACAAACCTACAAGAACAATGACAATTATATGTATAGTCAGCTTTCACTAGCAAAGCTTCTCATTCTTCCCCAAAACCCTGGTAGGTAGCCAGAGCACTAAGGAGAAAACTTGAGGCAGATATATTATATAACCTGATCAAGCTCACGAGCAGTACTAAGTAGAACCAGGACTTGGACCCAATTCTCAACTCCAAACTAGGGTTCTTTCTAGTATAATGTATTTCATTTTTCTTTAGTTTAACTTGCTAGATAAAATGCCATAAGACTTATCTGCTCCTTTGCCTTTCCACCAGAGGTTAAGAAAAAAACCTGGTATTCAAGCAGAAGCTATATCTCCATTAATAAAGACTTCAGGCCTTTAGGGCTAACGAAAGGACAGTTTTCCTTTGATCAATCATCACCATGACCACTCTTCAATCTCTTCACTGTTCTGTGGACTTAACTTAAAGTGCTTTTAAAACTGGGAAAAATGGCATATTTTCAATTAGACCCCACCTAATTCTCATAGAAAAATTATTATGCTTTATCTTAAGATACTTACTTGTGAACATTAAGTTAAAAAAATGACTCGCTGCAGCAAGGACAACACGATGAGCAGGTATCTTTCTTTCCTGGACCATAAGGATCACATCACACAATGTTTTCTAATCAAGAGAGAAATAAATAAAATTAAAAGGGGTTCAATGGGCATGGCTTAGCCAAGATATAAAACAGGCACTTGCCAAATGCTTTATCTCTATTTTGTATTTAAATCCAGTCTTTTTCCAGCACAGATTTTGTTTTTAATATAAAACCTATTTAGGAAGGACTTACAGAGTTGCTATCATGAGTTTGCTGTATCAAAATTTGGCACTTAGCTTCTCAACAGTCAGGAAAAAAAAAAGATCTTTATAATCAGAAAAAAGTAGTCTACTAATCTTTAGGGGAAGCCAAATTTTTTTTCTACATAAATTGTAAGATATTTCTCATGGTGAGATTTTATGGGGACATTAAATGACCTAATGGCAATGTCCTTGATGGTTTTTCAAATATAACAATCTGCTTCTTAAAAATCGTCCTTGATAGAATGCAGGTGCACACTGCATTTTCCAAGAAAGTTGCCTTCATAGATCTAACCTGCAACAGAAACAACTCAGAATATACAGAGTGGATGAACCAAATGTCCATTCAGCACTCTCTCCTTAAATAACATCTCTCTAAAATGCACTTCTGATGGGACCTGGATAGCAGCCACTTTTAAATTGTGATTTCTGACCTAGGCCAAAATGTGTCGCTCTAGGTTACTGAAAGAAGGCAGATCTAGATTATACACTTAAAATGTTGGAAAAATGGGGTATATTAAGGAAAAAATTTAAGATTTACTGGAACCCTTAAAGATGAATTCCAAGGAAAAAGAAATGTCCTTTTTATCAAATAAAATTTCAATTTTTTAATGAAGTTAAAGATAACATACAGCTTGGGCTCAGAAAAAATTTTGTAAAGCACCCTCTTAGGCACTGGGAATATGAGGTAAATAATATTTTCAGAGTAATTTCACTCACAAAACTAAATAATGGCTCAAGAGCTCAGAGGATATGGCATTTTCCAAATTTTAAGTATTTTACTAAAACTACTGATATAGTTTCTGATAGATAAATCACTGCTATTTCCTACTTTATTACTTCATGAATAAAAAACCCAAATAAGACGGTAATGCTTAGATTGAGAAAAGAAATGGGTCCCAATTAATGGGCTAAGGGATGAACATTTCACTCTTACAGCTTACTTAAATATTTTTTATAAGGCCTATAGACTATTGCTTAGAAATTATATGCAGATTATAGTTAAAGCTACTGTTACTCCAACAGTGTCTTAAATTTTTATTTCCTTTTATTTGGGGAGGGGGTACAGAACAGGCATAGCTCTCAGGTGATTTTGCTGCACCCAAAAATACCAGGTAGCAAAACCAAGCCACCTATTTGGTTACTATCAAAACAAGCTGATCAAGTTGCTGAAGATAAAGAAAGAGAAAGGGAGGAGGGAGGGAAGGAAGGAAAAAAGGAGGGAGAGGAAGAAAGAATACTGACAGAATAGCAAGCAAATTAGATAGGTGAGGGACCTATGGCTGCTGATGGGAAGTTCCAAAAAATGTAAAGCTAAACTGAAATGTAGCAAAAAACCTTTCCAAGGCATACTCAGGAATGGGGAATGTTAGTGTAGTGAATTTACAGGCACTGAAGGAAGTTAGAGAAATCAGAGGGATCTTTGTACAATTTAGTCTTAGTCTAAGATTAATCTCTAGCCAGTTAGTAACGTTGTGTGTGGCGAGTAGGAGGAGGTGAAATGGGAGCAATCTTTTATATCCAAATGGTGCATTTATTTGACTGGACTACAATAGATTAATAGGTCCTATTCAACCAGAAATGAGACGGACCTAAAGGCAGAGGTCCCTCCTGCTATCAATCCTCTGGGGAAGAGGTGTATGCAAAGACAGGAAATGGGAAGAGACAGAGATTCAGGTGATCTGGAGAATGAGAGGTAACAAGTCCTAGGTGAATGGAAGAGAAACAAAACAAACAAAACTACCTTTTGAACAATACATCTTCACTGGATTAAACAAACCAAAAAACCTTGCAATTTCTCTGTTTATGTCCTCCCAAAATTGTATCTTTGTATTTATTATTTTCAGCTTCTGAATCTTTAGTCTCTTATAAACAGCATAGATTTTTGTGTAACTTAGTCTGAAGTTCTCACCATCTAATAATTATTTTTAGTAGGGTTTAGTTGAATCCCTCCTATTTATTACTGATAACTTATGTTTCATCTTACATATGCCATCTTTTTAAATACTATTTATTATGTTTCCTTGCTGTCTTCATTTTTCTTTTTTTAAAACTGTCGGTTGCTATTTTGGTCACATTTTCTTTGGACTTTTTCCTCCTTTAGGTGTCTCATTTACAGATCTGTCAAGTATTTGCAAACTGAATCCAGCAGGGTATTGTTCTAGGAATGCAAGAAGGGTTCAAGAATGATAATTCTATAAATGTAATTCATCATACTGACAGGTTAAAAGAGAAAATTTTCATGTAGTAGAAGGACTTCAGGGAATTCCCTGGTGGTCCAGTGGTTAGGACTCCCGTGCTTCCATTGCAGGGGGCACGGGTTCGATCCCTGGTCAGGGAACTAAGATCCTGCATGCCGTGAGGCTTGGCCAAAAAAAGAAAAAAAAGAAAAACTTCAATATATGGGCAAAAGAGTGTTTGATAAAATTAAAAATTCATTTCCTGAGATTCTTTAATAAAGAAAATGATGTGTCTGTATGTTGAAGGTCATTCATCAGAATCAACAGCAAACTAGTGAAGCAGGAGAGACATTCTCATTCAAGTTTGAAATATACACACACACACCCTGTCACATTGTTCTGGAAATTTTAGCCATATCACTAAGGAAATAAAGATAAATCAATTTAACACTTGTAGAACTAATATGAAAAGTTAGTAAGGTGGCTAGACAAATAAGATAAACATGAAAAAGCAATTAGATGTGAGTAATATGCCATTAGAAAAACACACAAATGAGAGAAATAAAAATCCCAGTCATAGCAGCAACAAAATAATTAAATGTTGAGAAATAAACCTAAGCAATGTGAGGGATCCACAATAACGGGCATTTGGCATATGATAAAGATACCATTTCACATATGTGGTGAGAAGGTGGAGCACAGGTAATGTTTAAGGCAGTGAAATTATTGTGTGTGATACTCTAACAGTGGATATATGTCATTATACACCTGTCAAAACCCACAGAATGTACAACACAAAGAGTGAACCAATAATGTAACAATGGCTCATCCATTGTAACAAATGCCCCACACTTAGACAAGATGTTAATAATAGGGGAAACTGGGGCGAGGGGGAGGGACAAAGGGGTAAATGAAAACTGCACTTTCTGCTCAATTTTTCTGTTAAACCTAAAACTGCTCTTAAAAAAAGTTTAATTTAAAAAATGTGGTGAGAGATTTGATAATTGAAAAAATGGGATAACATATCAATTTGAGAAACAACAGATTTCTCTGTCATGAAGTACTCTCTCTTCCTCTGGGGAAGGTAAGTACTGGGAAGGAAGTTTCAGTTCTTTTCTCCAACTGTCGCTCGTCGAAGAGTGACTACAGGATGAGCAAGAGCATGGCAGAGGTCACTGACCACACACTGCCAGGCCTCCTGGCTCACTCTTCTTCCATTAATCTGCCCCCAAAGTAGAACGTAATTCATTGGGAGGCTTGCCCCTATCTATGGCAGGAGAGGACTGTTCCCATTCCTCAGCTGCTCTGCCTCAGACTGGGTAAGTTTTTAGTTAAGGGGAAAAAGAAGAGGAAGCCCATTTTATGCTCAACTCAACACTATGTTCACTAGTCTGTCATCACCATTAATTTATCTGTCTCCTACCTTTACTGCTCAAATATTTAGAACCAGAAGAAGAAGAGGGCCCCTCAAATCCATATGCATAGACACTCAAACAGAGGCAAACAGAAACTTCGGTGCTACTTTAGTGTTTGCAAGTATTAGACACTTTTGAGGGAAGAGTCCTTTGGTTTGGAAAGACCTCAAAACAGGCAAGCATTTTAGGCATGCATTAGTGGAATAACCTTTTGCTCTCTGTATGTATTTGCCAGACAGGACTGCAAAGGCACTTCAGGTTCCTGAAAGCTCCACAGCATTGCATGAGGTTCTAGCTTTCAACAATATGTGCTGGCGTTAGTAGGAGGCATGCAAGCAGCTGTCCCAATTCTATTCTTTATTGTATCCCAAGGAGAGGACTGAGGAATGACTAACCTTTGGATTTATGTAGCTTGTCAACAAGGTTCTGCAATCAGTCCCTCCCAGCGTGATTTCAAGTTGACCCTGGGTACAAATCCCCGGGTAGACTGTAGATTCAACTATAGTTGGGTGGTGGATTTAAATCACTGAAAGGATAAACGAAAATGGAACCCTTATTATATAGGGTAAATCATCATGTTGGATTGAGATACTAGAAAAGTCTCAACAAAGCCATAATAAACCCAAAGGTTAAGAGAAAAAAAATTAAAAGGCCTCTTTAGAAATCATCTTTGTTCAGAAAAGCAAGGAAAACAGCACTGGGCTTAAACACATGTATAATCACAATAAGGCAAGTGGGAAAGTTGAAGAAAAACAAAGGAACACACCTAGATTAATAAAGGAAAAGGGGATTTCCTTCCTTAAGGGGAACATATGTATGACAAGCTAGGCCAAACAGCTTTGAAAGGGAAAGGAGATAAACTTTGGTATAACTGTTCTTTAAAAGACGAAATTAGGAAACAAAAAAAAAGTTATTTTTATTGTTATTTATACAAAAGCAATATGGACCAAAGAGATATAGTGAAGGAAGAAAGAATTCAGGAGCAGACTAAATCGTTTCTCTCAGAAAGAAGCTTGGTCCTGGAATTTTTTTATAAGATTTCTTTTAAAGCTAAAGGTAAGAAATCAAACACATAATTAAAGGACTGACCTCAAAGGCTGGGACAATTATAGTAGGTGATTACAGTAAGTTCTGATTGATTTGAAAAGGGAAAAGAAGAGCAGCAATAGAGTATTTCATGCATTGTTAAATAATCTGGAAGGTGATCTGGTGGGAAAACAGGCAAGGTATATGCTCTAGTGCAACGTATATGGGAAGTTTGTGGAGATAAGACTAAGGGACAGTAGTAGGACTCCTTAAGGGAAGCCAAATAATTCAGACATAGTCCAGACCTAAGTTAGATGCTGGGCTTCCCCATAATTAAAATTACCTTACTGAGGGTGGTAAGGGTTGGCAGTAATCCTGAACACAGAGACCTCTTATTTTCCACCATGGCAAAATCTATAGACTTTGAAAGGCACTAGTAGAAGTAGGTTAGCAAAACATCTGGGCCCAAAAGGAAAAGAGGCATTTGATCTATACAATGTTAGCTCTACAGGATAGGAAAGTATTCAATTTAAAAACAGGTTAATAACTCAGCTGGGGCTATCTGGAAGGAAGAGACACAAAGACACAGCCCATTTTGACACAAATAGGTAACAGAAAGGAATGTGTCTGCTACCACCAAGTTTCCAAAGCCTAGAAAACAAAAAATGAAGAAAGGCAAGGTTTTGAGGAGCGCACTGTAAAGGGCCACAGGCCTTAGAGGAATCTGTTAAAGGTCACACTCCAGCTGAGACAAATGGACGGGAATAGAGAAAAGGCTCTTCCAAGAGATAGGATTAATGTATATAAAGAAACTGAATCACTTTGCTGTACACTTGAAACTAACACAACATTGTAAATTAACTATACTTCAATATATTTTAAATATATACATGTATATATATATATATATATATATATATATATATAAGGAATTTCACAGGAGGTGAGGCTTCTAATGAGGACACAAAGGTGCAGAACAACCAGGAGGATTAGAACTGTAGAGAATTCAAGGCCACAAACTGTGCTCTGCACAACTGCCTGTTACAAACGTGGATCACTCTCCTCCCAAAAAGGGAGGGAAGAGTTTGTCACTAGACAAAACTCAATCATTTCTGCCAGGACCACAGGGTTCAAAAAAGAAAGGAAAATTAATCTTTAAACATGCAGGATGGACAACAAGGGGAAAAAAGAAACTCTAAGAGACTGAGCAGCTGAGAAATCCCCCTGGCAAATACCTAACACTTTGCCCATGAGAAACAATGTATCATATGCCAATGAAACATTATTATGCATATGTGAAATTCCTTCCCTATCCAGTAAACATAGTGTCCCTATTGGCCTCTTGATAAGTGATTCCTCCCAGCTGAGTTTAGTCTTACTTAGGGTCTATCAATTACAGAGAGCTGACACAGACTGGCAAGCTGTCAAAACCAAAAGCCAAGATTTTCTTACTTTGAGAACCCTGTTCCTCCAGAAACGAAGTTTCTATCTGTTTTTGGCTGGGAACAATAAGGTGGGTTAGGACTGTATAATAATGTGTCAACATATGCACTATTTATTGTAGAGAGAGTAGATGTGCTTGTATCTTTTCAGGTTTGTAGGGGTGGGGGTGACACTATGCTAATCTTAAAAGTCCCAGAGACCCTTTGACATACTGAAAACATGTGACGCAAACTACCTTGAAATTGGAGACGTTCAGCTTTGGAGGTGCTAAACTAACTTAATCTATTCCAATGGAAGACAGCCTACGCTGAAGCTGCTGAAGAAGTTACCCTGACTTGACCCAAACACTTAAGTGAATGCCTTCTGGCTGAGACTGAGGAGTTTAAGAAACCAGGGAGAGAAGACTTTTGCCTTTCAATTGCCTTAATTTTAATTTACAGGGAGATTACAGATGTGGGAATTTAATAATGAGGGTTCATAACAGACAAATTTGGGGGATTTTCTGTTGCTAGTATGGAATTAGATGGAGTGCTGTCATTTGGTTCACTGCAGACAATCCGGAGAGCTATGCATGACATCTTGGCTGAGAAAAATTTAAGATGAGAAATGGAAATGACCTTCCAGTCTAGAGTTAACTTAAGAGGTATCAACCCATTCCAGAGCTTTCTGGAGTAAAAATTTAAATAACCTCTTCAACTGTTCTTCAGAGGCTACAAAAAGGAACAGTCATTGATAGAGGCTGCCTTGTCAGCCTTTAAGATAGAACAAAGCACTCCCTGTGCCAGTAAGAAAACAGAACAACTAAAAGACAAAGCAAACCTGGGAATTCGAACTCACAGTACTTTGTCCAGCCAACTTTTGTGAGGGGATTTGGTGCCGGAATTCTACCATTCAGCTCTTGAGATTCTCAACTCAGGGAGTTTATGTAAAGATCAATAGCCAACTGAGACATAATAGAACACCCTATTGACAGATGGGCAACTACCTGGCAATCCCCTATATGCAGTGCTTTTCTAGTAAATTAAGTTGGAAGATGAGGCTGTGCTTAAGACCACCCCTGCAAATCCTCTGTTCTCAACACCGCTTAGACACAGAAAGACACACACAGTTTATTCTCTTTTCAGGGAAAAGCCTCAGATCAGTGGTTTTCAAACCGTTTTCTTTAAGCAGCTGAATCCATTTTCAGTCCATTATCATTCTATCTATACAGATTAAGTGGTTTCACTTAATCTGTATAGATAGAATGGGTTCTAGCCAGAACTAGCCTGGCAACCAAGGCATGGAAGAGGCTCCCCTCACTAATATGCTTAAGGATTCATTTACAAAAATTTTGTTTCTTATCTCAGCAATTAGTCTTTCTGGAGGTGGGTTCTGCTAGCAGTTTAGAGATTTGGGGACCCAAAAGAAGAATCATTTAATCAAGAGGTATAACAACATTTCCACAGAACTGACAGTTAAGACTGTGACCTGGCCATTTTGGCCTCCTCATGCCACTGGGTAAAAAGTTATTACATTTGGGGAGGCGCCTGATCCTGGCCACCAAGAAAAAAGTTGTTGCTCTTCCTCCATGGGACAGAAGATGACTGGAACTCGGGGACCCCCCTGGATACCTCCTGGTTGTTGGGAGAGACAGTTATCTATGGGTCTTGAGTTCCTGCATATCTTCCTGGACGTGCCAAGAATGCAAGGCTCTACCACTTTTTACCCAGGCCATCATTTCTCAGGGTTTTGTTGGCAGAAAGCGACCACAGGGTGAGATAATGTCTCCCCTCCAGGATAAACAGCAAGCCTGCCTATCATTTGCTATAGAAGTGGCAGATTCCTTACTGTTTATTCCTTAGCTGCAACACAAACCCTAACATCCATCTGGGTCCCACCATGTCACCCTCATAGTACTTGTGGGGCAAGGGGAACCGATGCATACATGCTGATGCTGGTGATGCTGTGAACAATCAAGTCTGTTCTCTCTGACCTAGGGGTCTCATGTCTTCTGCCAGCATCCATTAAACAGCAACAGGCTAACTAATCAGCTTTTAAGTAGCATAAAATCAAATCCCAGACCCAACACTAGTACTGCCAACTGCAGTGGTAAATGTTAATGTAAGACTAAAGTAACCCTATACAGGCAAGACCAAAGGTTCAAGATACCTAGGAATAAAAGACCCGGTCACCCCATCAGATAAAGAACCTTAAGGGGTTGGCTAAAGACAAAGAATAGGAATAGCCAGTGAAGGAAGAAGTCACAAACACAACAATGAACAAATAATAAACAATGAATGTGGCTTCTACTTTTATTTTCATCTTTTTTTTATATTTACCTAAGTTTTAACTAGTTTCCTTTCCCCTCCACGATCATATAAAGAATCTATTATTACATATACCCTTAGGGTCTTAAAATGCCTATAGAAGGAATGGATATCACCAAGTGATCCTGGAGTTAGATATGGTAAGTGAAAAAATTTAATTGGTGATATATATATATATATATATATATATAATTTAAAAAAAAATTATAGGACAGGGCTTCCCCGGTGGCGCAGTGGTTGAGAGTCTGCCTGACAATGCAGGGGACGCAGGTTCGTGCCCCGGTCCGGGAGGATCCCGCGTGCCACGTAGCGGCTGGGCCCGTGAGCCATGGCCGCTAAGCCTGCGCTCTGCCGCGGGAGAAGCCACAGCAGTGAGAGGCCCGCGTACCGCAAAAAAAAAAGAAAAAGAAAAAAAAAATTATGGGACAGAATAAGAGCATGCATGTTTGCATTGGACAACCTAAGGTATAGGTCAGAGTGGATATTTGTGGATTCTGGCAATCTAGCATCCAATTTCCCCTGCCTCCTAGAACCCCGAACTCTCATTTCTGGAGAAAATGTTCATTATGAACTATCTTGGGGAGAGGGCAATTCTCAGAGCCTGCCTCTCATTATGGAACCAGTAAATCAGATAATTCTTCTATTCACTCCTTAGCAGAGCCCTAATCTGGCAAACAATCTAAGGCCAACCAATTAGATACCTACTTCCAGGATTTTGAATCTTGGGTGAATGAAAGATGGGGCGGTGTGTTGTGGGACGACGGGATGTCTTTATCGTGGCACCAGCAAGTCGTCAAGACTGTTCCTGCATTGTAACCTTGACTCCAGGGTTTCTGCAGCCTAGCTACCAAAGAATCCCTGGGCTTGTCTGCCAGGACTGCTCATCTTCCAGCCTACGGTGAATGGCGTAAGTTCCCGATACCCTTGCAATAAATTACTTTTACTTAAGACAGAATGGTTTCTGTTTCTGGTAACCAAGAATCCCAGCAGATTCACTGTGATAATAACAATACCAACAATATCTGTGTAACACTGAATAATTTATCAAGAGTTTTCACATTCTTTCTCTCATTAGTCCCAACATCAGTAAGGTAGATTCAGTGTGATATTATGATCATTGTGCACATAAGAACATAAAAGCCTGAAGAATCGACCTGCTCAACGTCACACAATTAGTAAGAAGACAGAGCAGAATTCAAAACCAGAAATCTGTTTGAATCCAACGTGCATGTTATTTCCACTATAGCACACTGCTTCCTAAAGCAATGAGTGACTAAAGGCAAAATTGCTAAAAGAAGTTTTACAGAAGACACAAAACCATTTTAAAATAATTTTTCACAGTAATAGCTTAGTGTAATATTAAATTGTGATCCAATTTAATTGCAACTCAAAGAGAAGGTCTAAGGCAGAACTCATTTAATCCTGGCACACCATTTTCCAGTAAGCTAACCTGAAATAAGATGGCATATTCTTAAGAGTGTCTCTCTTAAACGTTAATCAACCACATTTTTTGACAGCTCAACAGAATGTAACTAAATTATATGCTATATTATGTACTAAAAAATTTATCAGTGATTTCACTAATATGAATCTTTGCAGTAGATGCCAACTGGAGTAGCCACCTGACTTACAATTCCTCCTTCTCAGGAAATGGCCTCAATACATGGGCCTTTCAAGATCATGTTTGTGCTACATGGCCCTATTCTGCTTAGGATAATTTATTCACAGGATTAACATTTAACCCAAACTACATCTATCAGATCCTCTCTCTCCAAGATCTGAAATTCTGAAAGAGAAACAGACTGCAAGTAGTCAGAGCTGAGGTGCAATTAAGGCAGTGTCCTAGAAAAAGGTCAGAGGCTTTTGGGGCTACCCTGGTTCTTGCATCTCCCAAATCTTGACTGTCCCCCTTCTTCTCAGAAGGTAATTTTAATACAATCATGTCTCTCTTAAGATGTGCTTCTGTACTCATTTATTCAACACACATATGGTGTCATGATGACAGTATGCACTAGATACTACAGAGTTTAGCAGAACATTGATACCATCTGGGAAAGTTTGGACCACAAAGGGGGCAGTTTCCTCTCCATATACTCCCCACTCTGTCCCTGCTTTGTCCTCTAAAATTTGCTTCCCCCCCCCCATTCCATTAAAACCTTACTTGCTAAAACCACCAATTTTCAAACCCACTGGACAATCTCTTTTTTGACCTCCCTAGAGCATTGGATACTCCCACCTGGCTCTCCTTTGTAACTTAATCTTGGTTTCAATGACATTATTCTCTGCTTTCTTCCTCCCACACCTTAATCGCCAATGCACTTTTCTGCCTATCCTTTAAAATGTTGATGCTACCCAGATCCTCTGTCCACTCATCCTGTAGGTGTTATCAACCATACATATGATATCAACTATTGTATTAACAAATATTTGAGCACCTATGTAGTAGATGTTGGCAATACAGCTGAACAAGTCAAACACAGTCCCTGCCCTCATGGAGCTTAGAGCCTAGTAGCAAAGACATGCAATAAACTAAACAGTGTTTATTGCCTTTATAGAGCTGATAAATGCATGAAAGAAAGGAATAGAGTGCTGTAAGAGCATATGTAACAGAGGGGCTTGACATAATCTAGGACATTCAGGGAAGAAGTGGCTTTTAAAGTAAGAACTGAGGGACTTCACTGGGGGTTAAGACTTTGCCTTCCAATGCAGAGGGTGCGGGTTCAATCCCTGGTTGGGGAAGCTAAGATCCCACATGCCTCGGGGCCAAAAAAACCCCATAAACATAAAACAGAAGCAGTACTGTAACAAACTCAATAAAGACTTTAAAAATGGTCCACATGAAAAAATCTTAAAGAAGAAAAAAAAGAAAGAACTGAGGCATGAGTAGGAAGGGAAGCGAGTCATAGAACCTTTATGACAGGGCTTTGAAGGCCAAGTTAAGGATAAATATTCATTATAAGTTCATGATAATTAACCTCAAAAAATACTGCTGTCAATCCCTGGTCAGGGAACTAACATCCCACAAGCTGTGCGGTGTGGCAAAAAACAAAAAGACAACGACGACTTAGATAGTGGGAATTTGCTGGCGGTCCAGTGGTTAGGACTCCTACAGGGGGTATGGGTTTGATCCCTGGTTGGTCGGGTAACTAAGATCCCACACGCCACATGGTGCGGCCAAAACAGCAACAAAACAAAACCACACTGCCAGCCCTCATACCATTTCTATTCTTCACAAAAACAACTTTCCTCAACCTCCAGCTTCATCTTCTTCCTCCTTCATTTTAGCAGATGATCTCATCTCCTACTTTTCAGAGAAAACAAAAGCCTCTAGATAGGAACTCCTTCATTCTCTTGATTCCAAACACACCCACCTATGTACCTACCACTCCTATGTACTCCTTCCCACTCCTATGGAAGAGGAACCATCCTCCTCCCACAGGAGATTACTTACCTTTACTTTTGGACTTCACCTCAGGAATCATCTATCAATCACCCATTCTGTTTCACATATATTAAACCTCGCCATTTCAAATGAATTCTTCCTACTAGTTTTTAAACACACATACATCTTCCATTTAAAAAGCCTTTATTTGATTCCCTCACTCCCTTCAGGGCCAAATCTCAAATGAACTGTCTCAATTTTCTCATATCCTACTCACACTAATCTGACTTCCATCGTCTCCCCATCAAAACAACTCTCATCACAGTCAATAAGCCCCTCTTTGTTGCTATATCCTCTGAACATTTCTAGCTCTAATCTTACTCTGACTTCCCTTAGGCTTCAAAATTTGTCATCTCCCTTCTGAAACAATTTCTTCTCCGATTCTCAAAACTCTCATTTTCCTCCTATTCTTCTGGCCATTACTTTTTTGTCTTCTTTACAGGCTCATTCCCTACCCAGCCTTTATCTTAGATTCTTAACTCTCCACAGCTTCAATGAAGTTTATCTTCTACATGCAGATACCTCAAAAATTTATACTTTTAACCCACAACTCTCCAGACCTGTCAACTCATCAGATACCTTAATGTCTCAGGGGCACTGCACACTAAACTATCTAAAACACAAACTATAATCCTTTCTTCAAAGCCTTGATCCATTTCCAGTATCTCCTCTCTCAGAGAACTGTGTCACCATCCATCTAGTTATGCATTTCAGAACCCTGGAGGTCATAAATGACATCTTGTACAGAACCCCTCAGCATCCAATCAGCCACCACCATCACAACAACAGCAAAAATAGCCAACATTTATTGAGAGCTTACTCATTATCAGGTTCTGTTTTAAGTTATCTTAATTTGCTTTTCTAATTTAGTCATCACAACCACATATCGTTACCATCACTAAGTCCTGTTGATCTTACCTCCTAAATCTCTTGAATATATCATCTTTTCTTTATTGATACTGCTGTCGCTGCTATCACCTTAGTCCAAAGGACCATCTCACTGCGCTACTGTAACAACTTCCTGTTTGGTCTGCCAGCATCTACTCTGAGAGCTAATTCATTCACCATAGAGCAGTCAATCATCTTTTTCAAAAGAAAAACTGATACACCTATTCCTCCTCTCATACACATATATATATGAAAGCGTTTTAGAATAAAAGCAAAACCCCCTAACTTGACTTATGAGGCTATACACGGGCAGATCTTTAGCTACTTCTCCAATTTCATCTTGCACCATCCTCCCCTTATGTTCTGTGCTCCAGTCACACTGGCCTTTTATCAGTCTCTTGTACCTGCCATTTTATGGTAAGTAGGTCTCACACAATGGGTTCTCAACAAGTATTCATCTAAATGGATAAGTCAGAAAGCCAAACTGAAATAGGGGAATAGATAAACAGTGAGCCAAGAGGCAGTGATTCTACCCACCTTTTGGTTTTAACAAGGGGGAGAGGGATATTATTTACAGGGAAATACTGAGACTAAGTGTATTGGTTTGTTTGTTGGTTTAAAAGCTAGAGAGGTTAAAACATGCCTAAATGCTGATGGCTAGAATCCAGCAGAGAAGGAGAAGTTAAAGATGCCTAACAAAGAAAGAATAACCAATGGTGTAACTTTTCTGACTACACTAGTACTGAGAGAGTCAAAGCCCAGGTGAAAGTACTGGCTTTAAATGGCTTTATCCATTGTAGCAGAATTTTTTTAAAGTTCCAAAACAGGTTTATAGATTTGGTGGTGGAAAGTTAAAAGTTAGATAGTTCCAGACTAATGACTTCTATTTATTTGTGACGTCAAAAGAGGGATGATGTACTGAAAGAGAGGATACAGAGTAAGGGCTTGGGTTAGAGGAAACCAGTAAAATAAATAGTAAGTAGAACTGCTCACCAGTAGTACTGCCAGCCCAGCTGAAGTTAGGACTCACCTGGCAGAGGACTGCCCAGTAATGGGATATTCTTCAGCTGTGCTTAGAAGCGGTGCACAAAGAAAGTAAACAGTCATCAATGCTTTTTGCCCAAAGGATGTAAAAAAAGGAATGAGGGCCAAGAAAGCTTAGGACATTGAAAGGAGAGTGAAGAGAGAGATATATCTCCTAAACTGGACAGACAAAAAGAGAAAATAGAAGAGAGTTAAGAATAGAAAGGTCTGGATAATGGGAGTTGTCAATGGGAGTTGTTATGAAAATTAAATGAGACAATCATATAAAACACTTTGGAGAATGGCTGGTACAGAATAAGTGCTCGAGAAGTGTTTCTGTTATTGAGGATTTAATGCAGAAGGTTTAGATTATTCACAAGAGACCCTAAAGATTAATGACATGTAGTAATTGACAGTCTTGGAGAGGTGAGTACACAGAAGCTGAGTCATTTTAGTTAGTAAGTGAGCCCAGGTGACTGCCCAGCATCCAATCCTCAAATCAGATTTGTGGTTCTCTCACTTAACTCTCAATGGGGCTTTAACATAAGCTTTTAAATTCTAATTATGTTTTAATTCATTTAACCTGAGGAAACTGTGAACTGCAGTGGTACTCAGAAAGTTCTCAAAACATCTCTCAATTGTTAAGGGTCTTCTGGACTTCATTAACACAAAAGCAACAGCACTGGGTACCTGCAAGAGTGACTGTGACCCTGCCCTGCTTTTTAAAGCCCCTTTCTAGTGTAACAGATAATAACATTAATCTAAAAAAAAGCTGGAAAAATGAATGAAAAGGTGCTCAACCAAATTAAATAAGATGCCACTATACGTCCACTAGAATGGCTGTTATAAAGACTGACAATACCAAGTGTTAGCAAAGATGCAAAAGCAAAAGCCAAAGTATGAACTGGCACAACTTTGGAAACTGTACCACAGGATCTATTAAAGCTGAATGTAGCCTAACCTATGACTCAACAGCTCCACGCTTGGGTATTTCCCAACAAAAATGCAGAAATGCATACATGTACACATCAAAAGTCATGTACAAAAATATTCAAAGTAGTACTACTTTTAATAGTACATGATAGAATGGATAAATTGTGGTGTATTCATACAATGGGATATTACATACAATGAAGATGGACTAGAACAACACACAACAATATAGATAAATCTCACAAACAAAATGCTAGCTTTAGTGTCCATAAGTTTGTTCTCTACATCTGTGTCTCTATTTCTGCCCTGCAAACCGGTTCATCTGTGCCATTTTTCTAGGTTCCACATATATGCGTTAATATACGATATTTGTTTTTCTCTTTCTGATTTACTTCACTCTATGACAGTTTCTAGACTTGGACATCAAGGCGGGAAAGTGGCGGGGGGAGGCGGTGGTGGTGGTGTTGGGATGAATTGGGAGATTGGGATTGACAGCTATACAGTCATATGTATAAAATGGATGACTAATAAGAACCTGCTGTATAAAAAAATAAATAAAATTCAAAAATTCAAAAATAAATGCTAGCTTTAAGAAAGCAAGACACGCAAGTATATACTGTATGATTCCATGTATACAAGTTCAAAAACAGGACAAAAAAATCTATGGTAGTAGAAATTAGAATAGTGGTTACCTTTGAGGGGGTAGCAATTGGGAAGGGCATTAGGTGGAGACTTTCTGGTGTACTAGCCAAGTTCTTTTACTTGGAGGGGGTGCGTTCGTTTTGCAATAATTCTTTGAGCTGCACATTTATGATTTGGATCCTTTTCGTGAATTCTATACTTCATTGTAAAGTTTACTTAAAAACAAAAGGCTGGAAATGACTGAAAGGATAATGGAGGAAAAGGCTCCACGGGAAGCTGAGGCTGCGGGCTCAGCAGAGTCCCCTTTCACCACTACGTACAGACTGGCTGCAATGCTACAGAGACATGAAATGACCTATATCTTTTTCTAATATCACAAAACTAATTAATGATAGAGCAGGAATTGGGATTCAGAAGTTCTAATTTCACAGTGTTCTTAAATTTGTATAGGGATGTTTCTGGGGGCCCTTGTCATCCAGGCACTCATTATCTTGGTCCCCAAAGTAATGAGATCATAAGGGAAAGCAAAAATAGTAATAACACAAAAGTATTCACCATAGAAGAACACTTTTAAAACTGGTCCTCACTCAAACATTCCTCCTCTGGCTCAGAGCAGCTTCTATTTCTGCCACTTCCCATCAACTGCCCTTGTCAGTCATTCCTGGTGCGCCTCTTCTGTGTTATGTTAAACAGAACAATACGTGTATAATGTAAATCAACTGCAAAGTGAAGCTGCCCATCTTACAAAAGATGCAGGATTCCAAGAAGTTGGTAAAAGTGTTACTGGAGAACGGTCTGAATAACAAGCAAAGCCAATGACAAAAGGAGAAACTGGCAGATTAAGGCCAGTTAACCACTGTCGAAGAAATTCCTGATGTCTCACCCAGCATCCATTTTCCCCTTCCTACTCAGTAACAGAAACCTGGTATTTCAGTAACTTTATTTCTGTTTTAACAGTAAATAAGTAGATGCTAATATTGTTTAAAGCTAAGTCTAAGAAATGGATATGAATCAATTTTTAAACCCCAAAAGCTAAACATACAGTCTCAGACAATCCCCTCCTCCTCAACATCTGATGCTGCGACCCAGTTGCACCCCATCTACGCAGGAAATGAGGCAATGCTTTACAATGCTATAGTCTGTGTATGAAAACACATATTTGGGGGAGTGGGAGGGCTGTTGGAAACAAATGTGGGCACTGGTGAACTGCGGTGCAATTACCTTTCAGAGGCAGGCACTAGTTAAATGCACCAGCAATGCAAAGTCAGTGGTGTCCTAAATGCAAGAAAGGTTCACAGAAAAGGAACATGAAGGTATACATGGAAATAGATACATGAAAGTTATGTAAAATATTGAATTCAGGCATTCACAGCTACTTCAACCCAAAGACCAGGCAAGATATAAAGGCACTCCCACAAATATCTACTGCATCCATGCACAATGTCAGGAGCTGATGAACAAAGACAAGACCCCAGCAGAGTTTGCTTAAAGAAACCAAAGTTAATATCTTCATAAAACACTTAAATTCCTCTACTGTTGTCCATAGACCCATCAGAACTGAAACAGGAGGAAAGGGGGCAGGGCACAACCTTTAAAAGAATGACACAGCCATAGAACATGACAAAAACTGGTTAGAACCAACTAGGTCCAAAATGGTGGAAAGATCTGACTCCCAGTGCACCTTCTTCCTCATTACACGCTCACTGCAATGTATTAGCATATGCTGAATGACACACCCACCAGTGCCCTGACTGCTCTGAGGTTAACCATAAAAGGCCAAAAAATGGGTGGTGGCCCTGTTCCTGGAAATCTCCGCCTCTTCCCCTCGAAATAGTTGGAATAATCCTCCCACTCATTAGTCTATGAAATTACGCAGCCCATAAAAACAAACCACCCCACATCTTGGGGCCTCTTGCCTTCTGAGATGGCCCGCACCCATCTGTGGAGTGTGTTTCTCCCAAGGCCGTTCTCGCCTTTTGAGACAGACTGCATTCTGTCTATGGAATGTGTATCTCTATAAATAAATCCACTTCTTACCTATCACCTTGTTTTTCACTGAATTTCTTCTGCCATGAGACATAAACTACATGAGCTTTGGGAACTCCCTGGCGGCTCAGCGGTTAGGACTCTGCACTTTCACTGCCGAGGGCGCAGGTTCAATCCCTGGTCGGGGAACTAAGATCCCACAAGCCACACTGCGCAGCCAAAAAAAAAAACCCCAAACAAAAAAAGCACCTGAGCTTCATTAAAGTCCTGAGACCAGGTGTGTGATCTCAATTAAAAGACGGTGGGTTCGAGTCCCTGCCTGTAGGTTCCAGTCCCAATCTGGGTTGTGTGGTTTCAGCACCACCCGATGAGCAAACTAGGTTTTGCAGTTACTTATACTCATGTCCTGCTTTTGTCATGAAAAACACGGTCACAAAACAAACATTCCCACAAATCTTCCTGGATGCATATTTCTAGAAATAAAGCTTCCAGGACGAGAAAATAACCAAGTGACTTTTCTACACCTACTGGTATAAGATGCTATGGAATTTAAAAACAAATAGATTCTCTAGTCTACATACTCTGGCGTTAAAACCCATTCTTTTCATAACCCACCTTTCGCCGACGTGCTGAAGACTTTCACTAATACGCCACACATCAAAGAACAAAGAACTCCTCTTAACAGAGGCGCACGGTGCCCTTAAAAGGCGGCACGGTATTTATCCACGACTGTTTCTGCTCTAAATTAACACGTACAGGAGGATTTGTCTTCTACTAGCTCCACCCTGGTAACACAGAAGGGGGGCGGGGATCCTTATTTTAGAGGAGCTGATGTCAGGCCAGCAATGCTTCTCCCTTCCTTGGGGGGCTTCGGTTTGGGCTGTGCCAGTGGGGTTCTTCGCCCGACATCTCACGACACCTTAAAACGGCTGGCCAATGGAGGGCTCCTCGCCTCACAAAGAGATAACTAGGGCACAGCTGTTATACAACCGATACCCGACGCCGAATGCCGGCCCACGGGGCCCCATAGGAGTCAGGAGCCACAGCATCGGCGGACGACGAGGCACTTTTGCTCGAGAACAGTTTAACGCGACCCTCCACCGACAGCGGCTTCGCTGGCGTGCGAAAATGCAAGGAAGGGCAAGGACAGAGGAAGAAGAGGGTCGCGATCCCCAGGGCGCGGGTTTCAGCCGCGGCTGACAGGGGCCCGAGTCCCGGACCACCTCCCCGACGCCGTCGGTCACTCCCACAGAGGCGGTACCTGTTTCCGCATGTTATTCATGACGCCCATGAAGCCCGCCAACAGTTTAGCTTCCTCTCGAGCAGCAAGTTTCTTCTCGGTCTTCTTCTTGCTGCTCTTCTCCACCCCGGAGGCTGCCATCCTCCGTCAACGCGGTTCACGCCCGGGGCTCGCCGGGCCGGGCGAGGGGTTGCACGCTCCCGGCACGCTGGGGCTTCTGTTTACCAAACACCGAGGCCGGGACCGCGACTGCAGCGCCCTGCTCCCGAACAGCGCGGCGCGGCCACTGCGGTAGGACAAGGCCCGGCAGCCACCCGCAGAAGCACGCGGGGAGGCGATGCCTTCAACTCGGCTGCTTCTCCTGCCGAAGCAGAGCCCGGAGGAGGAGTCTGCGCACTTCGCTCAAGGGGGCGGGGGCGCTATGAAGGCAGCAGGGGGCGAAGCCTACGCGTCACAGCGGCGCGCCGTTCAGAGCGGCGCTAGGCGACGGCGCCGTCTTGCGCTTGGCGACCTGCGTCCTTCACGCACAGGCTGAGTTTTCATTTCAAGGTGGTTCGAGGATGCACGTGCCGTTCCCTTTGCCCAAGACAGATTTTACACAATTGGATTACGTGGCGAGATTATCTTTTTTGGATAATTGGGTGGCAGAACACATTAAAGGGTCTCCCATTAATGTAAGCTCCGTAGGAGCAGGGTTGGTGTTTTCTTAACTGCTGTATCAGAGACTGGCATATTGCAGGCGCTCAATAAATATTTATGAAATGAGGAAAGACTATCACATACTGAAAGTTAAAGGTTTATTGCATGGAGTACAAGATTTATTTGCTTGGGATTCATAAGGCAAGAACACACAATCCCCATTGATGTCTCCTTGATGTAGAATGCCTGCTTGCTTAGGCTGTTTTACTCCTCAATGTTGAGACTAAGATCAAGCGTCAGGTCCAGAAATCTTCAATTAGGCTTCCCCCAAGTGTTCTACAGGAACACGGAACTTAGTCACAGAACTCAGGAGCATGCTTTTTGTAACTATAATAATTTATTCTTTCTAGTATATGATAATATACAAGATTATTTGAAATTGTACATTATTTTACATTTTGAAAACATACATATCCCTTTAATTTGCTACCTAGGTCTAAATAGGAATACATAGAAACGTTTTAAGTAAAATAATTGACACTATCAAAGCATTATGCTTTCTCTTGATGAGAACAAAACAATATAGTATAGCTCAGATGAAAGAGCAAGTGACATATAAGCCTACATTTCTACAAAAAAAATAAGACATTTATGTTTTTGTGCACCTTTTCTTTTTTCTTTTCATCTAAAGGTTCTCAGATCTTCTATTTTAATTAGCCAATACAGTCATCGCTGGGTATTTGCGGGGGGGTTGGTTCCGGGACCTGTCGGGGATACCAAAATCCATGAATGCTCAAAGTCCCATAATGAGCCCTCTATATCCATATTTCTGCATCAGGTGATTCAACCAACCATGGATCGTGTAGTACTACATATATTTAATGAAAAAAATCCATGTGTAAGTGAAACTGTGCAGTTCAGACCCCTGTTGTTCAAGAGTAAACTCTAATTTGAGAGTTTTAGAGTGGACCCTGGCAATGGAAACCATTTGCTCCTAATGGAATTAGAAATGAGGAAATTTTCATTTACTTTATTAAACGACCTAGGATACTGAAGAGTGAGTGTATTTAAACATTTTTTAATTGAAATGAAGTGGAAATCTGTCTTTTTACTCTAAGGCCTTGGCAGACGCTAAGGATCCATGATTCAAAGGCAGAAATGTTGGTGATGAGATGGAATGCTATTCTGTAACACGGCAAAGGAATCAAGGAGCAGTATCCTTTCTACCTGATGTTGGAACAGTCCTTTCACGTATTGCAGAATATAGAACACCAAGCGGCACGGAAGAGCCTTAGGATTCAGAGCTTAAAGAGACCATGGAGGTTATATAGCACAGAGCTTAGGCACTAGGCTTCGCCTGGATGCAAAGTCAAACTCGCCACTCTCTAGTTGTTCAATTTTAGGCAAATTGCTTAACTTCTCTTGTGTCTCAGTCTCCTTACCTGTAAAAATAGAACCTTCCATGGAACTGTTATAAGGTTTACAAAAATGCTTAGATTGGTGCCAGAGCAAGACAAACAGTATTACTTTATTGAGCTAATAATATTAACTATTATTATTTAATCCAGCATTTCCCCAAACGTGTTCTTCAGAATACTAGTGCTGTGAACCCTCCCCCTCTCCTCTCTCCTCTCCTGAAATAGTATCCCTGGGAATACAACTTGGCGAAATAAGTTAACATGTCATTCTCAGAGAAAATCTCAAATATATTTGCATATTAAGTGTTCGGAGAAGACTTGTTGTACCTATTGCTTGAACCTTGATTAGGTCTACTTTGCTGTAGTAGGGTACCTTTTGAGGTTTCTTAGCTTTTCTAAATGTCAGAAGACCTCTTTTGTCCCTTTTGTAAAGATAACTAATGAATGGAGGGATCATTCACCTGGAGGGAAGAGTCCCAAGTGGAAAAGGAAACTGACTGCAAGCTTGGAGGCATTGTGATCACCACTTTAAAAAGAGCTTTAGATCCAGATTATGACAGTGGAACCCTAGGTTTTAGAGACCTTTATAAATATGACAGGTAAAAAATGATTTTTTGTGTTATTTTAAAAATTCCTAATGAGATTGAATATTTTTTCATGTTTATTGATCCTTTACGTTTTTTGTTTCATGCATTTTCTATATTGTCTATGTCCTTTGTTCATTTTTCTTTTGGATATTTTTTTCTTATTGATTTGTAAGCATGGAACTAACCAGGACCCTATGGGATTTCTAGGCACAAAAGTCTTTCTGTGTCCCCCGTTTCTTGTTTGTAGGCAATAGGCTTCATTCAGCCTCCATGGCCTTCCCTGAGTTCCAAAGGGCAGGTTCAAACAGTTGCTAATCAAGGAAGGGAGGGAATGCAGAAACAAGAGGGGAGCAGTCAAGAAACAATAATGCAGCCTTGGGGCAGGGTCCTGATTCTGCCTCTCAAGGAATATACATAACAGTATCTTTGAGCTGTTTTGCAGATACTGAAACCCCTACCAGGTGGAAGAAGTTAACTGTGTGATGCCCACAAGCATGTAGACCCCATACTGGTTGGAAACAGAAGGTTGATGATACTGACTCCCAATTACCTCACCACCAACCAATCAGAAAACTGTCCATGAGCTGATCATGCCATCTGCTTTGAACCATTAGTATAAAACTCCCAGGGCTTCCCTGGTGGCGCAGTGGTTGAGCGTCTGCCTGCCGATGCAGGGGACGCGGGTTCGTGCCCCGGTCCAGGAAGATCCCACCTGCCGCGGAGCGGCTGGGCCCGTGAGCCATGGCTGCTGAGCCTGTGCGTCCGGAGCCTGTGCACCGCAACGGGAGAGCCCACAACAGTGAGAGGCCCGCGTACCGCAGAAAAAAACAAAAAACAACAAAAAAACCTCCTCATTACCTCCTCCTGGTGGACACATAGTTTTGAGGGCATTAGTCCGCCGGGGCCCCCTTTGCCTGGCAAAGCAATAGAGCTATTCTTTTCTACTTCACCCAAAACTCTGTCTCTGAGATTCAGTTCGGTACCAGGGTACAGAGGCTGAATTTCACTTACAAGCATTCTTTGTTAAAGTGGGTTTTAGGTAAACTGTGAGATAATATATGTGTAAAATATCCAGTAAGTCATTGAAGACTCAGGATGAGGACGCCAATAAAAGAATACAAATGAAGGAAAGTAGAATACTGATTTAGAACTCGTGGAGGAAAAGGATCCAGCAGAGGCAAAAAAGAAGTATTCAGAGTGATGTGGAAGAGCATGTCCTCATATGATCCTCACAGGCCATGCTTCCTTTTTTAATGCAGTTTAGTATGGCATGCATGACTGCAGGAAGTCCAGTATTTTTTGAGTTTTCCTCCCCAAGTACTGTATATCCAAGAAGCTGGTTCATGTCCAAATGTTCATCCTTCTAGCTATTTTTCTTCGCAAACCCAAAACCCAGTGTGTCCCCGTGAGGCCAGAGGATTCCACAGAGCAGCCCTGATGCTGAAACTCCAGAATTTGCTGCTGATGCAATGTTGACTAAGGTGCCTGGTACACTGCCTTCTGAAACCTGAGCAGTCTGAAGGCATGCCCTGACCAGGCCATGCTGCTGTTGCCCAGTGACCATCTGCACTGTCACTGCTGTTGCTGGCACTGAACCTCAGGATTGCTGTCTGCTGACCCCTGCCAACCCAAACAGCGGTGGCTCTAATTCCACCCCAGGTCCTAGCCCAGGCTATGGTTGTTCCTCCTTGTACAAAGGAGAAATGCACAATTTGTTATCATGCGGGATTGAAACTACAGGGTTAACGGAAGCTGGCGTCTTAGAAATCCTTGAGTGTGTCTTACAGAACAGCAGATAAGGGAACAGCTTATTAAACCCCACTCTGTTTGTAACCTGCCTTTACTAATTAACCTGCTTTAGTTGTTGTTTTTCTTTAATTGCCTACCCTCCAAGCTTCACATAGCCTAGATAATATATTACAGGACTCCTTAACCACCCTTACAGATAACACCTCTGATGTATGGGTCACTATAGTAACAGGTGGGCTTAAGTTGTTTCCCAGGGACCTGGAGTTGACTCTCGCCCAGTTCAAACTGGCCAAGAGTGGTTGGGACCACTGACCCCCAAACTGGGCCTGCCCAGGTGTTCCGTAAATGACCTTTTGACATCAGAAGACTAAAAACTGCACCATTTTTGAACATGTATCCCATGAAGAGGTATGTAATGCAGATACGCCTCTGCAGAACACCGATTACCTCACCTTTTCCCTACCTCCAGTCACATTTCCCATGCCTAAGACCACCCTTTTTTTTTTTTTAAATTAATTTATTTATTTTTGGCCATGTTGGGTCTTCGTTGCTGCACGCAGGCTTTCTCTAGTTGCAGCAAGCGGGGGCTACTCTTCATTGCGGTGCGCGGGCTTCTCATTGTGGTGGCTTCTCTTGTTGCAGAGCACGGGCTCTAGGCATGTGGGCTCAGTCGTTTTGCCTCGCGGGCTCTAGAGCGCAGGCTCAGTCGTTGTGGCTCACAGGCTTAGTTCCTCCATGGCATGTGGGATCTTCCCAGGCCAGGGATTGAACCCGTGAACCCGTGTCCCCTACATTGGCAGGCGGATTCTTAACCCCTGCGCCACCAGGGAAGCCCTCTAAGCTTCCTGTCTATCATCTTCTGCACATTTCTACCTACCTTTCCCCATACGCCACAAGTCTTTCCAACAATAGACAAAACAGAAAAATTACAAGCAATTTTCTAAATCCCCAAATAGGTTGAGCACAATTTCCAAGTATTCCATTGCTGTACCAACATTCAAAGTCTTTGGGGAAAATCTTTCAGAATTGTGAGGAAATGATTCAAAAAGACAGGCTTCGATATGGAAAGATAGCAGAACACATTGAAAATACATAGAAAAACTGTCTGGAAACCAAATTATAAACCAAATTGCTAACAGTGCTTATATATAGGGGATGAGAGATATTTGAACAGAAATAAAAAAGGAAAAATTTATTCTCATAATCCCTCAACAAAGGCTCTTCTTATTCTAAGTTTTACCATTTATTTTAGGGAAACAAATAAGGAGTAACAGAAACAGCAAATATATGGGAGTTACACATACTGCAAAGTTCTTTAAGAAAACGACCCGGGTACATTTCTCTTGGCACAGAGCTTTGGTATTTTATTATAGTCACATGGTTACATTGATGTACCTAAAAAGTCCAGGTCAGGTCATTCATGGTGCAGTCAGCTGATGAGAGGCTGGGAAGGAGAGGTCTGGGGAGCTGCTGTGAGCTAAGAATACATCTCTCTTGGTCCCAACCACAAAGCCATAAAAACTATCAATAAAACATACTCTGGAATGAATGTTTAGAGGGCTGCCTCTTTCTGTAGACAGGGTAGGAGCTAAGAAGAATGCAAGATAGATGAGATACCTGTGAATTTATGTCAGTATTTGAAGGGCAGGTAAGTATCTCAGATAATGTGTGGAACAATACAGAGCTTTAAAAACAAAACTCTTGAACAAGTGTATTTGTTCGAAGGTATCTACTTTTTATTAGTGAGGGAATCAGGAATTAGGCAATTAGACAAAAGAGTTGGTTTCCTTGAATGCTTTCACAAACACATAGATGTGTACACTGTTCACACACAAAAAATTGTGGCTAATTGAGATACAAAACTGGATAACATGCTACAGGGCAATAAAACCATAACATCTTCTGGGTTACTTTCTCTGAAGGCTATAAAATCGTAACACCTTATCAAACCCCTCAGGGTAACCTCCAGCTTCATAGGGCTGTGGCACCATTTGCCTTTTTATGAATTGTGGGCTGTTGGTCAAACATACTTTGAAAACAAAGCTACTAGAATACTGTAAGGGAGCCAGTATTTTCCTGTACCACCATGGCTAAAATTGTGTATAAAATAGGAATAAAGGCTCCAGGAGGCATGTCTAGGGATTCAACTTATGACTTTCAGTATTTGGAATGTGGGAAATTGGTTTTGCCTGCGCAGAAACGTCTATTACCCACCAGCTAATTTCCCACTGAGTTCAATATTTAGGCAAAATGACTGTTCCTTTCTAGCTGCCTTCACAACCAATGCTGCTTCTTTTAAATGCAAGAGTCAAAGAACTGCTTATAAAATCAGGACCAAAAGAAATTCTGGTGGCAGGGATTTGTTTTTCCTCCTTACCTTTGTATCAGTCCTAACACAGGGCCTGGCACATAGTAGACATTCAGTAAATGAAGTAAGCATATACAAATTTAACTAGACTATAAATACTTCTTGTCTATAAACTTTACCTAGTACTGGAATGTGATAAAATTGGATAAATGGAGTTTGTGAATTGCCTGTTCAAATTTCAGCATCTTTTCAGAAAGTAAGGCAATAAGGTCTCCTGTTAACCTCACCCTCATGAGGTTTGGAAAATCTTTTATACATTACTTTGATTATGGAAAATCATCCATAATCATGGATTATGGAAAATCTTTTATACATTACTTCACCCTCCTCCATTTGTGAGGCTAGGTACCCCGAATTTTGTCTCTTACAAATGATTCAAAGAGATAGTAACTTAAATGTGTCCCCAAATTTGGTTCATTTGTGATTTTTTTGAATGATTAAGTAATCAATTTTATTTATTTTTAAACTATTTATTTATTTATTTAGGCTGTGCCTGGTCTTAGTTGTGGCATGCGGGATCTAGTTCCCAGACCGGGGATCGAACCGGCACCCCCTGCATTGGGAACGTGGAGCCTTACCCATTGGACCACCAGGGAAGTCCCTCATTTGTGATTTTTAAAGGATAACTTCTCTTCTTTTGGGATAATATTAACTTCTCAGTGATTAGAAATGAACAGAGCACTTTGTTGCTTCGTACTCAACATTAACTGCTGCTTCCTTCAGACAAGCAGAGAGGAAGTCATTTTCAAGATGGAAGTATAATATTAGTTGACAGACCCTACAGTATTCCCACAAAGTGCATACAAATCATTGAAGTCTATTCTTTACCTGGTAATCTGTGATACAGTTTTAGGAAGAATCTTATTGTAATACAACAACATTTCATTCTTTGAGTATGTGTGTGTGTGTGTGTATGTTTGTGTGAACGGGGGGCACTTAAATTTTGATTTGCTTGTCTTTGAGAAACAATCTAGATTTTAAGAGAGAGGTTGGCCCCAAGTCACATGAGCTCCGTGCTAAAGCACAGCCAATCCATGGAGACAGGAGCTGTACTCTCTCTCCACCCTCTGGCTGCCTCACATGGGAACTGAGAAGATGCCTGAGCCCTCTGACTCAGATGTGGCTGTATTTAATGCTTAGCTCCAAGAATCTGACATTAGTCATGGTTCCAGTTCTCTGGGTGGGGCAAGATGCAGTTTGTTCTGATGAAAAGTGCAACTAAGGGGAGGAAACTCAGTGGGGAATTAGCTGGTAAGAGGAAAACTCTTTAGAATCAAGTGGTACTTGGTTTTCATAGCCAAAGTGAAAAACCTCACAGTGGAAAAAAAATTGTATTTCCTGCTTTAGAGAAAGCTCCAGGGGATCATAAGCCACAGTTACAGAGCTCTTGGAGAACACTGACTCTCTGTCGCTACCAAGGGGGAGGTTAAGATGAATATTTTACTTCATCCAATTTGGGAATCTAGTTCGAACCCAGAGGAATGGAGATTGTTTAAGACAGAATAGTTGAGTTCTTGTTCATGGTTCATATCTTGTCCTCATTATGTCCCTAAGTGATTTTCCCAAATCTTTGTGGTTTCCAACTCTCTTCCCTCCTCTTGTCATATGTAAATAGCTCTCCATACAAGATTAGGGAAAGGAAATAAGTTAGAATTAAGGTAGAAAGCTTTGTTTTGCAGCTGTCCCCCAAGCATTCTCCTTTGTATCTGGAAACCTATGTCTCTGTGTTTTTCTATGGGTTTACCATGTTTTCTTTAGCAGAAGCATGGGAAAAATTCTCAGAGGTCAGTAAAACCCCAGCCTATGAGAAAACTAGGACATAGCAATTTAATATACTTGGGAAAATGAGTATGAACTCAAGACTCCAAAAAGACTTATATTTTCCAACTCTGTGACTTCTCCAATGCCTCAATAGCAGTAGCATTCACTCACCACCAACTCTCATGTGTACTTATAATGCCCATATTTGGGTCTTTGATACTTTTCTCCACCAAAAGGAGCCTGGACTCCTTGGACTGTAGCAGTTTCCCAGATGACAGGAAAAAAATGGAAACGGGTCAGGAAATATCCGTCTATTGACAGAAGACAAAGATTCTTTAAAAAAACATTAGAGTCAGTGCTGAAAGGGCATAGGTGTAAATTAAAGGCGTTCCCATATTCTAAATTTCAAAAAATTAAGAATCAAATGATTATTTTTATTTTTTAAGTTCACAATAATACTCAAAAGAAAAAAGTTAAAATAATAAAATGTAAGAAAAAAGGTGGATATAAGACAAAAGAATGGTGAAGATGAATAGATTTGTTTAATTTTTACTTATTAATGATATTAAATAGTGAATAAGACAGTAAGTAGTTTTTTTCTTTTCAATTTCTATGTCTTGCTAAAGGATAATTTTTAAAAGTGGGCATTATTTCTATATGACATTCTTATGTAGACATAAAATAAATCCATGTGACTCATTAATTAATGAGGTTACCAGCCCTATGTTACTACTTGGTCAAAGGAAAATTAAAAAAACACGTATATAGAGAGGCAATAAGGAATGCCCAAAGAAATTTAGAAATAGATGAAAATGCGTATATCCACAGGCAATAATAAACTGCATTCGATTGTTAATTTGCATTTCTATAGACAAAAATCCTTTGTACTATTATTAGTTCACTACAGCTTACAGAGTTGTAAAATAGTTTACAGTGGAGGAAAAATATGGTTTTCTTCTACCTTTCTAAGTTCTTGGCTGGGACAAGAACAAGAAAGATTCACAAGAGAAAAGCGTATGAATTTGTTTAATATAAGTTCTACGTGACACAAGATATTTCATAAGAAAATGAAGATATGAAGTGGTTACACCTGAGTGCTTGTTTTTTTTCTAATTTATTAATTAATTAATTTTTTGGCTGCATTAAGTCTTCATTTCTGCGCACGGGCTTTCTCTAGTTGTGGCGAGCGGAGGCTACTCTTCGTTGTGGAGCGCAGGCTTCTCATGGTGGTGGCTTCTCGTTGCAGAGCACGGGCTCTAGGCAAGCGGCCTTCAGTAGTGTGGCACACGGGCTCAGTAGTTGTGGCTCGCGGGCTCTAGAGCACAGGCTTGGTAGTCGTGGCGCACGGGCTTAGTTGTTCCAGGGCATGTGGGATCTTCCCGGACCAGGGCTCGAATGCGTGTCCCCTGCATTGGCAAGCGGATTCCCAACCACTGTGCCACCAGGGAAGTCCCATACCTGAGTGTTTTAATGCTAGGTTTGATGAAGCGTAGAGAGTGCCGGAAAAATGTGATAGGGCAAAAAAGGTATATGAGCTAAGTATAGAAAACTGGGGTAAACAGCAAGACCTGTTCAGATTCCTCTCAGAGTCTTGGAGATAAGGATGTTCTTTTCCTCCAAGTACAGGGAGGGCACTTCTCACATAAGGGTTTCATAAACTGCTTCAGAGTAAGGTCAGAAAGTCCTTCCTGCACACACCATCTCTCAAATTTCTTCAGCTTAATATATTCAATATGCCAAGTTGCCATATTTTGTGGTAGTGTGTCCTGAACCCCACCAATGAACTGTGGAAAATTGTGCTAGACAGGAGAGTTAATACTTTTTTTTTTCTGATTTCAAAGTCTTTCACAATTTTTCCTCACAGTCTGTTTATGAAGTATATAAATGTCCTTTTTTTTGTTTGTTTGTTTTTTGCGGTACGCGGGCCTCTCACTTTTGTGGCCTTTCTCGTTGCGGAGCACAGGCTCCGGACGCACAGACTCAGCGGCCATGGCTCACAGGCCCAGCCGCTCCGTGGCATGTGGGATCTTCCCAGACTGGGGCATGAACCCGTGTCCCCTGCATCGGCAGGCGGACTCTCAACCACTGCGCCACCAGGGAAGCCCTTAAATGTCCTTATTTTTATGTCTGTATACAGGAAAGAATATATACAGGGAACAACAGAAGAAGTAGATATTGTTCCAAGAAACTCTTCAACACCAGCAGCCACATGAAGTAACCAACAGAATGGGGGTATGACAACTATTCAGCACATACAATACCGTGCAAGAAGGTAATGTATTCCAAGAAAATAAAAGAGCCAGTTATCCCAAAGAAGAGAATTGGCTACACAGACATAATCCTTAACCACCCAGGAGAAGACATCTCTATATCTTTGTTATGCGAAGTATGTTTCAAGGACCAGTAGCATCAGCATCACTTGGGAGCTTGTTAGAAATGCAGAATCTCAGGTCCTATTCCAAACCTACTGAATCAAAGTCTGTAGTTTAACAAGATTCGCAGGTGATTTGCATGTACCTTAAAGTTTACAAAACCCTGATCTAGATATTCTGCTAATTATAATGAGGTACTCATGAAACAGAAGTCGTCAATTAAACCTTCAGGTTAGACTATTAAGTCAGAGTGGTAAGCTATTTGGTTATATACTGCCAGACATAGAAAACATGAAAGAACGTATCATTTTGTAGAGAGAAACCATGTGTCAAAAAATTAAAATCTATAAGAAAGGCAATTAATTAAAAGTAAGAGTGAGTATTCACTATAATAGAGGTTTAATAGAGTAACCAGTGGTTTGGGGTAGAATCAGTGGTTTGGGGTAGAACTGTGTGATTGGATTCCAAATCCAATTGAGAAGCAGTCATTTGTCTACCCAAACCATTTAGTGCTACTATCAGTATAATATTGTGTGTGTGTGTTTTGTCTTTATTATAAGTTGTTTAAAACATTTATAAGAACCTATGTTAATTTGTGATTTAAAGTCATTAGTTATTTAATTTAATTTTTATTTTTAAATGTTTTGGCTGTGCGGCACATGGGATTTTAGTTTCCTGACCAGGGATCGAACCTGCGCCCCCTGCCTTGGAAGCGGGGAGTCTGAACCACTGGACTGCCAGGGTAGTCCCTAAGTCATTATCTAGAGAGTATAATTAAATAAGCTTATAATCAATGTTTGAATATCTGAGAAATTTGACTTGTAAATCTGTGATTGGATTTATCAGCAGTATGAATGTTGTATGAATATTTAGGATAATGTTGATTGTTTACTATTTAAAGAAATGCGAATTGCTTAATGCGTCAGTCAGGTTTCTTCTGCAATATTGATGTGTAAAGTGTAACACCCAAATCGCTTATTTCATGTTCATGGACTGTAGCTGGGGGCTGGTGAGGATCTCTTTCAGGTTGTGTGTTGAGTTTAGGTATGTTCCATGTGTTCTCTATTGTGGGACCAGTGGCTACTCAAGGATCTCTTCAAGCTAGATGGCAGAAGTGCAAGAGAAGAGTAGAAACAGGTAACCACCCTAATACCTTGGCTCAAAACTGACAGGCTCTCTTTTCTACCCATATTCCATTGTCTAAAGCATGTCACATGGCCAAGGCCAACATCAAAGACGTAAGGAAGAATGGTCTGCCTGCAGTGAACCATGGCGAAGAGGGGAGGGAAGGAAGAATTGTGGGCAAATAATGTAGTCTACCACATTTAATACATCTACGAGATTAAAATATTGGATAATAACCAAAGCACAAATAGTAGTGATCATTCTTCATGCACAAAAGCCTCTCATAAAGAAAAACCTTTATCAGTAACAAAGTTCTGAGGAATAAAAGACTATTTTTGTGGGGTCAAATGCAGTATGATGTGAACTTATTATTTGATCTCAGTGTTTTTGTAGCAGGATTGCAAAATTACTGATGATAACAGAAATTTAGAAAAAATTTAGTTTCTTTATTTTGTCTATAGCTGATCTGGTCTTATGACCTGGTAGGTAGTGGGAAAGAAAAAACAAAACAAAACTAACTTGATTTGATCTGGTTTCAACGTATTCTGATCCAGTAATTTAAACCACCTCATCAAATATTTCTCAGGTTCTGAGATTTCCCACATTTTCACTTCTCACTGCCCTCCTATCTGAGAATACATGGGGAAGCGTATAGTTTCTTGTATTCTTATGGTATGGGGTTGGGAGAGGGGGTCCGTATGGACTTGTCCTGTCCTGGCTTTTGATTGTGCACTGGTCAGTTCATCCAAGTTTTGGCTACAGACTTCAGTTGCTCCTAAAGTTGTCTATTTTTTCCTGCTTTAATCAGGGTTTGGTCATGCCTTCCTTGTTTGCTTGGCCCTCGTTCAACTCTCTCTGGCTGCAGACCCTCTGGTTCTCTCCCCCATCCAGCCCCCGGCCAGGCTGTCCATCCTGAAAACACAGTGGGATCATCTCTTCCATTGCCACAACAGGTCCCACGGCAAGCTTCTGGCTGCCAATTCTGTGTCCATGTTACATGGGTACCAAGGTAGGCTTCGGAGTGCAAATTAAGTTCTCTCTCTCATTCTCTCTCTCTTTCTCTCAGGGAGGGACCTCAGCACTGCAGTCTTCTAATCATACTAGGGCATCACATGGTGAAGTGAAGCCACTCAGCGTAAGTCTCCCGGAATCCCGCAAGGACAAGAAGAGCACCTTGGAGCATGAGTTTCTCATTGCCCACTTTCCCTTCCTCTGATCCCTCTTTTCCTTCTCACCATCCCAGAGACCACAGAGGAAGGTTTTCTTTTACTTCTCTATCCATCCTCTTTCTACACACCTACAGAGTAGGAAGTTTCTTGGCATAGTGTTTAAGTGAAAGAGGAAAAGCTCTATGATTTTGTTTGCCAAGTCTAGCTCCTAACATGTTAAGTGGGAGCCAGAGAGATGTAGAAAATAAATCTCCTTCCCCTTGACTGTTTCTCATTGTAAAATCCTAGTTTACATGTCAGAAGCTGCCTGTTGTTTCTTTCATTCCTAATTACCACCCTTCCCCAAAGATGGGTGCTTTAACTCTTTAAAGAGAAGGTCAAGACTAGGAAAAGAAAAAGAGAAAAACGTGAATTTTTCAAAGTTCAGCTGCTGTTGCACTGACACTCTGTACTTGTCAGGGCTCAAGTTGAACAATACTTCAGACAATCAGATTTGCTTCCACTCTTAGGTCTACTATCTTCATAGGCAACACGGTGGAGCACAGTTTAGGGCATACATGACCTGAGGTTGACATTCACTTGTAAACAGCCATTAATTGTGTGTGTGTGTGTGTGTGTGTGTGTGTGTGTGTGTGTGTGTGTGTGTTTGTGTGTTTTGGGGGTTGGGGGGCAGCCAGGAGTGATGAGACTTATCTAAGAATAGGAAAGAAAAATAGATTAATCATCTCCCAATTACTTATCATTACAGGCTAGGCAATAGAAATCATTTTCATTTATCACCCACCCTTAACCTCTGATCAAAACAAGTCTCACTTGGGCTTCCCTGGTGGCGCAGTGGTTGAGAGTCCGCCTGCTGATGCAGGGGACACGGCTTCGTGCCCCGGTCCAGGAGGATCCCACATGCCGCGGAGCAGCTGGGCCCATGAGCCATGGCCACTGAGCCTGCGCGTCCGGAGCCTGCGCGTCTGGAGCCTGCACTCCTTAATGGGAGAGGCCACAACAGTGAGAGGCCCGCGTACCGCAAAAAAAAAAAAAAAAGAAGTCTCACTTGCATTGTCATGAATCCTGTGCCCCCTCTCTGTGGCCAGACTCTGGGATGTACAACCTTAGGACAATGAGTTGCTGCACTGTGGCATTCAGCGTCTCAGAAGGAGATACCACCTCTTCTCCTGGTTGACAACCACCTGGGAGCATTAAGAGCACTGCTCTAATAGGAGCCGTAACTCACAGAATTAATGCTGCTCCTACGGTTCAGGACTTTTAAGAAATAGAAACCACTTCATACATGCTCCTCTCCAGAGTAGAGTTTTGTAGAAACTCCTAGAGGAGATTTCAAACCAATTCCCAAATCCATCAGGACTTGTTAAGATCTGGGAAATGATTCCTCCAATGAGGAAATGCCACATCTACTGTGTCTATTCTATTACTGGGCTGGCAGCTGGGGTTAGCAGAGATACCTTGGTAACAAAACACTTTGATAGCCTCGTGTCCTGTGGAGTGGTACTCTGAGAGTTACAGCCTTCTTGGTAGAATATTTTCTCCTTTATATATCTCCTTGGGCCTTTAAAATCCTTTTAAAACTCAGAATCATATTGATATAGACTTTATGGGAAAATCCAGACTCTTAGATTGATGATCTAGTCAAGAGGAGAGCTGCAAATATTTTAGAACCATTCTCGGCAAAGGGAGAAACAGCATCCTAGGGACAGCTACTGTATTACTCACTGCTCTCTGCAATGTCAGCTCAGTTGCCATGAGAATCAGGCCAGTGAGGCTAAAGTTGTATGTTCAGGTCTCCAGGGTACAGTCATTTTGACTCTGCTTCGTGGCCTTATATGAGCATTCCAACCCCAGGCTGCTCCTGACCATAAGGAAAGCAAACAAGTGGCTGAAATGATGTCTCAAAGCTCAGGTCTTACTGACCCCTTAGACAGACAGAGCCTTTCCAGTTCTAATGACCTAGGGGACTGTAACTGTAGCATGGCCAAAGAGTCTCAACATTTTCAGTTTTTGCTGTAAACCTTGTCAAATGCAACCACCAGTTACAACTCACCGAAGTTACGTATTATATCTGGGTAGAGGTCCCTACAGATCCTTGATCCCAGGTACCAAATTTGGGTGGATTCAAAGATGTCTGGGGCTCCAAGAAAAAGCTCAAGAAGATTTAATATTTTTTATGTATAAAACAGTGGTCTGGACTTCCCTGGCAGTCCAGTGGTTAAGACTCCGTGCTTCAGTGCAGAGCGCAGGGGTTCTATCCCTGGTCGGGAAACTAAGATACCACATGCCTTGGCACAGCTAAAACAAAAACAAAAACAAACAGTGATCTTCCTCAGGTACATGGGGGATGGGCACTGCCCCTGAAGGAGCATTTAAGAATCTCTGAGAGAAAATATTCATTTTTAAAGTTTATTTAATATTATAATATACCTTGGGAATTGGATATTTAATGAACTTTTCCTGTTATCTCAAAGTTTCAGCAGAAGCTTTGTAAGGGAGAAAACTTTTCTTCTACCCTTCTAGGTTCTTCTGGCTGCTCTATTAGTTAAGTTACCATAAGAGAGATTAATAGGAGATAAACAAATTTAATAGGAGCCCCACAAAATCAATGAGATGCTCCTGACAGACAATTGAGGCTTAGATGCCTTTCTGAGCTAAGAAGCAGCGGGTAGGGTCCTGGGGCTTCTAAGGGAAGGAAAACAATTCGCAAGAAGATGGCAAGAGCAAGTGTTTGGTAAACTAATGTTTGCCTTGCCATGCAGAGACAGTGGGAGACAGAGAGGACTTTGAATAAACAGGCCCTGCCCAGTTCCCCCCAGCCCATCACACTTAGCCCATATTCTCTGTAGTTGTCTCTGGTGACATCATTCTTCCTGGACCAGGTCCTTTATCTATGGATTAAAGACCTAAATGTAAGGCCAGACACTATAAAACTCTTAGAGGAAAACATAGGCAGAACACTCTTTGACATAAATCACAGCAAGATCCTTTTTGACCCACCTCCTAGAGTAATGAAAATAAAAACAAAAATAAATAAATGGTACCTAATTAAACTTAAAAGTTTTTGCACAGCAAAGGAAACCATTAACAAGATGAAAAGACAACCCTTCGAATGCAAGAAAATATTTGCAGATGAAGTAAGTGACAAAGGATTAATTTCCAAAATATACAAGAAGCTCATGCAGCGCAATATCAAAAAAACAAACAACCCAATCCAGAAATGTGCAGAAGACCTAAATAGACATTTCTCCAAAGAAGATATACAGACTGCCAACAAACACATGAAAAAATGCTCAATATCACTAATTATTAGAGAAATGCAAATCAAAGCTACAATGAGGTATCACCTCACACCAGTCAGAATGGCCATCATCAAAAAATCTACAAACAATAACTGCTGGAGAGGGTGTGGAGAAAAGGGAACCCTCTTGCACTGTTGGTGGGAATGAAAATTGATACAGTCACTATGGAAAACAGTATGGAGTTTCCTTAAAAAACTAAAAATAGAATTACCATATGACCCGGCAATCCCACTACTGGGCATATACCCTGAGAAAACCATAATTCAAAAAGATACATGCACCCCAATGTTCATTGCAGCTCTATTTACAATAACCAGGTCATGGAAGCAACCTAAATGCCCATTGACAGATGAATGGATAAAGAAGATGTAGTACATATATACAATGGAATATTATTCAGCCATAAAAAGGAACGAAATTGGGTCATGTGTAGAGACATGGATGGACCTAGACAGTGTCATACAGAGTGAAGTAAGTCAGAAAGAGAAAAACAAATATCATATATTAACGCATATGTGTGGAATCTAGAAAAATAGTATAGATGATCTTATTTGCAGAGCAGAAATAGAGACACAGATGTAGAGAACAAATGTGTGGGTACCAGTGGGGACAAGGGGGAAAGGTGGGAGGAACTGGGAAATTGGGATTGACACATATACACTATCGATACTATGTATAAAATAAGTAACTAATGAGAACATGATGCCTAGCACAGGGAACTCTACTTAATGCAGTGTGGTGACCTAAATGGGAAGGAAATCCAAAAAAGAAGGGATGTATGTGTATGTATAGCTGATTCATTTTACTGTACAGTAGAAACTAATACAACATTGTAATGGAACTATACTCCAATAAAAATTAATTTAAAAAATAAATTCTTTTAGGTAGTTGAGGGGGAGGAGCAAAGCTCTTCCTAAGTCTTTCGAGCCTCTGTTGTCTTCAACTCAAAATAATCCATTGACCAAACTGGCACATTTTGGGGAGGCTTGTTCTAAATTCCTTCAGTTTCAAAGTCCCAAAATAATACAAAAGTACTAATAACTCTCACACTCTAAAGAAAAGCTGAGGCTACCTCACGATGGCCCCATCCTTCTGCCACCGCCCATGACCCACTTCCAGACTATCTGAGAAAATAGGGGGCTTTCTAGTTTGAAAGAGACGTGGGAGGAGGGCAGGGTGCTGTGCATTTCTTCTTCTTGCCTCCAAGAAGGAGGGATGTGGAAGGGAGAGACTGAAGCTTCATCTGAAGCCAGGTGCAATAGGCTTCAATGGAACCACTTGGAGAACTTGACATACATCCCTGGAGTTGGGGGGACACAGAGCTTGACACTGAACACACACCTGAAAAGTCTGAAGTTGAGGGGTTGCACCTGGACTTGACAGGGTAGAAAATGTTCAGCAGGTGAAGAACACAAGCATATTTCTCCTGGGCTAGAGTGGACCCTGCAGATTAAACCTGGGCATGGGTTGTTGTCTTGAAATTGGCCATGCCCAAGAGGGCCTTCTGATAAGGGTGAGGGAACCACAGCGGGAGGAAGCTACAGATGAACCTTCAGATGCGGAAGCAGAGTCTGTGTCCCCTAAGGAGGCATCACCTACATCAAAGGAAGTGGAGACAGCTGATCCCAGAGGCGGGAGGTTACAGAGGGGGTTAGGGTGGGGCTTCACCAGAGAACCCAAAATGGTTCCCCAGAAGGAAAGAGGATGCATTTGGAAACGGGCACACCCAGATTAAAACTGTACTCATCAAGGACTGTTCCTGCCCGTTATGCTTCTCCTTCACCCCTGCTCCAAACCTATAAAGGCTTCTAAACTGCAGCCAGCAGGTGGGGGGAAGGATAACATGAGACAGAGAGAAGAAACTGAGGCATCACCCCTGCAGGTCTTGATTTCATTTGAGCAGGAAGGAGGGAGGAGAGATGTTTTCAATCGCATGAGAGTTTAGAGTTTTGATGTTTCACTGAACTGGATTATTTAAGACCTGAAAACAGGAGAACATTCTTTTATTACCGAGAATGGCAAGAAAAGCTATGCAATCTGCCAAAGGTTTCATCCAAGGGACAGAAAAGAACAATCAGAGAGGATTTGCAAGGGAAGTGGGGAGAAAAAACAACATTGTTTTTTGCTTGCCCCCTGTGGAGTCTGGATTATTCAATACACTGGTTATAATTTTAAATTTTTATATATTTTTTCTAAAACAAACTACAGAAAGGGTTGAGATACTTATGTATATTAAAGGGGGTGTGATATAGTGAACCACTAAACACCCTCCTTATATAGAGAATATGTAACACAAATATATAATATTCCCTGTGCTATACTATATATCTTTGTCCCTTATCTATTTTATACATAGTAGTTTATATCTGTTAATCCCATACTCCTAATTTGTCCCTCCCCTCTTCCCTCTCCCCTTTGGTACCACAAGTTGGTTTTCTATATCTGTGCATCTGTTTCTGTTCTGCATATACGTTCATTTGTATTATTTTCTAGATTCCATGTATCATATAGTATTTGTCTTTGACATTTCACTAAGCATAATATTCTCTAGGTCCATCCATGTTGCTGCAAATGGCAGAAATTCTTTTTCATGGTTGAGTAATACTCCATTATATATATACACCACATCTTCTTTATCCATTCGTCTGTTGATGGGCGCTTGGATTGCTTCCATGTCTTGGCTATTGTAAATAGTGCTGCTATGAGCATTGGGGTGCATGTATCTTTTAGAATTAGTGTTTTTATTTTTTCTGGATATACTCTGGAGTGGTCATATGTTTAAAACAAACAAAAAATAATTCAACTCTAAGCGGCTGGTATTTGGGAATGATAATGATAATCTGGGGATAGGAAAGAATAAAGAATAATGATAATAATAATAGTAATGATAATGGTAATATAGGTATAAATTTTTTGCCTTTTATCTCAAGTCAAAGAATGTTTCCCATTTAGGCAGGTGCTCAAAGGAAAGGACCGTCTTTTTTTTTTTAAGCATTTTGTTTTTGTTTGTTTATTTTATTATTTAATTTCTTATTTTTGGCTGTGTCAGCTCTTAGTTGCAGCACACGGGATCTTTGTCGTGGAATGAGGGCTCTTCATTGCGGCACGCGGGCTTCTGTCTAGTTGTGGCATGCGCGTTTTCTCTCTCATGGTACACGGGCTCCAGAGCGCATGGGCTCTGTAGTTTGCAGCAGGTGGGCTCTCTCGTTGAGGCGTGTGGGTTCAGCAGTTGCGGCATGCAGGCTTAGTTGCCCCGCGGCATGTGGGATCTTAATTCCCCGACTAGGGATCAAACCCGCTTACCCTGCATTTCAGGGTGGATTCTTTACCACTGGACCACAAGGGAAGTCCCGGAAAGGGCCGTCTTTTAATTCTCTGCATGGAAGAGTGTGTTTGCATAGAATTTAATCTTCTCTTCAGAACACTTTCCTATAAGTCATTTTATTTTGCTCCCTAACAACTATGTGAAATCCATCTATAAACTGATGCTATTAAAAAGGAAGTGAAGTATAGTGGGTGTTATTATCCATATTTTTCAGATGAGAAAGCTAAAGTCAGGTGAGTTGTCCCGAATTGACCAGCTGGTTAGTATAAACTCCCTGAAGGTAGATATGGGGTCTTAAAAATCATTGTACGGCTTTCCTGGTGGCACAGTGGTTGAGAGTCCGCCTGCCGATGCAGGGGACATGGGTTCGTGCCCCAGTCCGGGAAGATCCCACATGCCGCGGAGCGGCTGGGCCCGTGAGCCATGGCCGCTGGGCCTGCGCGTCCGGAGCCTGTGCTCCGCAACAAGAGAGGCCACAACAGTGAGAGGCCTGTGTACCGCCAAAAAAAAAAAAAAATTGTAATTCCAGCACATGGCACAGTGCTTGATACAGGAGAGGTTCTCAATAGCGGTTTGTTGAATGAATAAATGAATGTATAAACTACAGACAGAGAGGGCACTGGGACCCAGCTCAGCCTACTTCTAGTCCAGTGTTCTTCCTGCTCACCAGTGTCTGGACACACAACTTATATAGAATTTATGTAGAAGAGGATCTGGCTGGAGCCCTTAATGTTCTTCTGCATTTCTGGTGACCAGAAGGTTTGTTTTAGGGCCATATGATACCTGAGGAAAACATGGTTTGGTAGATGCTGGGGTCATCTGTCAAGTACTGCCAGGTGGAGAGAGAGAACTGAAGTAGCCTGGGACTTAGTGACCTGGCTTCACCCAAAGGTGCTTGGCTCACTCAGGGTGGGTGGAATGGTGTTAGGGAAGCTCATGCCTATGGAGGACAGAGGGGTCTGTGAGCATGCCTGGCTGAATCCCTGTAGAAGGTGAGCTGGTCAAACTTCTTTCATTAATCACTTATATTCTTCATTTGGTAAAATTGTATTGAAGATGTACTGTATACCAGACACTACTTAGGAGAAGGAAAACCTTCTACAAATGGCAAATTTTTCTTCCTCTGGACACCCCATCATCCCCATTGTCTCTGACCTACTTCGGGCCGGAGAAGATAGGTCTGGAGGTCAGAGGCATAGGTCCTGGTCCCATGTCTGTCACCAACTCCCTGTGAGATCTTGGGTAAGCCCCTGTACCAGATATCTTTGAATGTCCCCTACAGATTTACTTTCCACTCTCTTCCACCTTGCTCCTTGCCCTGGGAGGCTAGCCTGGATGAACTGCATCAGTGGGGCCTCTTTCCTTCTGGCTTTGGTTGAATTCAGCAAAAGTAGTGCGCTGGCTGGAGTATGAGGGAGGAGAGTGAGGTCAGGGTATTTAGTCCTCTAGTTCCCACCTACCCAGATCGCTTCCCATACAGCACCCCTGGTTTTAGTAACTGCTTCTTTCTCCTTCAGACATGATGGTAAAACTTTCCCACTGATTCTGGCTCTGTTGCTTTTCCTAAGACCTGGCCACAGCTTTATTATAAACAGACCCTTTATTAAATTCTCCTTAATTACCCCTCTTAATATAGTCAGTAAATCCTTCTGAGCCTGTTTCTCAATTTGCATATCATAATGTAGGGAAATTGTTATTATTTCAATATTATAACAGGTTTTAAGCAAAATTTCTCTCAGGAGAGAACCATCTTGTCTTGGAAGAACACCGTGCTAGATAGTTGGTGTATTGTCTATTGCTGTGTAGAAAATCACTACAAACTTAGCAGCTTAAAATCACTACAAACTTAGCAGCTTAAAATAAAAATACAACATTTATTGTCTCACAATTTCTGTGGGTCAGGAGTTTGGGTACAGCTTAGCTGGGTCCTCTGATTAGGGTCTCACGCAACCACAAACAAGACGTGGTCTTATCTGGAGGATTGAGTGGGGGAAGAACTGCTTCCAAGCTCAATTAGATTGTTAACAGAATTCATTTCCTTTTAGTGGTAGGACTGAGGGTCCCAGCTTCTTGCTACATCTAGAAGCTGCCCTCAACTCCTAGAGACCATACAGTCCATAGAAGCTTCCCACAGTTCCTTGCCTGTGGACCTCACGATACGGCTGCTTACTTCATCAGGACAGCAAGCAAAGTCTCTAGAGGGAGGTGCTAGCAAGCCAGGGTCTTATATAAGGTAACATAAACACAGAAGTGATATCCCATCACCTTGGCCTCATTCTATTGATTAGAAACATATCACAGGTCTTGTCCACACTCAACAGGAGGGAATTATACAAGGGCATGAATGATGGGAATTGGGGTTCATGAGGGCATCCTAGAGATTCTGTCTGCCACATTTGGGAGAGAAGGTAAGTCCTGCTGAGGACTTGGATGTTGGGTATGGTCAAGATTTGAAGTGAGTAATTTAAATAAGATATCCCTAAATTGGTGAGGGAGGGAGGGGAAGAAGAAGAGGGAGAGAGAGAGAGAGGGAAGGGAGAGTTGGGGGCAGGGAAGGCATTTATTAAGGCACCTATTAAGCCTAAGATGACCATATGTCTTGGTTGTGTGGATCAGTGTCAGTTTAAACAACAAATTATACAATCACCAAATTAAGGCCCTCCTATATGTCAGGATCTGCATAGTCAAAAGAGAGACTAAGACAAAGCTTTCTATGTGTTTCTATATGATCCTTATCACAAATGCTATCAGGTAAATATTGTTCTTCCCACTTGACAAATTTCAAAAGTGAGGCTCAGAGATGTTAAATAATTTGTTTAAGATCACACTGCTGTTAAGTGGCAGCGCCAAGATGCAAGTCCATACCTGTCTCATCCTAAAACTTGTCTTCTTTTCATTCTTTTTTCATCCTAATGTACGAGGGATGTTTGGGATATTTACTATAAGCCAAGTTGAATTGTGTACTGCTTATTTTCCCGTAATATATCCCTTTTACAGAGAGCTTTAGGAACTCGCCCAACTTCACACATTTTAGTTTAGTTTAGTTTAGTTTAGAACCAAGTGAATTATGCTTTGAATTAATTAGGAGGCTTTTGGTTGCAAGTAACAGAATATCTGCCTAAACATGGCTAAACAATGGGAGTCTATTATCTTACATAAAAAGATGTCTAGATGTAAGAAGTTCCAGAATGTTTAATGATGCTTGAGCTCTTGGTCAGCTAGACTGCAATTTCATTGTTTTTCTCCTCATGGTCACAAAATAATTGCTACCATTGTAAACATTATGCCCTCATCAGACAATATCAGCAATAGGAAAGGATTTTCTTCTCATGTGACTCTCTTTCAACAGGGAATTTAAAAAATAGCCTTCAGCTGATTTCCCCTTATAATTAATTGACCCCCAATGTATCACAGTTTTATACTTAAGCCAATGAAATAAAGGGAAATGAGATTACCAGGACTGGCTTAAGCCAATTATGATTTATTCCCAGAGGCAGAATTGACCTTCCCGGAGCATTTTGCTGCCTGATGGTTGAACGAGTTTGGCATTCTAGTAGTGATGGAGAAAGGAAGAAATGTAGTTGGATCCACAGTGTCTGCTACAGGGTTCTATGCCAAAGACTTATAACAGTGAAAGCCTCATAACAATGGACCTGCATGGGCAGGGTCACTGTGCTGAGTCACTGCTTCTTATGGGTTGGAGGGGACACTCCTTAATAACTACCGCCTCTCTGTCTTCCCTTCCAGGTGGCTTAATGCAAAAAGTTAGGTTCAAGCTTCTGACTTTACACTTGTGATAAATAACCATCATTCTTTGGTACATGGTGTTTTCCATAAAGCATATTATTGTTCCAAATTCTTACTACTTTGCTTCAAATATTTTTGAAGAAAGAACAATAGGAGTCATCTTTCCCAGGACTGGAAATGTGACTACCTCCCTTTGGAAACAGCACACAACTATGTAACTGAAAATGGCAAGCACTCTCATCATCAATTTGTGTTCCTGGTATAACAGTAACACAGTAATATAATCATAATAGTAATGGTTAATAATAACAATAGCTACCATTTTTTTTTTTTTTTTTTGCTGTACGCGGGCCTCTCACTGTTGTGGCCTCTCCCATTGCGGAGCACAGGCTCCAGACGCGCAGGCCCAGCCGCCATGCCTCACGGGCCCAGCCGTTCCGCGGCATGTGGGATCTTCCCAGACCGGGGCACGAACCCGCGTCCCCTGCATCGGCAGGCAGACTCTCAACCACTGCACCACCAGGGAAGCTCCCAATAGCTACCATTTATTGAATGGTGCCAACCACTGGGCTGAGAATATTTATACACACATATATTTTTTTCTTTTTTTTTTTTTAATTGAAGTAGAGTTGATTTACAATACTGTGTTAGTTTCAGATATACAGCAAAGTGATTTAGTTATACATATATATTTTTTTCAGGTTATTTTCCATTTAGATTATTATAAGATATTGAATACAGTTCTCTGTGCTATTCAGTAAATCCTTGTTGCTTATCTGTTTTATATATAGTTGTGTGTTTCTGTTAATCCCGTACTCCTCCCCCCTGCCCTTTCCCCCTTGGTAACCATAAGTTTGTTTTCTATGGCTGTGAGACTATTTCTGTTTTGTAAATAAATTCATTTGTATTATTTTTTAGATTCCACGTATAAGTGACATCATATGGTATTTGTCTTCTCTGTCTGAATAATTTCACTTAGTATTATGATATTTTCTAGGTCCATCTGTGTTGCTGCAAATGGCATCATTTCATTCTTTCTTATGGCTGAGTAGTATTGCATTGTATATATGTACCACGTCTTCTTTATCCATTCATCTATTGACGGATACTTACTTAGGTTGCTTCCATGTCTTGGCTATTATAAATAGTGCTGCTGTGAACACTGGGGTGCATACACACATACATTTCTTTTTTAATGTAGTGTTATCTTTAAGTACAAGTCATGTCACTTAGAGATCATTTTATCCACTGCTCTGTTTGGCCGCCAGTCTCTTGCCTCTCTCCTCAGCAATGGTAAGGTGGATACAGTTTCCACGGGGAAGAGAGATCCATGGTTTGTTGCCCAGTGTCAGGTTTGATGAAGTCAGTAATCTTGCCAGTCTCCAAATCAATTTGAATAGTGTCATTCATCTTGATGAGGGGACCAGGGTAGCGGATGGTGTGAGCACAGTGGGTCACCAGATGAGGGATTCCTTTTGTCCCCACAAAGATCTTTCTCACTTTGCACAACTTATATTTGGCCTCCTCTGGTGTAATATGATGAACAGCAAAATGACCCTTGGTTTCATAGGTCAGATGAAAATTCTCTCCAGTCTTGTCAACGCTGATGACATATATAAAACCAGTAGGGTAGGTTATATCAGTGTGGATATTGTCATCAATCTAAATGAAATGCTGCATGCAGATCTTCTTTACTTCATCTCCTGTTAGGGCATACTTAAGTCTGTTCCTTAGGAAAATGATTAGGGGGAGACGTCCCCTCAGCTTGTGGGGTCCTCTAGATGGACAAGGAACAAACACACCAGTCAGTTTATCCAGCATCCAATGCTCTGGAGCTGCTATGCGCTTCAGTTGCTTCTTGGGACCACGAGCCATGGCTGCGCTAGGCATGAGAAGAGCCACACATATATTTTTTTAAAAAATTATTTATTTAATATTTTATTTTTGGCTGTGTTGGGTCTTCGTTGCTGGGTGCGGGCTTTCTCTAGTTGCGGCGAGCAGGGGCTACTCCTCATTGCGGTGCTCGGGCTTCTCGCTGCGGTGGCTTCTCTTGTTGTGGAGCATGGGCTCTAGGCGCACAGGCTTCACTAGTTGTGGCACTCAGGCTCAGTAGTTGTGGTGCACGGGCTTAGCTGCTCCGCGGCATGTGGGATCTTCCCCAACCAGGGCTTGAACCCGTGTCCCCCGCACTGGCAGGGAGATTTTTAACCACTGCGCCCCCCGGGAAGTCCCCACACATACCTTTTTAATCCTCATAACAATGACATGAGATAGGGTTGAATATCCCCATTTTATACGCAAGAGAACTAAGGGGGAGGTTATGGGACTTGCCCAATTTTACACAGCTGAGAGTTAAGCTTTGAATCCTGTCCACTGATTCAGAGCAAGCCTGCTGAATGTCTGTGGTGTGCTGCTCTCACTGAGCTCATGACCTCACCTGCTACAGATGAAGAACAAGGGTGTGGAAAGGGAGTGGGAAGAGAGATGTCTTCTAAAGGCTGAAACTGATCACCATGCGGGAGGATTTCAAAGTTCATTTGTAAGAAGACAAATCTCAAGTTAGAGTTTTAGAGAAACATTATTGTATTGTCAAGGTTATCTGGGGTCAAACCTAAGCTTTACCATTTTCTAGCTGCATAGCCCGGGACAGATTATTTCTGCTGTCACTGTCTCCAGGTCTTCATGTGTAAATAGAGATAATAATAGTCCCTACTGCATAGAACTACAGGGAAGATTAAATGAGTTAATGGACATAAAGCACTTAAAACAGTGGCTGAAATTTTATGTCATTGACAGGATGTTGAAATAATAGGGGAAATAATGTGAGTCAGATGAGCTTGGGTTTAAATCCTGACTCAGCTACTTAGCTACCGTGTGACCCGGACCAAAATGTTAGACTTTGTGTACCTAATGTATGGCTTGCATTAACAAACAGGTTTTAAGAATATGACCTGTTTTAGCACTACAACATTACCCCTTCCCCTACAATCATTTCTTCCTATTTTGATAGGTCTGATTGATAACAAGTGACTTATTAAAATCAGGTTGATGCTGCTTTGAGTATACCGGCTCAGATTCCTCTACCTTAAAGATAAGTAGACCTCAGTATATTATCTCAATTAATGTCTGGCTAAAGGATTTTCACAAGTGAAACATTTAGTACTGAAAGGAGGGGGAAATGTTAGTAAAGGTGGTAACAGTTATCCACTAGGTATTTCATCCTCTGAATCTCTCAGCAAAGGAATCTGGATACTGAGTAGGAGGCAAACATATGTGCCTAGTTGCTGTTGCTGCTTGTAATAAATATCTTTAAGCAGAAGTGCTGCTACTGCTACAGTTTTGGGCAGTCCCCCAACTGTCCCAATGCTTTCTTCTTCCAAAATCATTCCTCCTCCCTATCTTAAATAGATTTTTTTAGAGTATATGGTTTCTTTAGAGCCCTGTTTTGGGCCAGATGCTACATAAGAGTGAAATTTGACAAATGAATTCACTCAAGGGTGTTAGTGACCTGTATAACTGCAGTTTACAGCAAGTGACCAGAAAGAACTGCAACTTACAAAATTAGATACAGGAATTTCTAACAAGAGTCTGGGTGGGTAGAGATGTTAGAGTCGGAGACTCTCTAAGGCTCCTCCTGTCTCACGTGGTCTGCTTTCCATCAAAAAGCTTACATTGGCCCCGGTGTACTAGACTTCAGTATATGTTCCAGTTTACACCCCAAGCAAGCTAAGAGGAAGGTAGTACTCCAGTGGTGCTGTAGAGATTCACTTCCTTTGGTTTTATCTCTTCATTTGGGGCAGGGTCTTTTCCCTGGACATAAGCCAAGCACATTTAGTCACACCAAAATATCTTTTAGCCTGAATAATATGAACAATTATAGCTATAATTTTATCTTACAATTATTCTTTTTTCTGTTACCTAAGGTTAAGCCTGCCCTGTGGTGAAGTTGTTATTTTGTAAAATTTTTTATTATGAGAGACCCAAACTCCATATAACTCAGGCCAGAAGACAAACTGCTGTCCTGAAATTGCTCAAGCTATGGCCCAAATGTCCACCTACCTTTAAACTTTATGGAGATGGGCTAAAAGTATTTCCACTTTGGTAAGCACCAGGGGTTCAGATGAGTACTTATGGGAATCATGATTTGCTGGACTGCCATTCTGCTTTCTGAGATAAAAAGGTAATCAATTTTTAAGCGGAAGACTTTTTACAATGCAACTGACAGGCCAAAAGCAATTTTCAGTTTTTCACCAGGATCCAGGGAGTAGAACTCCCTACCACACCAATAAACATTTCTTGGCACCCGCTTGCTAGGTGTGCCTAGAGCTCTCGGCAGAAGCTCTAATAAACTCGTCCTTCTTCCCTCTATCGCACCAGCCATTCACAGATGATTTACAGTGCTTTCTGAGAAAGGCAATTCTCAGCCCTAAGGGACATCAAAATGAAAAGCACACCAAATGAAGTATTTAATTTCATCAACCCAAGAATTAAGTAAAAAGTCTTTTTCTCTGTAGGGTTTATAATCGCGAAGTAGCCTTCTGTTAGAGAGACTTGATTACATGAGCCCTTATGAAATAAACTCCTGGCATAGATTAGGTGACATTTAAAATTGTAGCAGAGAATAACATTAGAAGGTAAACTTGTTCAATTCATTCCTTATAAGACCACATGCATTTTTTGTACCATAACAAATAGATCCTATAATATATCAATATGATAGAAGTTTATTTCTTTTCATTTTTTAAATGAATAGACTCTTTTTTAGAGTAATTTTAGGTTTATAGAAAAATTGATTAGGAAGTACAGAGTTCCTACCCACTTCCTCCACTGCCTCCCCCACCCCCGCCCCAGAGTTTCTCCTATTATTAACATCTTGCATTAGTGTAGTACACTTGTTGCAATTGAGCCTATACTGATCCATTATTATTGACTAAAGTACTTAGTTTACAATAGGGTTCACTCTCTGTGTTGTCCATTCTCTGGGTTTAAACAAATGTATAATGTATGTCATATCCACCATTACCGTATCATACAGAATAGTTTCACTGTCCCAAAGATCCCTGTTCTCCATCTATTTATTCCTTTCCTCCCCCTGACCCCTGGCAACCACTGAACTTTTTCTATCTCCATAGTTTTATCTTTTCCAGAATGTCATATAGTTGGCATTGTACAGTATGTAGCCTCTTCACACTGGTTTCTTTCACTTAGCCATGTGCATTTGTAGGAGAGCAAAATTGGCCATCCCAAAATGTCTCTTTGGCTTGTGGTTTATTTTGAACTGAGAACAATCAAGGCCTGAAAGACTCAGGAAGAAACTTTGACCTCTCTCTTAGCTGCCTAAAGCATTTAAAGGCCCTGTTCCCAGAATAGAGCTGTCACCAGGGATATATGGAAAGAATATGGGGTAGGTGTGGTAGGGGAAACTTGGCAGGGCCTGGAGATCAGAGTCTGCTGTGTGTCCCATTGCCTTTGAGTGGCCCAGAAAACATTTGTTTACCAAACATTTGCTTTTCCAACTTCATGTGAATTGCCTTCCTCTGCTTTGAAGTCCCAAACTACTACTTTAAACATCCTCTTTTGTCTTTAGCTGAAGAGGGCATTTAAGGTGAGGGTTTCAGCCATTTTGGTGGGTTACTCAGTTTTCCTGGGTCTCTCCCATGTACACACGTTATTAAACTTTTGTATAATTCTCTCCTATTAATCTGTCTCATGTCAATTTAATTCTTAGACCAGCCAGAAGAACCTAGAAGAGTAGAGGAAAATTTCTTCCTTCTTAAGGTTCATCTAAGTCTTTGCGTGACTTAACAGTTTATTTATTTTTATTGCTAAATAATATTTCATTGCATGGATTACAACAATTTGTTTATCCATTCACTTACTAAAGGACATCTTTGTTGCTTTTGGCAGTTATGAATCAATTTGTTCTAAAAATTTGTATGCAGATTTTTGTGTGAACATAAGTTTTTAACCCAGTTGGGTAAATACCGAGGAGCATGAGTGCTTGTTCATACATAAAGGTATGTTTAGTTTTATAAGGAACTGCAAAACTGTCCTCCAGAGTGACTGTAACATTTTACATTCCTACCAACAATGGATGAGAATTCCTGTTGCTTCACATATTTGCTAGCATTTGGTGTTGCTAATGTTTTGGATTTTAGCCTTTCTAATAGGTATAGAATGATATCTCATTGTTGTTTTAATTTGTCCACATGCATTTTGAAATGTCTCAAAACATATTGCTCCCTCCTGATCTGGGGTTCTTAACCTGGAGTTGAGAGATGGGATTTAGGCCCTTTGTGAAATGGTGTGTAAAATTGTGTGTGATTTTTCTGGAAGAGATTTCTCAATCACAAAGATGGAGAGCCATCATTTTAGAGTATTTTATCATTTTTTAGAAAATGTAAATCACTGTTACAATATTATCATATTCCATGCTTTTTAAATGTATTTATTTTTGTCTATGTTGGGTCTTTGTTGCTGCACGCGCGTTTTCTCTAGTTGCAGCGAGTGGGGGCTACTCTTCGTTGCGGTGCACAGGCTTCTCACTGCGGTGGCTTCTCTTGTTGCATAGCACGGGCTCTAGGCATGCGGGCTTCAGTAGTTGTGGCTCGCGGCTCTAGAGTGCAGACTCAGCAGTTGTGGCACACTGGCTTAGTTGCCACGGCATGTGGGATCTTCCCCGAACAGGGCTGGAACCCGTGTCCCCTGCATTGGCAGGCGGATTCTTAACAACTGCATCACCAGGAAAGTCCTATGCTTTTTAAAAGGTTAGACTACAGGCAATTACGTTCATGATCGTCCAATACATTTGTAGAACATCTTTAATGTGACAAGCATAGTATTAGGCACCACAGAGTCAAAGCTCAAAAACACGTGATCTCTGGGACTTCCCTGGTGGTCCAGTGGTTAAGGCTCTACGCTCCCAATGCAGGGGGCCCGGATTTGATCCCTGGTCAGGGAACTAGATCCCGCATGTGTGCTGCAACTAAAAGATCCCTCATGCTGCAAGGAAGATCCCGCGTGCCACATCTAAGACCGGGCACAGCGAAATAAATAAATATTAAAAAACAAAACAAAACAAAAAACATGATCTCTGTTCTTAAGAAATTGAGGCTGATGCAACTCATATTATCAGACAGTAATCATAAAGGAAGACTCAAAGACTGCTGTGTCACATTCACAATTACCTCTGGATGCTCAGTCCTGCTTGTGCCAGTAGATGTCATTGTAGTGTAGGCCAGCTAACTGATCAGCTACCCCAAACACAAGGAATTCAGAAACGTCTTTTTTACCCCTTGATGCATGATGCACATACATGTTAAAAAGACATCATGTAGATTTTTTTCCTCTTATTGACAAAGACATAGAGCCACCATAAGTATAAAATGGTGGTTATTTTGAAAGTTAAAGGAGATTTTGAAGCCTAAGTAAAAAATATTTCTGCAAAAAGAATATACATAACCAGTAACGTTATAAGCCTTAATATATAATGGAGCTTGCAACTTGAGACTAGTAAGCTTTCAACATGATCTTGAGATTTATTAAGGCTTCCATTTAAACAAGCAACAATTACCATTACTTATACTTAATACCATCTTGCTTTTCTCCTGTAAAAGCCAAAGACAAATTGAATACAGTGAATACAGTAGCAGTGAAAGATTTAAATTTTAGAGTTTATGACATATGTTGTTTCAGAGAGTATTATTCTGTTAGGAAATAAGAATTTTGTACAAGGAAAAGCTGTACAAAGTGTAGCTTTTTAAAGTGCTCATTCACTCATTAAATAAATTATGCTAATGCCCAAGAATTTCCAAGCCTTGTACTAGTATTGGAAATACAAAAATAAATAAATTATATGCCCTGTCCATAAGGAGATTATATTCTAGTGAGAGAGAATTTGGATTTTCTTTTGCTTTTTGTTTTTTTAAAACAAAAATTCGGGTAGCAATTGCATAGACGAAGACTCAGTTGGAATTAACATGTGTTTTTTGGCTAGTCCCAAGCCAGGAAGAGACCAATGAGGTACACTAATATATAACTGTGCCAAGGCTTAGAGTTTTTTCTTTAATACTAAGGGGCTGGGGTCCTGGATTCAGTTACTGAACCAATGAGTATGTCTACCTTACTGCTTGTCATCCATATCCTAAGGAGGTTTTGTTGATGCACACTATTTTTCATATAGGGAGTCATTTTGAAGTGGCTCTTTTGTTCATCAAGTAAGTGGGTGAAAATTGTACTGAGAGGGTTGACATAAGAAACTCATTATGTTTTTAAAAATATTTATTTATTTATTTGGTTGTGTTGGGTCTTAGTTGTGACATGCAAACTCTTAGTTGCGGCATGCATGTGGGATCTGGTTTCCTGACCAGGGATCGAATCCGGGCCCCCTGCGTTGGGAGCATGGAGTCTTGAGCACTGCGCCACCAGGAAAGTCCCAGGAAACTCATTTGATGAGGCCAGCATTATCCTGATACTGAAACCAGACAAAACCATTATAAGAAAAGAAAAGATGCATAAACATAGACCCCCAAATTCCCAACAGAGTATTGTCAAATCAAATCCAACAATATATGAAAAGGATAGTATATCATGGTCAAGGGACTTCATCTCAGGATGGCAAGCTGGCATAATATTGAAACAAAATCAATGTAATTCACCATATCAATAGACTAAAGAAGAAACATTATATGATCATCTCAACGGATGCAGAAGAAGCATTAAACAAAATTCAATATCCATTCATGATATAAACTCTAAGAATACTAGAAATAGAAAGAAACTTCCTCAACTTAATAAAGGACATCTATGAAAAGCTTAGAGCTAACATTATACTTAATGGTGAAAGACCGAATGCTTTCCCCTGTGATCAGGAACAAGGGAGGATTGTATAGTCTTACCATGGCTATTCACCATCTTACTGGAGGTTGTAGCCAGTGCAATAAAGAAAGAAAAAAAATGCAAAGAAATTGAAGAGGAAGAAATAAAACTGTTTGTATTTACAGGTGACATCACTCTCTATACAAGAAATCTCAAAGAATTAACAAAATAGCTACTGTAATTAATACGTGAATTTAGCAAGTTTGCAGGATACCTGCTCAATACACAAAAATCATTTATATATATATATATATATATATATACATATATGCAAAAGTTGGAAGGTGAAATAAAAAATATCACTGCACAATAGGACTAAAACCATTAAATACTTATGTATAAACCTAACAAAATATGTGTAAGTTTTGTATGCTGAGAACTATAAAATATATATCTCTAAAGAATGAAGTATCTGAGTTCATGGATTGGAAGACTCAATATTGTTAAAATTCCTATTATTCCCTAATTGTTATAGATTCAGTGTGATCCTAATAAAAATTCCAGCAGATTTTTTTCTTTTCTAGAAACTGGCAAGCATATCCTAAACTTAAATAGGAAAGCAAAAAGTATAGTCAAAACAATTCTGCAGAAGAATGGCTAAACGAATGGTTAAACAATTTTGAAAAAAAGATAAAAGTTGGAAGAATCACAGTACTACCTGATTTCAAAACTTGCAAGAGTAATCAAGACAGGGTGGTACTGGCAAAAGGATAGACACAAAACACTGAAACAGACTAGAGCAAGTGTTGTCAAACTACAAGCTAAAAGCCTAATCTGGCCTGCTGTCCGTTTTGTAAATTAAGTTTTGTTGATACAAAAAAATAGCCAGGCTTATTTATTTACATATTGTCTATTACAGCTGCTACTATGCTGTAATGCCAGAGTTGATTAGTTACAGCAGAGACTGTAGGGCCTTTGAGCCTAAAATCTTTCTTATCCTTCCCTTTACAGAAAAAGTTGGCCAACTCCTAGAATAGAATCCAGGCATAAAACAACTCATATATGGTCAATTGATTTTTGGCAAACATGCTGAGGAGAACGTGCAAACATGCAATGGAGAAAGGATAGACTTTCAATATGTGCTGTTGCAACAATAGATGCTGGACGTATATGTGCAAAAATGTGAACCTTGACTTATACCTCACACAGTATTAAAAATTTAACTCAAGGGCTTCCCTGGTAGCACAGTGGTTGAGAGTCCACCTGCCGATGCAGGGGACACGGGTTCGTGCCTCGGTCCGGGAGGATCCCACATGCTGCAGAGCGGCTGGGCCTGTGAGCCATGGCCGCTGAGCCTACGCGTCCAGAGCCTGTGCTCCCCAACGGGAGAGGCCACAACAGTGAGTGGCCCACGTACCACACACACACACACACACACAAAATTAACTCAAAATAGATCACAGACCTAAGTGTAAAACCTAAAGTATAACATTTCTAGAAGAAAATTGGTGAAAATCTTTGTGAACGTGGGTTAGGCAAAAGTTTTGTAAAGAGCATCCAAAAAATGCAAACCAGAAAAGAAAATGTTGATAAATTGGGCTTGATCAAAATTAAAAACAACTAGTCTTCAAAAAGCAATGTTAAGGACTCTCCTGGTGGCACAGTGGTTAAGAATCCACCTGCCAATGCAGGGGACATGGGTTTGAGTCCTGTTCCGGGAAGATTTCACATGCCACGGAGCATCTAAGCCCATGCGCCACAACTACTGAAGCCCGCGCATCTAGAGCCCATGCTCTGCAACAAGAGAAGCCACCACACTGAGAAGCCCAGGCACCGCAACAAAGAGTAGGCCCCGCTCACTGCAACTAGAGAAAAGTCCACGCAACAATGAAGACCAAATGCAGCCAAAAATAAAAATGAAAAAAACAGAAAAAAAACAAAGAAACAATGTTGAGAGAATGAAAGAGAAGCCACAGACTGGAAATAAATATTTACAAAACACTATCTAATAAAAGACTGATTTCATTAATGTGTAAAGAACCCTGACAACTCAATAATTTACAAGCAGACAATCTCATTAAAAAAAAAATGGACAAAACATTTGAACAGACATTTCATACAACAAGAGATACAGAGGGCTAATAAACACTGAAAAGATCATTAGCCATTAGGGAAATGCAAATTAAAACCACAATGAGATATCATTACATGTCTCTTAGTGTCAGCGAGGATGCTGCACCACCGGAAGTCTCATACGTTGCAGGTAAGATGAAAAATGGTGCAGCCACTTTGAAAAAACAGCGTGACAGTTTTTTATGAAGGTAAACATGTGCTTACTACATGACCTAACTCATCTTCTACATTTTTACCTAAAAGAAATAAAAATATATGTTTACAAAAGACATAAATATTTATAGAAGCCTTATTCATAACTACCAAAAGAAATGCAAACAACACAGATGTTCATTACATGAGAAGGGATGAGTAAACTACAGAACATCCACGATGTGTACACACGTACTGTGATACATTCCATACAGTGGAATTCCATACTATGGAATACTACTCAGCAACACAAGGGACAGATCTCAAATGCGTTATGCTAACCGAAAGAAACCAAACTTAAAAGGCCACATGCTATTTGTTTCCATCTATATGACACTCTGGAAAAGTTAAAACCATAGGCACAGCTGTAGGCTGGGGAGCGATCACAAAGGGGCACCAGGGAACTTTTTGGGGTGGTAGAAATGTACACTATCTAAAATTCTGGTGGTGGTTATGTGCCTGGATGTATTTGTCAGAATTCATAAAATCATACATCTGAAAAGGTGAATTTTGGGTATTTCCTGCTGGTCCAGTGGTTAGGACCCTGTTCTTTCAGCTGCAGGGAGTGGCCAAAAAAAAAAAAGTGAATTTTACTCTCCGTAAATCATATTCCAATAAATATGACTTTTCAAAATGGCCATCAAGTGAAAGAACGATTTTGAGTGAAAGTCGAAAAGCTGACTGTCTTGTGCTGGGAGGAAATCCAGGATTCAAGCTAGAAATTGAACACCAATTCTTATTTATTTATTTATTTATGGCTGCACTGGGTCTTCGTTGCTGCGCGCGGGCTTTCTCTAGTTGCAGCGAGCGGGGGCTACTCTTTGTTGCGGTGCACGGGGTTCTCACTGCAGTGGCTTCTCTTGTTGTGGAGCACGGGCTCTAGGCATGCGGGCTTCAGTAGTTGTGGCATGTGGGCTCAGTAGTTGTGGCTTGCAGGCTCTAGAGTGCAGCAAGCTAGAAATTTAATTTAGAAGAAATCCAGAAACCCATATAAACATTTCCATAGTCAAACTTTTGGATTGTGAGGTCTCAGGACATATACCTTACAAATATCAAGGAGCTCTGGTATGTACTATAAAGTACAAGAATCTATTTTTCACATAATAGACTTATGACCATACAAGGGAGGAGGTTGGTAACTCTCCCTAGGGGCTCAGGACAAGCCTAGTAGAGATAATGATGTCACCTCTTAAGTAGCTTCTTGAAGGATGAGCCAAGGATAAAATTGAAGAGAAAAGCATTCTAGACAGAAAGAACAATCTAATGAATTAAGACTTGAGGGGGTAAGGTGTATTCTAGGAAAGATAGGTATTATATTTTTGAAAGATTGAAGAACAGTTATTCATTGTACCGTGTTTTTAAACTTTTCTCTTGCTTAATTTGTTCCCTTCACCTATTCCACGTACTCCTGAGCACCTACTTTGTGCCAGATACTAGGTAACCTTTAAGGAGTTAAAGATAAATAAGCCGAAATTTCTGTTCTCTAGGAGCTCATGGGCACACACACACAACTTACTAGTGTAAGATTTTTAAATAGGGATATATGCATGCATGTGCAAGTTGCTCAGAGAATAGAGGGTCTAACTCAACATGGTGGCTGTGAGCAATTGGCGGTGAAAGAGTAAACAACCAAAAGAATATGCAAGCTGAGAGTTGAAGTATGAGCAAGGTTTGTCAAAGAGACAGAACGAATATATTGCAAGGCAGAGGGAATAGCATGTGCAAAAACACAGCAGCTGAAGAGAACATGGTACTTGGAGAAAATAGCAAGTCATTTAGTAAGGCTAGAGAGCAAGGGACAGGGTGCATTTGAATGTCTAGATGAAGAGCTGATGTGGTTAGAAACGTGGACAAGGGTCATTGCCAAGCTAAGGCATTGGAAAGTCTTCTGTAGACAGTTGAGAGCTACTGAAATATTTTACCCAGAGTAATGAAATGATCAGATTTGAGTGCTAAAATGCCACTTTGCAGTATTTTGCAATATAATTTGAATAAAGAAGAAACTAGAGGTAAAGGAAACAGTTTTACAATTGCTGCAGAAATTAATTGTGGGATGCTGAGGACTTGGCCTAAGGCATGTGAGAGATAAAACTGATGGACTTGGGAATCACTTGAAAGTGTGTGGGAAGAGAAGTGGTGAGGGAGAAAAGGGAATTGAGTATATCTACCAGTGTTCTGGTTTGAGTAGCTGAATGCTGAAGCCATTAACTGGGTTGTTATAGAAGAAGGAGCAAGTTATAAACATAATTGTCTAATGAGAATCATTTTTTCACATAGGAGATCTATGTGAGTTGAATACACATAAGTAAATACACATAATTAAATAAATTAAATTTAAGTACAAATTTAAACTAGAGAAAGATGTCAATAAAAAAAATTCTGGATCCTATTCCCCTATTCCCAGCCAAGGACATTTTTCTTTGCCCCTTCTCATTCAAATACTGAAGCAGAATGGAATTTAAGACCTTATAAATCATGTCCAATTTATTCCTGGACTATTTTACTAGTGATACAATGGTTACCTCAGAAATGAGATAAATGGAAAGTTGTTTCCTTTTGTGCTTTGGATAATTGTCTTCTTGCCTAGGAGAAGTTCTGATCTCTGGCTCTCTGTGAAAGGGTACCACCTTTTGTTTTGTTAGTTCACTTCATTCTGCTTTGAGATTTCCATTGAAATCTCAAAACATGTTCCAAGTTTCTTTGAAATGCCTACGTCTTCAATATCGCGTACAATTATAACAATAGTTACTGAGTGTCTACTATGTGTCAGGCACTGTGTGAGGTGCATTAGAGATATTATTTCTTTTAATTCTCAATATTCTTATAAGGTACAAATTAATTATTTTAAAGATGAAAAAGAAGCTCCATGAGTTTAACAATCTTTCCACTAACTTGTTAGTGAAAAGAACCAGTATTTGCATTCTGGTTTACCTGGCTCCAAATCCTTTGAAATTTCCATTATGTCACACTGATTAGGTCTATATATAGAAAAGCAAAACTTTTTAATGGAAAATTTTAAACATAAACAAAAGGATAGGGGATAGTATAATGAACTTCCATTTACTCTTCACCCAGCTTCTCCAATTATTAATTTATAGCCAATCTTGTTTCATCTTTACCCATCTACTTTTCCTTCACTCCCTCCCTCTACCACTGAATTGTTTTGTAGCAAATCCCAGGAATCATATCATTTCATCTGTAAATATTTTTATATGTAGCTTTAAAAGAGAAATATTCTAAAACAACAACAACAATGAAAACTAACCACAATATCATTATTACACCAAAAGAAGTAGGCAATAAATTCCTTAACATCATCAAATATACAGTGTTCATATTTCCCTGATTGTCTTATATATTGCTTTTTAACAGTTGGTTGTTTGAATTAGGATGATTGGAGCTAAATTTTACTTGAGGTACATTGTTTAAACTAGACAAAATACTACCTCATTTTGGCCAACCTATCATCACATCCACATACGTGGGAGCTAAGAGGAACCTCATGGCAAATTGTAAATGAACTACTGAGTCGGTGAGTGACCTGTGGGTCACACTCTCTCTCTCTCTCTTCTTTATATTGAGATATAATTGACATATAGCAATTATATTAGCTTCAAGTGTACAATGGTTTTATATTTGTATATATTGCAAAGTGATCACCACAATAAGTCTAGTTAACACCCGTCACTACATATGGTTAAAATTTTTGTTTCTTGTGATGAGAACTTTTGATATCTACTTTCTTAGCAACTTTCAAATATACAATACAGTATTATCAACAATAGTCACCATGCTGTATATTACATCCCCAGGACTTGCTTATTTTATAACTGGAAGTTTGTACCTTTTGACCCCCTTTACCTGTTTCTGATATAGACGAAGATAGACATGATTGGAAGTCAATCCCATTGGTGATCGGTGTGAAATGAATCATCACTTTGGCACCTTAACCAATGTAAAAAGTTTCACAATGTTTGACTGCCTAGGACAAATCAGAGTATCTTGTATTCCTTTGTTAACTGCCTCAGAAACAAGATGAAGAATTAAATTAGTACAGAATTTGAATGTATATCTTCTATCAGATTAAAATGTCACACAATAAAAAATTTAAGAGCTGTACAGATTTAGTTTCTACACATGTAATAATGCCCAGGTATCAGGATTTGCTTCACAGTGTTCAAGTTTTTGGATTAGGTGATGTTTGTCTCTAGTGCCCTCCCTTCCTTTGTCTTTCTTCCCCAACTCCCTTGTGGGGAAGGGAGTTGGGGAAGAAACTGTTTCCTGTGTCTTCCTAGAGACCCCTAATAAAGCACTTACTTAGTCCTGGTCTGAACCCAATTTCACCTGGTGTCTAAAATTACCCATCTTTTACCTCATCCTCCAATCAAAACCCCTTTCCTCAAGGACAAGCAAATGTAGTAGAAAGACTGTGGGCTTTGGAATCAGGCAGACATGGAGTGCAATCCCATCTCCACCACTCTGTGACCTTGGCCAAGTTGGCTAACTTCTCTAAGCGTTGGTTTTAAGATTAACCACTGGGTTATTGGCAGGCACAAAACATTTCTGCACCCTATAACTTTCAGGTAGAGTCTTCAACCAAGCTCTCTTTTGTGTGATGAATCAAAAAGATAAGTCCAGGTCCCAGGCCCTGGACAGGGGCTCAGTGGATACAAAGACTAGTGGTAGAGACTCAGAGGTGGCCAGAGAGAGAATATGCTGTCAACCAGGCTTTCTGTATTTTGTTTTATTTTGTTTTTAACAAAGACCAAACTCATATGCCAACTGCCCACTACTACTTCCCCAAATCATCAAAATAGAGTGAGCAAAACTGCCTTTCCTAACTCTACACACCCCTTTTAGGCTATATTTACTTTTCATGACTGGCAGTCCTTTTTTGGGTCCCTTGGGATGTTCTCTGATTTGGAGGAAGGGGGAGAGCCCGGAGGGGAGCACACGGTATTATTTGCTTCATTTCACCACCATGAGTAAGGGCCCTGCCTAGAACTATTCATACCAGGAACTGGAGGAGAACAACCTTCTAAATATCCAGTTATTGGTGTTTCATAGCATGGCCAAGGGCAAGCAGAGGTTGATCCAGGACGGCCTGGGTGGAGTTGCTTATTGTACAATTCAGCAGATTGTCCTGGGGCCCTTCCTGTCACACTAGAGATGAATCTTCTTCCAGCAGCCGCTAAGTGAGATAGCCAAGTTCTCTAGGGTCTGAGAGGCAGATTTTAGAATGGTGCTCTGGCGACCCCTGGGGTACTGATGATGATGGAGAAAGGGGCAGGAGGGCAGAAGGTTCTTGAGGCATTCCACTTTTGTTCTGTACATTGTGCTTTATTCAGTCTTCTTTGCTGAGTCTGCAGGAAAAATCATTTGGAAAAAGAACAAAGAACTTTGCTACTTCTTCTACTACTGATGCTACTATACACACACACACACACACACACACACACAAACGGGCAAACCAATCTCTTGGATATTTTGCTCAGGGAGAAGTTAATGAAGGTTAATGGGGAAAGGGAGCAGGCATGCCCTTGAACTTGTCTGTTCTATGAGACTATATTGCTAGTAGTAGGTGTTCCCAGTGAAGTTAAGAAAATATATGTGTTCATGTTCATGTGTGGTTGGTAGAATATCTTGGGTGGTGTTTCTTAACTCTGCTTGCACATTGTCATCACCTGGGGGGGTTTAAAAAAAAATAATAGTGCCTGGTTTTACCCCATAGAGTCTCAAGATGCTTGTTTGTTAACCCAGCTCTGGTGTCCAATAATTAAAAACTTGTATCCTTTATGTAACTTTAAAGCACTTATGTACTATAGAAATATGCATATATGTAAAATAAATGTGTGTTATATATAAAAATTTTATAAGGAAACCTGGTATAATTATAGAGTAGAATTATTAAGAATGACTACCAGTAATGACATTTTTGGATATTTTTTCAATTTTATGTTCTTTCCTGCTCATGAAGATGTAAGATAAACCGCCATAGGATTTCCTAGCACTGTGTTAAAGAGAGGCCATAAAACAGCTTTTATCATTTTTATCATTTATCATCAAACACAAACCATTTGTGTTTTCTATATCAACCAGAGGGATAATAACATACATTCATCTTCATGATCTATTACTGCCTCCTGGTTACAATAAAGGAAATTTTAGAGAGTTATTTTCTGGATGAATTATCTGATGTCAAACACTTGCTTCAAAATGTAACTATAAGGGGTATTGGTCATGGCCTTGGAAAACACAGGCCATACTTGTCCACTCTGCTTAAATCATGTTGCAAGAAAGTATAAGCATTAAATAACTTCAGAAGCCATTTATTGTCAATTTATTCCAAAAGTTTGTTATTATTGGGAATTCCCTTGTGGTCCAGTGGTTAGGACTCCACGCTCTCACTGCCGAGAGCCCGGGTTCAATCCCTGGTCAGGGAACTAAGATCCCACAAGCCGCATGCAGTGCAGCCAAAAAAAAAAAAAAATCCAGAAGTTTGTTATTCTTCAAGACAGCAAAATTAAACAGCCCACCATTAACAGTAACATTAAAATTTTAAGCAAACATCAGAACTTCTTATTTTTCAAGTATTTGAATGGGCTACGTTTTCTAATTGTATGACTTTTCACCATTAAAAATGGTGTGATGATAGAGCCACAAAAAATTTGTCAATCAAACAATTATTTAAACCCCATGGGAGTGCATCATGAATTATTAACTACACACACCCTTCGGAGCTCGGAGAGTAAAATTCTTCTTTCCTTGATGTAGTTGCTTCAAAGGGAGCAGTCTTTCCTTGGGAGCCATGGCCTTTCTTGTCATGAGCCAAATAACTTACCCCAAACTCTGTGTGTGGGTGCTGTTACTCCTCCATTACAGGGAGGCCTGTGAAAGGACAGCGTGGACTCCTTACCCCACACAGACTGTTCTATTTTGAGATTAACACAGGTAAAGAGGACTACCTCTCAAATTTGGAAATAATCTTTCAAGTTCAAATGTAGACCCACATAGCCCACTTGAAAAAACTCTGGGAAGAGATTATTAGGAGAGTGTGAATATGGGGGAACTGATAGAAAGTCTAGGACTGTTCTTTTCCTGGACGTGGTCTTCCTTCTGGGTTCTTATACCTAGAAAGGTTTTAGCCAAGAAGGCACAGGCAGAATTTTTCCATTCCTGGTACAACTTAATGAGGGCACTTATGAATGGAAATATTGGGGAAAATGAATAAATAAATGTTCTAAAGTATTTCCTACTCATTCAGCAAATAACATTTCCCATGAGGCAATAGGCAGGGGAGGAAATGAACATTTATTGAATATCTATTATAGTCCAGGCACTGTGCCAAGCACTTTAGATGTATTATCTCCTTTAATCCTTACAAATGCTATGCAAAATGTTATTTTACAGAATGAAAATTAAAGTTTCAGAGAAGTTAAATAACTTTCCTAAAGTCATAGATCAAGAGAGTGGTGAAGCCAAGATTCCAATATAGCTTGAATTTAAAAGCCCACATTCGTTTCATTATACTAAAAAGTATGTTTCCTAAAAAGCATAATGAGTTAAACCATAAGAAACCAAATGAATTGCAGAATCACAAAGAGTTAGTTTGATGGAGGTTAGGGAGACTGGGTCACTATATGTGGGATAGTGGCTTAGCAAATGGGCCGTGGGTCAGATAGACCTGAATCTCAGATTCTTCACTCAGCAGCCAACTGAGTTGGGGCAAGTTACATGCTTCATAGGGGCTATTCTCCACCCACCCGCCTGCCCATCTATCCATCCATCCAGCCATCATTCATAGGGACTATTCTAAGTATTCAATGATAGCATGCTAAATAAAATCCTTGGCAATGTATGACGTAGAGTAAGTGCTCAGTAAATGCTGGCTACAATTGTTTTTGTTTTCAAGAATTTAAAGACTCTCTGTTTCAACACCCTTACAGGAGTAAAAGCTGGGGTTTAGAGAGTCTAAGTGAATTTCTCAAGGACATTGGCTTGAACAGTGACACAGCTAGACATAGACCTTAGATCTTTTGATTCTTGATATATTCTCACTGTCTTTTCAGGACACAGTACATTCACCAGAGGATTTCGAGAGAGTTTTTGAAATAGTCATCTTAATGCGGACCGTGTTTTGCAACCCCCATGGAACAGAATATTTGAAACCAGTGTTGTTTTTGAGAAATCCAGGACGTGGACACTGTTAGTAGTTCAACAGGCATAACCCCAGTTTGGTCCAGGTCTCCACCCCTTCCCCCCGCACCAGGAGTAGATTCTGTTTCGTCTAAAGCAGTGATCCTCAAACTTCAGAATACATGGCATATTTGTTACAACTCAGATTGCTGGACCCTAACCCCAACATTTCTGATTCAGTAGAGCTAGAGTGAGGCCTGAGAATTTGCATTTCCAATAGGTTTTCAGGTTCCCAGCAGCATAAGCCGCTGATCCGGGGACTGTACTTTGAGAATCATTGGTTTAGGACAATCAATGTCATTCCTCTGTTCTGGGAATGGACAAGTGTAATAACTTGATGCAATGAGACTAAAGGCAAAGGCGCATATTCGTTGGTTGGAAGATTTACTGTCTCCTGTTGTAGATGAATAATGAATGATTATTTGTTGCTGGTACCCATTTTATCATGAGGAGAGAACCAGCCTCAGTAAGCAGCCAGTGGGGCAGAGGGCAGAGCAGAGGGAGGGACAGGGCCCAAGCCTTTGATGAAATCATTGAGACACTGAATCACTCCAGCCAGAGACTTGATCTTCCGCTGTACCTCCTGGTACGTGAGGTTATGCAAATTTCCTTACTGAAGCAACTTCAAATCAGAGCTTCTTTTACTTTGGCCATGCTGAACTGTAACCCTTAATGTTACATAAATTCCTAAAACTCAATAAAATGAAAATAAATGCATTTGAAATAAGTAATATTTTTATTTATTGGAGCTTTTCCTCTTCCAAATAACTGACAACTTTCTCTTTCATTAATGAGATAATACATATATAAATACAAATCTATTTCTATGGTTTAAAATCACAGAAAGTGCTCAATAAAAGCACGACCCTATTCTTAATGTTTTCGTGATATACTGTGGGCAGGAAAGACAGTTCTTTTTCAAAAGATTTGAGGTGATTAGTTAATAGTTGTCAGCCAAAAACAAACTCTGGTACATTACTAACTCAGGAAACGCTTGAGATTCTTAGACAAGATAAATTCCTTCTAAGGAAGCTGATCCACATAATCTTAACAACTGCAGTTTGTTAGAGCCTCCATTCTGTTTATAAGTCGAGGTAGGAGCAGAAGTGAAATAAGTTACTTCACCTCCTTCATGTTTTATGTTGTTATTGTAAGTAATGGCAACTATGGAAGGATATTAAAAATAAAAACAAAACTCTCAACAAATTAGCTCTTCCTTCTGGCATCACAGAATTGGAATATAATATATATATATGTATGTATGTATGTATATATTTATTTTTCCCAGTTCATTTCTTCCTTGTAGAAACATGCCATTCGTTGTCTGTGTCTCTAAGCAAACAGAATTTTTTGTCCGTGATTCTGATATATTTCCATGTAAGACTTCTCTGTGTGAAAGGTCATTTTATTGTGGCTTAATCATTTGGTTCTCCTTCAGAAAATGTATGTTACCTGATGACAGAGCCCATCGAAGTCTTTAAGTTATTTTGAAGGGGGGGGACAGTAACAAGTTTTGAGTTTTTCTGTTTCCTCTAAACCAGAGATCATGATGAATAGTAATAATAGCATTTGTTGCTATTTATTTTGTGTCAGGCATTGTGCATGGTTTACAGGGACTAACTCATTTTATTCAATCATAAATTCATTCAACAGACATTTGCAGAACACTTCACATTTGCCAGTCTGGTATTATATACTATATAGACCGTTTTCAACTAGAATATTCATCAGGGTGGAAAAGAGCAGCAGTCTGACTTTGAATCCTAGTGCGAGAGCCCTATTGCCCAGGAAGTAAGAAAGAGATAGAGAAGATACAAATCAGGTTTTTCTGGGTTTTTTTTTTGCGGTACGCGGACCCCTCACTGTTGTGGCCTCTCCCATTGCAGAGCTCAGGCTCCGGACGCGCAGGCTCAGCGGCCATGGCTCACGGGCCCAGCCGCTCCGCGGAATGTGGGATCTTCCCGGACCGGGCCACGAACCCGTGTCCCCTGCATCGGCAGGCGGACTCTCAACCACTGCACCACCAGAGAAGCCCAGGTTTTTCTGTTTTTATTCCCTGAGTTTCTCCTCCCAGTATGACAGACTATGTTTTTCAAAGTTTGTTCCTTGATATTTCCACAAGAGAATGAAAATAGATGTTATTTTAAAAGTTCCATGACTAAGAATTTTGCGGGGAAACTTGGTGACTCAACCATTAAACAGAATTCTTTACTACAAGAGTTCTCAGTACCTTTAGTAGGCTTTGGGGCTCTCCAAGGAGGTGCCACATTTTGTATTATTTCCCAAACGTATTTGATCATAATCTCCCCCCAACTTGTACCCTGCACGGGAGGTACGGTGTTAGGGCTGCATGGCACACACTTCAGGAGAGACTTATCCAAGCTATTTTTGCTTTTAAAAGCTTTTTCATTTCCTCCTTTTACTTCAAATCTCTCTAATGCTCTAAAAGCTCAGGGTTTTATTCTCCACAACTGCAAACTCCCCACCTCCCTGACAATCTTACGTGTCTTCAACATGTCTAGTTTTCAGACCTCACGGAAACTTCTAGTCAAGTTGGATATGTCTATAACATTTAGCCTCTCAAATCCCTTCATCCCTGGTTGATACAGTGTCCTTGATCCACAACGACTGGGGAAGGAGGGAAGAAGAGGACATAGGCAGAAAGGTTATAACCAGAAAGGGTAAAAAATGTAAATTTCAGTAAACAGATGATGCAGCCCTGCTGAAAAACTGCCAACTCCTGACTGAAATGAAAATGTGTAAAAATCAAAGTCATGGATTATGTTTATCCTGGATGCAAAGTGAAAGGGAAAACTTCGAAACCACCTGCTTAACCTCGTCATGTTTCAAAGCCAAGTCCAATAATTCTTGTTGGAGGAGGTGTGGAGAGGGAGGAAATGGTCTTTGGAGCTTGGATCATGTAATTCGGCATCTGTGTTAGCCAAATAACTTAACCATTTCCCAACCTGGATTTCTTTCATGTGAAGTGTGTACCTGCACTTTGTTGTGAGTTGCTGCACTGATGAAGTCCACCTGAAAAATAACAGTGTTAGTAATAACCTATAATGGAAAAGAATCTGAAAAAGAATATATATATGTACGTATAACTGAATCACTTTGCTGTACACCTGAAACGAACACAGTATTGTAAACCAACCACCGTTCAATAAAAAAAGGAAAACAATAGTGTAAGTAATAAAAAGAAGGAGACCTCTTAACTCTGTGTTCCTTTCCCTCCTCCAAGTAAATACACCCATCAGACCTCATCATTCTCTGGAAATGGGAAAAAGAGTAATAGCTAGCATCAAGTGGGGAGAGGGGGGACTCAGGAAGTTCTGTAATTCATAGTTTTCTCTTTGAAGAGAAAATTTTTGTATTAACCAGGATCCTGGTAGGAAACTGAATTCTCCACTCAAAATAGTTCAGTGGAAGAGGTTTTAGTAAAGGGACTATTTACAGAGATGAGGGCAAGGTTAAGGGAGACAGCAAAGATGTTAAGGTACCCAGGGACTGTCGACAGTGGGAAGCTATTACCGCTAGTCGGTCTGAGGGGGCAAAGAGAGTAAAGGTGTTACCAGCTGGAGGAAGGGCCATCCCATAAAAGTTGGACTTATGGACGCAGCACATCAAAGCAGGAAAGAAATCTCTCTCTTTCTCTCATTCAGTTCTCAGTTCTCCTACAGGTATCTCCTACTAGCCAAACTCAGATAGAACCAGAGAGCAAAAGAGCCCAGGAGATGCAATGTGAGTAAGTGAGAGCCTCTCTGGAGCCAGAGCACACAAGGCTCTGGGGAGAAAATGGAGAATAATTAGGCCTCTCTCTCCACAATCTACCTTCTGGGTAAAAACTTTGAGCAAAACTCCAGTATGTCAAATAAACGAACATTTTACTTTCAGCTCAGAACATTTTACTCCACTCATCTTACAGATGAGAAAACTGAGATCCACAGAGCTTGTTTAAAGTCACACAAGGTCAATGTGAGGTGTCAGCCCAATCCTGCCTTCTAGTTCCACAATGTGTCTTTTCCACGTGGCCACTCTTCATCTTTTAGACCCTCTGGGTCTATTCATTGTCTTACTTCTCCCTCAAAATTCAGTTCTCCTGTGTCTTCTAGATAAGGAAAAGAGAGATGAAGATTTCATCTCTGGGCAGACATATGCCACCAACAGTAGACTGTTCATTTGAATAAGGTGTGAGTTGCGTAGAAATGAAAATGTGATTATATGAAAGCTCAACTACAGCCCTTTGGGCAAGCTGGGTGGACAAGAAAGACCTGGCTCACCAGGAGAGGTCAACTTGTCCTTCCAAATGCACCACAGGTGTGTTCTGGGGAGATCTGAATGGGTAATTAAGGTGGCCAAAATGCTGGATCTGTTATTAGGTTCACTGCAGGGAATTCAGGTCACTTAGGTTTCAATACTTCAGGGTCAGCCTTAGGGAAAATTGGGAAATGGTTGACCTTTGCCTTCAGTTGCCTTATGCTCACTCCTTCCCAGGTTTCTTCCTCCCCTTCACTCCCGGTCACCAAGAGCTAGTTCCCGCCTTAGGCAGGAGCTGGTCTTCCTATCCCCTTGAACGTGCCCAGAGTTCAGACTGTCTTGGCCCTCTCCTCAGTCAAGGCCTACTGTCCTTTAGGGTTTCCTTTTCAGTGAGACTTCAGCGGTTATGCTAAACAAAGGTGTGTCTAACTGGTCGAGGTTGTTAAGTAGCCCGTTAAGGTGTTACTCTTCCCAAATACTCTCCCCACATTCCTCTCCACTGTCTGCACAGTGACAGCACCTCAGTCTGACAAATAGACCCTATGGTGGAATATTCATACACTCCAGTCAACCTGTGACAGGTAGCAGGGGGGAAGGTCATCTAGCACCACCTCTTGATTGAGGTGCAGAGGAAGATAATTTGCAACCTCTTTTTCTGGAACAGAAAAGAGCTTCTCATCAGCCCCTATTGCCAGCTGTGGAAAAAACTGCCAGGTAGGATTTGAGGCCAAGTAAACTTTTCTTTGGCCTTCAAAGAACCTCATGTTCCCAGAGGTTTACCCACATTTTTAGAGCAGCTGTGCTATGAGTCATTCCAAGAAAGATCTGTCTAGGAGATTTTTATTTCACAATAGCGTCAAACACCTGTTGAAGGTCACTTTTCCCTTGCTTACAAGCATTAGTATTGTCTGTATCAGTATTAATAATCATCCTATTTTATGGCTGACAGGTTAAATTATTTCCTTGTGGAAACTGTCACCAACTATTTTCAAGCTGTAAAGTTTGGAAATGCAGCTGGTTTTCACTCTTTATACTCAACTCCTTTCCTCTTTCCCTGCCCTGCTGGCATATTCTTCTCCCAGTAGTGTCCTCCCTGCAATGTCAGTGAAAATATACTGGAGCTAAACCAGCAGGTCTGACCAGAAATCACCTAGTCCAGAAAAATCTCTCACCACCATCTTCAGGCCATGTAATTGGAGGCAACTAACACATGTAGTCTCAGATTCACAGCAGGGATTTAATGAATGATTGTTGATCTTGCAACTAATAGGCAAATAGGTCCTGGAGATCTGATGCACAGTATGGTGAAGATAGACAATAATATTGTATTATAATCATCCAACTTGCTAAGTCTAGATCTTAATTATTCCAACCACAAAAAAGAAATGATAGTTATGCAACATAATAGAAGTGCTAACTATAGCTACGATGGCAATCATATTATAATATAAAAATGTATCAAATCAACATGTTATACACCTTAAATTTACATTATATGTCAAATATATTTCAATTAAAAAAAGACTGTTGAGTCTGAATCAAAATGTGACTTAGCAGTGATTTGCAATGAAACAGACATGCAGAGATGCTTTAAAATTGCTGAACGTGGAAAGGTCTGCATTAGTCATCTGGAAAATGCAAATTAAAACCACAGTGAGATACCATTACCTATCCACTAGAATAGCTAGAATTTAAAGGGCTGGTAATACGAATATTGACAAGGATGTGGAGCAACTGGAACTCTCATATTCCACTGATAGCTACGTAAATGATACAATTACTTAGGAAAATGACTTGACAGTATCATGTAAAGGATAGCATAAGCTGACCCTATAACCAGAAATTCCACTCCTGGTTATATACCACAAAAGTACACATACATGTACACTGAGAGCCATGTAGTACAAGAATGCTCACAGCAGCATTGTTTGTAATAGTCTTCCTCTGACAACTACCCAAATGTCCATCAGCTGTAGTATTGTCAGATACATTGTAACATATTCATGTAGTAGAATACCATATAACAATGAGAATGAATAAACTATAAGTACAAGAAACATGGATGGAATGCAAACAATATGTAGAGGAAACAGTGACTCAAGAGTATATATTCTGTATGATTCCACTTACATCAAATTTCATAAGTATAGCTACATTAGAGCAATAGGAGTCAAAACAGAGGTTATCTTTGGGAAGGAAGGAGCAAGTGGTGATCGGCAGCAGGCCCAAGGGAGCTTATGAATTGTTGTCAATTTTTTTTTCTTGACATGGATCAGTGGTTGCAGTGTTCACCTGTGACAATCCACTGAGGTCATCGTATTTTTGTTTTCTCTCTTTTTCTATATGTACGTTACACCTCTGTTAAAACAAAACTACAATTGCAGAGCTGGCAGGACTGGTCCAAGTCAAAATAGCCTGCCCCTCCTTGACCCCTTCAGCATATCTTATTTCCTTCAAGGGTCCCCCTGATTCTTCTCAGATCCCCATAGCATCTTACTGCCCATGGTCTCCAGAGGGAAAGAGCTCCCTAGTTACTGTCCCAGGCTCAAATATCTACATTCCTTGCATCCGTCCTCCCCATTGTCTTTCCTAAAGGCCTGCACTGTCTTAGAAATATGATCAATTAATCTCTGCTGATTCTTTTTTTTTTTTTTGACGGAGCTCTGAGGCTTTTGGGATCTTAGTTCCCTGACCAGGGATGGAACCCAGACCACTGACAGTGAGCAAGCAGAGTCCTAACCACTGGACCGCCAGGGAATTCTCGATCTCTGCTAATTTTTTGATGACCAATGTGACTTCTTTTCTTCCTGGTGTAATTCAAATTTGAAAAAAATCTTCGAGAATGACTTTAAAGATTAGTACCATGGTTCAGCCCATAGAGGTAGTGGTTTTTTGGGAAATGACACCCTTTAAAGGACACAGGGGAGCTGAGCCTGGACATGTGTCCCATGCCTGTGCAGAGAACTTGCCTCAGGTAAACAGAGAAGTCTACAGAAGGTGTTCCTTGGTTCTGCTGACATAATGGGTATCAAGAAAGACCAGCTTAATGGAGGACTGAGTCATTTCAACATGGCGATGGAGGAAATGGGTGACGGGCTTGTCCTTACTGAACATTGGTGATGATGTTGAATTTGCTCACTGGAACTTTTTTCTTTTTTGCATAAATATCAGGGTGTGGTGATGGTGACTAAGTAGATGAGAACAAAATTGAAAAATAGTATTTTTCATACATTGGACTCTCTTAACCCAAGAGTAACAAACCAGAGTGAATGGGTTGGCAAAACTCTTTGCGGGTGTGCCTCTCCCTGCCTCTCTCTCTCTCTCTTTTTTTTTTTTTTTAAGAATACTGCTTTTTAAAAAAAATGTATTTTTTTTTAATGTATTTTAGTTTTGGCTGTGTTGGGTCTTCGTTGCTGCACGGGCTTTCTCTAGTTGCGGCGAGCGGGGGCTATTCTTCATTGCAGTGCACGGGCTTCTCATTGCGGTGGCTTCTCTTGTTGTGGCACACGGCCTTAGTTGCTCTGCTGCATGTGGGATCTCCCTGGACCGGGGCTTGAACCTGTGTCCCCTGCATTGGCAGGAAGATTCTTAATCACTGTGCCACCAGGGAAGTCCCATGTATACAGTTTTGTACCCATTTTTCATCTTTTTCCCATGTCATAAAATATTTTTCAAAAACATGATTTATAAAACGTGCAAAACAAGACTCTCCCAACAATAATTCTTCTAGAAAACACTGGTTAATAAAATGTCTTAGAAGATATGTGTGGCTATTTTTCTTTTCTAATGAGGGTAGCAGTTAGTCATTAGGCTTTCCACCCCTCTCTATATGGCTTTTTATAAATATGAACGAGATTGGCTCCGCTGTTAAAAAGTGAAGAGAAAAAAAGTTTTTTTCCCTTAAAACATCTGTTATAAGGATATTGAAATTTTAACTTATGAATTTTTTTTTTAAGAGATAGAGAACGTTGTCTTCTTTCTAGGATGTTATTCCTAGAAAAACCCGGAACCAACCTTGAAGGATAAAATTCACTTTGCAAAATGCAATTGATCCAGCTTCTCTCACTTGGTGCATGATTCTGGGAGTCTACTTATTGTTTCATACAGGCATGAAAGGTACAGCAATTTACTTAGAATATCTTAGGTGATGCAGATGGGAATCTTATAGGACTCTGGAAACAATTGCAGTCAGATCTCACAGATGTTGAATGCAAACACTGGAAACTGGTGTGATTCAGTGCAGCTGTAGGAGATGGATTATTTCATTGTCCCCTCAACAGCAGGATTTCGTTGATCCCCATCTTTATTACGGTGACTCATTCTACTCTGTCCTTTGTTACCAGTTACTTTGTCCTCTACTTTTTATCTCTGTTCACTGCCTAATGGCTTCAGTTTCCTCATAACTTGCCCCTCTTGGGGCTTCTCAGGGCTTCCTTCTATTGCCTGACTTTTTAGCTTCTGCACCCACCACGTGAGGGATTTTCTCTTCCCATTTCCAGTTCACATTCTTGAAAGAGAATGGGTTTAGGTAATTACCACCATCCCTGTTTGGATGGAGTGTTCACATCATTAGGCCTGGCTTCCCTTGGCCTATATGGTTCTAGGAAGGGGGTTGCATGGCACAGATCATGGCTATTGCCTCTGCTGTGGGCACTGGCTGGAGTGGCTCTCTTAGAAGGAGAATCTGGCACAGCAAGACAGAATGATCTCTTAGGCACACTCTTTTTGTTTTAATTTTTTTTTTAAAAGTACGTTTTAACATCCTTGCCACTAAAGTAACGTATTCTTCATGTTTTTTTCAAGATAAAATTCTCCTGACTCTGTCATTTAAAATAGTCATGGTACATAGAAACAAAGAATATATTGGTGGTTGCCAAGGGTTGCAGGTGGAGGGAAATGGGGAGATGTTGGTACAGATTTCCAGCTATAAAATGAACAAGTTCTGGGGATGTAATGTACGGCGTGCTGACTGCAGTTAACAATACTGTATTGTATACTTGAAAGTTGCTAAGAGAGTAGATCCTAGACATTCTCACAACAATAGCCAAAAAAAAAGGAAAGAAAGAAAGAAAAAAGTTAACCATGTGAAGTGATGGATGTGTTAACTAATCTTACTGTGGTAATTATTTCACAGTCTGTATATCAAATTGTCAAATTGTACACCTTAAACTTACACAATGCTATATGTCAATTTTATCTCAATAAACCTGGAAGAAAATAGTCATGTTACCTAGCTGTTTTACGGTTAATTTAATAGAAATATATTTGAGTTAAATGTTTCTTAGGTTTCTGAAATTTAATATCATAGGGAAAATGTTCACACTTTAAAATGTTCAACTTATTTGCAAGAACGTAAATGCATTTTAGTAGTTAATGTAGAATTATGCATACAGATATTGGAGACTGGCAAAGTTGGGTAGTTAAGGTCTGGAGTATGCTGACTTTCATAAAGTAGGTTAAAAGCATTTCCCTTTTGAAACAATGTTGTCAGGCATTTTCCTGGTACTTTGCTGCTCAGACACAAATGGTTATGTGTAACTGTTAACTGCAGGCTGTTATTGTTGGAAAATATTTTTATATGCACAAATTGTGATAGAAAGGCGAGTGGACCGCGAACATAAATTTGTGTTTTGGTTTTACTCTGACTTAGAGGAAAGATGACTTAAATTGCCTTCTATATCATCTCACCACTTCAAAACAGGAAGTGGTCAGGCAATAAATTGCTTTCTGTCTTCTTGCAGAAAGGAAACAAATATATGAATATAAATAGACAGCCTTCAGTCTCTCCCACTCAATCCATCCTATGTACGGTCTTGATTGAGCATTAGTAAAATGTTACGATGTCATTCCCCTGGACTCAACCCTGAGTGTATGTTAGGTTCACTTGGGAAGCTTGTGAAATAAACCCTATATCCATTCCCCAATTTTCTGATTTATTTGACGTGGGTATGCTTTCGGCATTTATATTTTTGAAAGTCATCCCAAGTAACTCTAAGGAACAGACAGGAAGCTACTGGCAAGCAGACAGAACCTGAACATTTGAGTTTGCTTTTAAGGCACTCTATTATCCATCTCCAACCTAGCTTGGCAGGATCTGGCCAGCTCATATGGCTCCCATGTCCTCTGTACATTGCTTATACTTCCCCTCTTCTGTTTCTTTCTTTCTTTTTTTTTTTTTTGTGGTACGCAGGCCTCTCACTGCTGTGGCCTCTCCCGTTGCGGAGCACAGGCTCCAGACTCGCAGGCTCAGCGGCCATGGCTCACGGGCCCAGCCGCCCCGCGGCATGTGGGATCTTCCCGGACCAGGGCACGAACCCGTGTCCCCTGCATCGGCAGGCGGACTCTCAACCAGTGCACCACCAGGGAAGCCCCCCTCTTCTGTTTCTTTTCCAGGCATACCAAGAGTTTCCTTCTCACGTGTTTTTTTGCGGATTCAAATTTCTGCCCATTTTTCAAGACTTGGCTCAGTTTTTACCTCTCCCATGATGCCTTCCCTGACCATCCTTGACTGAAGGGCTTGCTCTCTCTTCTGAACTCACACAGCAGTTATTGCCTAGAAAATCATCTGAACAATGAATCAATCACGTACTGCTTTGTGTTATCTCTTCTATTGTTGTGATAAATGATTAAACTTTGCTTTACTTTTCACCTGTTACCCAGGGACCCATACTGTGAGCGTCTGGCATGCTTTTGTATCCTTGACAAGCTGAGTGCCCTGTGTAGTGCAGGAAGTCAATAAGTATTTGCCCCTTTCTCCCATTTCCGAAGGTGTGGTTTGGCCCTTCATGTCTGCTGGGGCCTTGCCCTGGTCCTAGTGGACCTTCTTGCCAACAGAATCTCTGGCTCTTTAAATCAGGCCAACACATCAGTGGCCCACATGGCTAATTGTCAGTAAAACTGATTGTGTGTGTACTCCTCTGCTCACCCTTGCTTTCTCCCTATTTTATGATCAGCTGACCTTTTGGCTTTCTTTCCCTCTCTGACACCTCACTCTCCTACTCCCTATTCTGTCAGGACTTGATGTCAGAATTCAATTTCTTGGGTTTTGACTGCTTGCATTTTTTGAGATGTTAGAGTACAACACACTCTCTGGATCTTCCTGTTTCTATTCCTTCAGGTAAACACTTCCCCTGGCCAGGCTCTGGCCCAGCTGACCTAAGTTATCCTGCAGTCCTCCACCAGTACCCTGGTCTGATCTGTCAAGATTCATCAAACAGAACAGGCACTCTCTACACTGTCTTTAAGATTGTCCACATGATTAAAAGCTTCTATGAGTCCCTCATTGCCTGTAGAATAACATCTAAACCTGAGCTGTCCAATATGGGAGCTATTAAAATTCAAAAAAAAATTGAGTTCCTCCACTATGCCATATTTCAAGCGCTGGATAGCCACTTGTGGCTAGTGGCTATCATATTGGACAACGCAAATATAGAACATTTTCATCCTTGAAGAAAGCGCTGTTGGACAGTGCTCATCTACATACCTTAGTGTAGTTCATATGGCCTTTATAATCTCATCTCAGTGTTTTGCTCTAGCTTAATTTTTGGCTGCTACATGCCTTTCAGCCCCACCAACTTTCTCAGTGTTCTGCAGCCAATCAGTGCCCTTTCACACTTCACGCCTTTGAACTTGCTGTTCCCGCTTCCTGAAATGCCCTTTGACTTCCCTCTCTGGCAAACTCCCATCTACATTTTAAGATCCAACTCAAATATCACCTTCCTTGTGAAGTTCCCTGACTCTCCTAAACACAATAATTTCTTCTTCTGTGTTCCTCTGGCTCATTGAACCTAGCTCTGTTGCCCTTATCACCATATTTTGTTATTATTTACTTATAAATCAGTCTATGCTCTTGGATGGGGGATCCTGATTGTTCTATAGATCTACCCTAATGATTACCTGAAGTTGTTTGCTTGATTCCCTTTCAATATCAAGTAATATATTTTGTTACTTTTTGCTTGTTATTTATGTGTGTGCTATGTTTGAAAAGATCTTGGGGTTTTAGGAGAAGTCCTTCCCCTTTCTTATAAAGCTAAAGTGGCTTCCTGTCTTCCAGGTTGAAGGTTCATTTTTCTTCTAATCAATTCTGATTGGACTTGTGAGGGATGTGGTAGGAGGAATCAACAGTTCGAAACAGAGGAACTATATGTAGGAAATAGTTCAGATGTGCTCAGGTTCCAGTCGTTACATAAAATATTTAGTGTGTATTTGGGAGAAGAGTAGGGAGGGAAGATGAAGAAAAACAAAACAAAACGAAACAGCTCATGGAACGGATATTGTGGAATTGTTTGACTTTTTCCCGACTAAGGCCAAAAGCAATGATATAAGGTGAGAAGAGTTTTTATTACCATTTTGCAAAACGTACATTTTTTTCTCCCCTCCGAGGATTTGATAAAATTTTGATAAATTCTGGTGACTCGAATTACTGGGAAGTAAATCCTCCTGACCAAGAAATTAAGATATCAATTAGTTTCTCTTCTGTGATTACGGTCAACAGCATTCCGAAAGGCTTATTTTCTTCTGGGAGGGCTGTAAATCCTAATGGCTGAGTCCAAGAGACCTTCTCTGATCACTATCGCCTAGTTGTTGCCGCAATCTTAACAGTCAATCATCTCCCCTTGGGTGCCCCGACCACGCCTATTGCTCAGACCTCGCCCACCAAGTAGCCCTCCCTCCCACCTCATGGCTCCGCCCCAGGCCTAGCAAAGGAAGATTCTCACTGGTGGAGAAGTTGCTCTGGTCCCGCCCGGCGGGCGGCGATAGGCCGAGTTGGCGTGGGGCGGTGGCGGTTGGCTGCCTGGGGACGGGTCCCTGGTGTTGCCCGTCAGGGTAGCTGGCGGCAGTGGCGGCTCTCGGGGGTGGGTTGTCAGTCTGTGAGCGGAGGGGGAAGATGGCTCGCGGGGACCCGTTCTGCTAGGAAGAAGGTGGGCAGGTGGTGCTACTTACTCGGGAGAAAGCAGAGCAGCCGCCGTCGCTGTCGCTGCGAGCCAGACAAGTCGAGATTCTGGAGGTGGAGCTTGGAGAGCCGCTCTGGTGAGTCCGGCCGAGCGAACCGCGCCGGGCCCCCAGGGCGGCCGGCGACCGATAACTTTTTTGTCAGGGAGGAGCCGGGGCGAGGCGGCGGCGGGGAGGGCACCGGGACTTTGTCCTCGGAGCGGCGGCTTCGTTGGAGGTAACGGCTCCCGCGCGAGGCGCCGCGGTTGGGCGCGAGACGGTGCTGGGCGCCTGGGGCGTCCGGAGGTCTGGGGAGCGGGACCGGATGGTGGGCTGCGGCCGGCGGCTTCTCGCCCAGAAGTTGGGCGCAGCCCGCCTGCTGCCTGGGCGGCGGCGGCAGCTTTGTGCGCGTGGACTCGGGTCTTTCTTCTTCCCCGGCCAGGAGCCCTCCGACCTCCGGGCGTGACCGGGGTGTAGCCGCCTCGGCCCGACCCGCCGCCCCTCGGCGGGGTTGGCCTGGGGTGGGACCCCGCCACCCCCGCCGCGGCTGATGCTCCGGCCTGATCTCTCCTACCCCTCCCACCCCTCCTACTCCGGCTTGCCACTTCAGCGAGGCTGCCGCTATCCGTTCAGTCTAATGGCCAAAACGGTCACTGTCGCCCCCCTCGTCTTTGAAAGCTGCATTCGCCTCGGTTCCCCCCCCCCCCGCCAGGTCGGACAGATTCACAAAGCAGCCACGATTCCTTCCTTGGTTATTTACACCGGAGATCTCTTCTTCAGCCCTTGCCCTCTTCTTACTAAGAGTTAGCCCTCTCCTTAGGATGATTCTAACATACTCGAGAATCGTCAGGGTTTTGTCTGAAAATTGTTGCATTGAAAGACCCGTCGAAGTTTGCACGCTTTGGCAAAACTGGGTATCCGCCCTTCGGTGTGCACATGTGTGCGTTGTACCCTCAGAGTTTAGACAGTCCTGATAATTTTTAATTTTGCCCTGGTGCTTTCGTACTCTGCAGAATCGGTTCTCTGATAAATACACTATCACACGCCTGGCAGCCGCTCGGCTCTTCAGGTAGGGGGAGTTTATTCCGCTGGCAGCTTCTACTTATCTCAGAGACGTACTACCGGCAGTCGGGCCAGGCTGTCCTTTGGCAAATTATTTGTCCTTTGGGTCACCCAGTAGTTTGGGGGGCAGGTATGACACCTCTTTGGTTCGTGTATCATTTTACAGTTTGAAATTTTCAGCTTTTAAAATCTTATCTGCATAAAATCATAAATATTGGTCTAACCTTGAGTCAATGTGATAGTCCTCGGAGGCTTGTTTTCCATAAGAATATTCTCCTAACATCCATAGATCACCGCCCCGCCACCGGACCCCAATTTCTAAGCATTTTTTTCTTTAGGTTAATACATTTTAAGTCCAAAGCAGCATATTTTTGAAGTGCAGGCAAGAAAGGAAGAAAAAAATCTGTAGGATATGCTTGGTTGGCCAATAGTAGCTTCAAAGTCAGTCAGTTATTCTAATAATTCATTTCAACAAAGTGGCAAGGGAGAAAATCATCACCTGTTTTAGAAAATAAACTCTGGATTTGGTGTATTTATCCTTTTTTGATTTACTATAGTTATAACCATAGAGGGATTATAAATCCTCTTAGTTATCAGCATTAACAGGATGTGGATAGCCAGATGAGGCATTGGCTAGGTCAGTGTGTTACCCCTGCTATGCTTCCTTTCTTTGTTGTATTCCTATTTTATGAAATCTGCTCTTGGTTGCATTTTTAGAGTGGTGTTGTTTTGACAGTCAGAGTTTAAATATATCTCGTAGTCAACTATTTTACTCAGGATCCTGTTGCCTGATATTTATTTTATAATGAATATTAAGAACTCTTTAAAAAATATTAGTATCAAGACCATTTTGGGGGGTATCAAGTTTACATTTTGTAAATAATGGAAATTATGTCAAACATAAAATTTGCACTATTCCAGGCTGAATAGGTGCTAGGGATACAGAAATGAATATCATAACTCTTGTCATCAAGGAATTTACTGTGTAATATACAAGACAGATAAGTAAAGTAACAATTATAATACCCTCTGTTAAGTGTGAATAGAGATATGCCTAGTATAGTAAGGGAACAGAGTAGGAGATGGCTAACTCAGCTTGGATGTATATAAAGTCGGGGGCACACAGTAGAGTTTTAAAGTGTGACATAATTTTGCCAAGTGCAGGATGTAAGTGAATAACTTTCCAAGAAGAGAATATAAATATAGTCAGTGAGAAAGCAAGGAGGCATGAGAAACCCTGGTAGTTTAGAGAAGTCATTGTCAGTGACAATTACGAAGTCAGCAATGTTGATGTGACTTGAATGCAGGGGTGAGATGGGGAAATGGTGGAAGATGAGAACAGCGAGAGTGGTAGAGGGCCAGACCAGGGCCTTGTATCCTTGGCTAAGGGGGTTGCGTTGAAAATGATGGGTAAGAAACCGCTTAATGGATCTGTGTTTTGGATCCTCACTCTGGCAGAGTGAGGTAGAATTTGATAGATGCTGTCACCTCGGGAAAGAAAGGAGGAGGAATCAAGACTGAGGATTTGATTTGGTTCCATTGATTGGAAATGAGGAACACATAGATGGAGGGAAGATGATAAATTCTATTTTGGATATTTTTGAATTTGAGAAAGCTGTGGAATGTTCAGGTGAAGCTGTAGATAGATGTTTGGATCTAGGATGTGAAACTTGTAAAGGAAATCAGGAATAGAGGGAAGAGTGGAGGTTGAATTGAAGAAGCTGCGTTGACTTGGGTATGTTGGAATGACTCACATTGGAAGTCTTTAGCATAATGAAAGCAGCAGTCAGTGAACAGACAAATAAAAAGCAGATAGGTGGAAGCATAGTGTGAAAGAGAGAAGAGTAGTAGTTAGAAAGGTAGGAAGAACGTCAAGAGGGATGCCAAGGGAGGAGAAATTTTCAAATAGAGAGGGAATGGGTCAACAATTTCAAATTCTTTAAAGAGGTGTCAAATAAGGAGAGACTTCAGGGAACAGTAAATTTGTCAGGAGTCCATAGGTGACTTTGACAAGTACAGATTTAGCTGAGTGGTGGTTCAGAAACTAGTCTTCAGAAGATTGAGAAGGAATGGATGATGATAAAGTAGACATGCTTGCCTGAGGCATTTTAAAAAACTGAGGAAGGGAGAGAATGACAGCTATAAAGCAGTGGTTCTCAATCTTACCTACACATTTACAATCTTCTGGGGGAGCTTTTAAGAATCCCGATTTCAAGGGGGAACTCTTGTACCAATTTGGGGAGTGGGACGGGACGCAGACATCCGTATTTATTTCAATAGCTTTATTGAAGTATAATTGGCAAATAATAAACTACACATAGTTAAAGTGTGCAGTTCAGTGTTTAACATGTGTTTATACTCATTAAACCATCACCACAATCAAAATCACCTCCAAAAGTTTCCTAGTGCCCCTTTGTAATCTCTCTCTCTTATCCCCTGAAACCACTGATACACTTTTTGTTACTATAGATTAGTTGCATAGATATTTTAAAGCTCCCTAGATAATTCTATAGCCGTAGTTGAAACTGCTGCGGAGGGATATGGGTTGAAGAGATATTATGCTTGATTTTTTTATATGCATAAGGAAAGTGAGAAGAGATTAGGAAAGATATCTGTTGGAACTAAGTCCCTGAGGAGATAGAAGTCGATGGAATTTAGAGCTTTGACTGGTAAGAAAGGAAGACAATTCTGGAAGCAACATCTCTAACAAAGAATATGATATTAAAGATAGTATTTTTTGTTGTTGTTGTTATCAGCATCAAAGTTGTCATCACGTAATATCAAGATTAGTTCTCTGAAGTACTCAAAAACAATTAGCATCTTAATATTATTAAAATGAATGCCCCTCAGAAAAACCCCTTAAATGCAACCTGAGACCCCTGGCACCACCATGTAATGCTTTGTCATTTTTTTGGAGGGGAGCAGATGGAATTAACAGTTTGACTATTGCTTATTGTTAAGAGCCAAGTACTACTAGAATCTTTTTGGCCCTCTCAGAGTTAGGCTGCATATCTGCACTGTGGAAAGAGAACATTTAACATTTACAAATCTCCTGTTTAAAGTATTTTTGTTCAGAAGAAATCTTGCTTGCTTGCCCTTTGGACATATGCCTTTTAAATACATTGGAGAAGAAAATCCTCCTTCTGCGTCCCAAATGAGACAGAGAAGAGTTGTGATTAGAAGTTGTCAAAGGCCTACACTTTGGGACTTCCCTGGTGGCACAGTGGGTAAGACTCCACACTCGCAATGCAGGGGGCCCGGGTTTGATCCCTGGTCAGGGAACTAGATCCCACATGCATGCCGCAACTCAGTTCTCATGCCACAACTAAGGAGCCCACGTGCTGAAACTAAGGAGCTGGTGAGCCTCAGCTAAGGAGCCTACCCGCCACAACTAAGACCTGGTGCAACCAAATAAATAAATATTAAAAAAAAAAAAAAAAGGCCCACACTTTGTATCCTGAGAAAGGTAATTCTACCCCCCCATCCTACCCCACTCCCTCATTCCACTTTTTCTTTTTCTTTTTTTTTAAATTTCTGGCTCAGGTTTTGGATGTAGGCAAAAGCTGAGCCCCACTGGTTCTGAGGTCCAGGGTTTGTTCTTCACTCTTGTTTCTTACCTTTGGCAGGGGGCTGAAAGCAAATGGTTAATATCTAAATATTATTTGACATTGCACTTGAGCATAAATAAAGGTGGGGTGAAAATTTTTGTCTGATTATTTCCTAGAGTTCTGAAAATTTCTTTCATTGTGATTAAAGTATAAAAGTATGATCAGACCTAGAGAGGGTAGGCATCCCTAGTTTTGGTGCAGCCTAAAAGAGTGGGACTATCAATGTTAACATGATTTTGGATACTATTGTTACTATATTCAAAGCAATATTGTAAACATTCTGTATTTTCTTAATTACTAATGTAATACATAATAATTGTAGGAAATTTGGAAAATTTAAGAAAGCATAAACGATAAATAACATAATACCTTCACCCATTGATAATCATTATTAATACTTTGGTGAATATCCTTATAGGTCCTTTTTAATGGGATTTACTCTTTTTTTTTTTTAACAAACAACGCCCCCATGTTGTAAATACTCTTTTTTTGTTGTTGTTGTTCATACTGTTCTGTTTCTAGCTTACTTTTACATAATTGAATGAATACTTACCCGAGTCAATAAAACATTATTTTTTTACAACATAACATCATTTTAAATGTGTGGCTAATATTCCAGCATATGGATTTACCATTATTATTTAACCAGCATTTCAATTGTTAAAAATTTAAACTCTTTCCAATAATTTTGAATGAATCATGTAGCAGTTAGCTTCTTGATGGATTAATCATTGCCCATATCTTTATTTACTTAAGACAAATTCTGAAATCAAAAGGTATCATATTTTAATTATTTTTGATATTAATAGACTGCCTTCCAGAAAGTTTTAATTAATATTCATTTTTGTTAATTGTGCTTGAGAATGCCAGCAACCTCTCCATATTAAAAATCTGCCATTTTGATATGAAGAGTTGTATCTTCTATAAATTTTTTTGTTTCATTGGTTATTAGTTATTTAAAATATTTGTATTTTTTGTGAATTATCTATTACTGTACTTTGTTTATTATGATATAAAGATATGATATGGAGACTTCTAAAAACTGAGTTATGAGAGCTCTTTGTGTATAAAACTATTAGACGTTGGTCAAATTACAATGAAAATAATTTCTCCAGTTTGTCATTTGCATCCTAATTTTGTTTTTGGTGTGAATTTTTTCTTTTTAAACAGATTTTTAACATTTAGTGTAGTTAAATCTGTCAAATTTTTCTTTTATGGCATCTGCGTGCTTAGGAAAGCCTTCTTGCGTTCCCAAATTATATAAGTAATTACCTCTATTTCCTTATATTACTTTCAGAGTTTTAAAAAACATTTACATCTTTAATCTATTTGGAATGTATTTTGAGGTAGAGTGGCAAGTCAATTATTTTAATACTATTTACTGAATAATTATCTTTCCCCAGAGGTTTTAAATGCTGTCTTTTTAATATACCAATTCATGATTTTTTTCTAGGTTTTCTATTCTGCTTCATTGGGCTATATTTTTTGCTCCAGTAACTCCAAACAGTTCTAATTATTAATAACTTTTTAATGTATCTTACTATAAGGTTGTGTGAATTCCTATTATCTTTTTCAAAACATTTTCAGCGTTTCTCATATATTTTTTTCAGATTGCCTCTAATTCAATTTATTAAGACCCTGAAAGAACCCAATTGGAATTTCTAAACTAATTTTTTAGAGATAGCTGTGATATCTTTACAATATTTTCATCATTTCTTCAAGTCATCTTTTATGACTCAGTGTTTTGTAGTTTTCATGTGGTTCTGCCTATTTTTAAAGTTGATTTTTGGTATTTTAAAGCTTGTTGTTGCTATTGCGAGTGGAGTAGTTTTTCAATGTATTTTAAAGAGGATTGCATCTTTCTCGTGGAACATAGAAAAGTTGGTGACTTGTGTATACTGTTTCCTAACTGGTTATTTTACAAAATTCTTAATTCTAATAGTTTTTATTGGATTTTGTAATAAGGCAGTTATAGCCTTTGTAAATGATGATAATTTTGTTTTCTTGCCAGTATTTAACCCTTTCTTTTTAAAAAAATTACACTGATCAGAATGTCTAGAAGACTGTTAAATTATAGTTGTGAATAGTGAGCATTTTTGGCTCATTTCTCATTTGAATGACTGCCTTTACGGTTTCACAGTTGTGTATTCTTTTTGACAATTTTTTTTAGTATGTTAAGGAAATAGTCTTCTAGTCCCCTTTTTTGGAGTTGAGGTTAAATTGGAAAAATATATTAAATTTGATCACATACTCTCATAATGTATATTGAGATAATTATATGGGTTTTCTTCTTTTACCTATTGGTTGATGAATTATATTAGAAGATTTCCTAGTGGATTTCACCAATTTTGTCTCTTTGGAATAAAGGCAACTTGATAATAGCATACCTCTTTAAAGCTACATTTGGTTGCTCTGTAAGATCTCTAATGTTCTTTTTGTATTACCTTTTTGAGGTTTTGGTTTCTGAATATGCTAGCTTTGTAAAATAGAGAGAGAGAGAGATAGAGAGAGAAGTGTTCCATCTTTTTATAAGCTCTGGCAATCTCTTCTTTGATGGTCTGAAATAGTTTAGCTATAAAAATGTCTAGGTCTTTTTGGATTAAATACAACTTGTTGAGATTTTAATACCTGCTACTTTCTAAGTACTTTGCATAATTAATTTCATTTAAATGTGCACAGCTTTGCAAGATAAGTGTTATTATCCTTATTCTACAGATAAAGAAACTGAGACTCAGAGAGATTAAGATACTTGCACAAGAGCAACAGCTAGTTAGTGGTAGAGAGAGTTTAAACTCAATTCCTATCTGATGCCATGATTCATGATTTTTAATCAGTACCCTAATTTTTTCCGAATCAGGACTCTTTCCTTATTCTCTCTTACTGAGAAGTAAACTTAATTATTTTATTTGAGTGTCTTATTAAGTGTTTTCCTCTTTGTCCAATTAATTTCAGTTTTTGGTAACCCTATCTTAATTATTACTGGTTTGTTCTGTTTTGCAATCGTATCTTCAGCTGTTTTAACAAATACAGCCCAGTATGGTTATGACAGAAGATACTGGAATGGGAATGGGATGATAGTTATTTAATGCACTTTATATAATTCATGTTTTAATTTGTCAGGTGTTCAAGATCAACTTGCATTCCTGAATCCTGTTTTACCTTGTAAGGAATATTAAGCGCAACACATCAAGGAGCTTTGGAAATAGTACTTTTCCATTCTAGTTTAAACATTTGTCACTGTTGAAGCTTGCATCAGGGTAGCCTTTTAGTAGTAAATGTTAAATGATATTTGTTTGGTGTGTGCTTTCTGGAACAAAGAGTCTTTTGATTAGAGGATGAACATTAGTTGCTTTCTCATATAAATGCATAAGCATTCATTCAGTTATTTGCACTAGACCTAGTGAAAACATTATATGTGAGCTCTTAAACTGTGCAATGAAAATTATTTGAGGTTTCAGGTATTGGAAGATACACATCCTCTTCTGTAGAGGAACTTACAGGCTTGGAAATTAAAGAGAATAATGTAAGCCTTAAAAGTGCTTAAGTTGGGCAAGCAATTGTAAACTCTGTTTCTATCTTTTTGAGCTCCTCTGTTATTTTTTTCCCCCTTTAGATGTAAGTAACATTTAATTAATTCAATTAGGGTATTGGTTCTAATCAACATACACAGACTGTACTCCCCACCTCCACTAATGGGGGGCAGAAGAAGCTGCCAGTCTGACCTGGCACATAACATCCTCTTTGGATCTAAATAAATGTCAAAGTTCCTGTTGATTTGTTAATCCATAGATATTATTGTGGTGGACGCAGTGACCACACAGTCCTCAAAGCAGTGCACACTTTAGTAGTTGAGAAGAGGGAGAGACTGTTTTGGGAAATTATGAAACTTTGAGTGGGTCTGGATAAAGGAATGTAGAGGAAGGTGAAAGTATTTTAGAAATGGGTGGGGGGGAGATGCATCAACTAAGTATGAAAGGTAGAAATGTGCAAATCGAATAGACTGTTAGAGAAGTATGGAAAATCAGAAGAATGGGTTACATGGGTGATAGAAGCAGAATATTGAAGTCAGTGAAGTCTTCTCAGTAGAGTTTCAGAAAGGAAGATGCTTGTGGCAAGGTTAAAGAGAAGGAACGAGTATTGAGAGAGAACCAATAGAATTGTCATTTTTGAGGTCATGGAGAGTATATGATGAGAACCAAATGTATACTGTAAAGGGGGTTAAGGAATAAATTGGTGGTGAAATAATTGGAGGCAGTGGCAGTAGATAAGGCTACTAAATCAGAAAGCTAATCAGTGAAGAATAAATAAGGATGAAAGTAACTGGAGGGCATTAGAAGCTAATGAAGCTTCTCTCCCTGTTCTATCCCTCCCCCCACCCCCTCCCCACAGATCCTGAAAAGCATTTTGTCCAACTGAATGAAGTGCAAATTGTCCAATTGAAAATATTTTGTTAGTGATAATTTGAACTATAATTGAGCATCTGTGGTGTGGCAGTGCTTTAGTTGTATTATTTTTAATCCCTAGAACATTCCTGTAATACAGATGTTATCACCTACTTTTCACAGTGGATGAAAGTGAGAAAGTTTAAGTAATTTGCTGGAAAGTGGGCATGGTTTTTTTTGACTCTTCATTATGCCATGCTTCTTCTTCTGTTTATTGAGCTGTGTTAAAACACTTGGGAACATTGTAAAGCAACTATATTCCTATGAAATTAATTTAAAAAAAACACTTGGGGAAGGAGTGGTTGTAAAAGGAATATAAGGTATGATTCCTCTCCTTATAGAAAGGAGTGGAAGAGAAATTTTAGTTATGTTTGCTGTAATTTGTGTTAACTATATTTTCTATTTAAAATGTTTTATAAAAGGATTCCTTTCAATAAGCTCCTCTACCATATGTATAATACTTAAATTTTATCTAGAGATGAAATGTTCTTTTTATCCATGATAATGATTGGTTGAGGGGAAAGGAAGTACAATCCAAGAAAGATGATGTCTAGAAAAGTCAGGATATGGGAATTCCCTGGCGTTCCAGAGGTTAAGACTCAACTCTGTCACTGCCGAGGGTGCAGGTTCAGTCTCTGGTCGGGGAATGAAGATCCCACAAGTTGTGCGGCGCAGCCAAAGGGAGAAAGAAAAAAAAAAAAAGGCAGTGTATGAATTGTTCTTTTCACTGTGAGAGCTACAAGTATGTTATACAATTTTCGGTAGCACCTCAGAAAGTTTAGCTTCTTCATGGAAATCATACCGAGCTTGTCACAAGATGGTAATCAGGGCAGATATTTTTCATGACACCAGATTATAAAGCTTCAGAGTTTATTGTAGTATAATGTGATTTATTGAATTTGGATTCCATCAGTCAGGAATAGGTTATTGGTGACAGAGTCCAAACAGATGTTTAATTTTCTGTTATAAACCCTTTCTTTGGAAGGAATGCATAACTGAAAAGAAATACTTAAACTACTTTAGGGATTAACCATCCTCACAGGACTTTCAAGTACTTTGAGAGGAACCAACATAGAAATTTTTGCTGTACTAATTTTAGTCTCACATTCAGCTGCAAAGCAACATCTAAGTTACATTTTGCTACACTAGTATAAGACTTAATATTATTAAAAACTTTATTTAGAGGATTTCCCTGGTGGCACAGTGGTTAAGAATCCACCTGCCAATGCAGGGGACACAGGTTCGATCCCTGGTCCGGGAAGATCCCACATGCTGTGGAGCAACTAAGCCCATGCACCACAACTACTGAGCCTGAGCTCTAGAGCCTGTAAGCCACAACTACTGAAGCCTGCGCGCCTAGAGCCTGTGCTCCACAGCAAGAGAAGCCACCACAATGAGAAGCCCAAGCACCGCAACGAAGAGTAGCCCCTGTTTGCCACAACTAGAGAAAGCCTGCGCACAGCAACGAAGACCCAACGCGGCCAAAAAAAACAAAACAAAACTTTATTTAAAAAGTAATTTTATAATTCAGCCTCTGCTAAAACAAATTGACTGTGACCCCAGTTAGTATGAATCAACATGATCATACTGGGACCTCCCTGGTGGCGCAGTGGTTAAGAATCTGCCTGCCAGGGCTTCCCTGGTGGCACAGTGGTTGAGAGTCCGCCTGCCGATGCAGGGGACGTGGGTTCGACTCCTGGTCTGGGAAGATTCCCACATGCCGCGGAGCAACTAAGCCCATGAGCCACAGCTACTGAACCTGCTCTTTACAGCCCGTGAGCTACAACTACTGAGCCCATGTGCTGCAATTACTGAAGCCCGCACGCCTAGAGTCCTTGCTGCACAGCAAGAGAAGCCACTATAATGAGAAACCTGCGCACCACAACAGAGAGTAGCCCCTGCTCTCCGCAAGCCCACATGCAGCAACAAAGACCCAGTGCAGCCAAAAATACATAAATAAAAAAAAAAGCAAAACAAAAAACATGATCATATGGAACTATTTATTTCATCTTTGGTTACTATAATTTTTTAAACCAAGAAAAACAACTGTGTTAATAAGATCCACTGAGTTTCTGATTGAGACAAACCAAATAGAATTTTGTAGTGTAGTTAAGATTTGTTGCTTTTGTTATTATGGCTCTTTTATTATTATGTTGCTTTTATTATTATGGCTGTATTATTTTGGCTCTATTACATTACCACCATTAACTGTTTACTTGCATTTTTTCATTGTACCCTCCCTTTGTCTGCACATTTTCTAATTGAACATCTGAACTTCTGTTGGCAGATGTCATTAATGGTTGAGCATCTCATTGCAAGTTTTGAAAGGGCAGTGACTCACCCTAAGACATCAACCCAACCCATGAGTCACTTGGAATTTGGTTCTCCTAACATTTCTCTCTTCTTTTGTCTCCAACATTAGAGAAGGGAAAACTGCCGCTTAAGAATGCAAAAAACTTCAAAGGAATGAAAATAGAGCTGTGCTTTAAAAAGTGTATTTCTATATGCTGTCATTTTGGGGAAAGAGAGAGGAAAGAGAGGTGAATGATAGCAAAATGATTGCAAGATAATATTTACATTGGACTTTCTTCAACATTCCTCCTCATTTTCCTCATAGCATTTGTTTTTATTTGCTTATACCCTGATTTGCCTTGATTTGTTTCAAAAGGGATTAAAGGACACTCACTTCTGCTGTGTTTTAGGTTTACTTGTTTCCCCTAATAGACTGTGGATCCCTCAAGTCAGCGACTATGTTATACTCATTTTTGTAAATCTATCACCTAGGACATAGAAGACATTTAATAGTTCATAACTAAATGGATGATATTTAAGCGCCTCTAGTACAAGAGAAGAGAGGTTAATCGCTGCAATCCTAGTTAATTGCATGCAGCTTTGATGGCGTTCATGGACTGAGTTGTGTCTGTTCCCCCACCCCGTTCCTAATCCCCAGTACCTCAGAATGTAACCATATTTGGAGATAGGGTCTTTATAGAGGTACAAATTAAGTTAAAATGAAGTAATTAGGGTAGCTTCTAATCCAGCGTGACTGGTGTCCTTTTAAGAAGAGGAAATTTGGATATGACTTTACAGATGGAAGATAATGTGAAGGCACAAGGAGAAGATGGCTGCAAACCAAGGAGAAAGGCCTGGAACAGAACCTTTCCTTAACGGCTCTCAGCAGGAATCAACCCTGCCGACACCTTGATTATTAGACTTCTAACCTCTGGAACTGTGAGAAAATAATGCCTGTTGTTTAAGCCACCCATTCTGTGGTACTCTGTTACAGCAACCCTAATAAACTAATACAGCTGGCTTGTATGCTTGGCTGTAGCAAAATTTGATACCCTTAATTTGCCTATCTCCAAGGAACAATTTGCTACCCTCTATGTCAAAACCTTAGAACTTTTTACTCTTCCCCCAGGCAAGACATGGGAAAGAGACATTTGTGTGGCTTAAGGGAGAAAGTAATAACTATACATCTCAAATAAATAAATAAATAAATAAAAATAAACAATAACTATTTGTCTCCTTTCACCTTCCTACCCATACAGTCAATGGCAAGCAGCTAGCTCATTCTCTAGTTCAACTGAATTTGTTTGGCTTGGCACGGAGGAAGTGTTTATGAGTTATTTGTGTTTAAGTGTTCAAGAGCTGCGGGGAAACCTGGTTGCTTTTTCAAAGTATGGAGATGGAAGAGGAAGACTGAATAAAATAGTTATTGTGACGTTAATTTGAACTAATTGCTTGTGCATAATCTCAGCAACATTACTTTGCCTGTGTTATAATCAACAGGGCAGAGCATTGTGTCTTTTATAGTGTTTTGTGACACTTAGTTGAAAGAGAAGATTTTGGACGTGTACAAAACAAGAACACTTGCTCTATCATCATTTGGAAGTAGTTTACCAGAGTACTGAGAATAGGGTAAACTAAATTAACTAGCAAACTGAATAAAGCTCTCAGTCCTGGAGTTAAAAAAAAAAAATTGTTTGCCATAAAGCAAAAGAAAACAAACAACAAAACCCTCCAATTTATGGGCAAGTAAGAATTTTAACCTAATTTTGGCATTTAAGCTTCAGTCACATCCACACAGTCTAGAGCACCCTTGTTAACAGCCTGTAGTTACTGTGGTAAATACCAGTGATACACTTTCTCATCCCCTTTCTTTTCCTTCATTCCAGTTGTTGAGAAAAATACTGAAACCAAGAATTTTCTCAAAGTCACTTGCTAACAAGTGGCAGAGCTGGGTCTCATTGTAAATTGAAGACTTTTGCTCTGTTACCCTACCATGTTTTACTATGGCCCTGTAGTTCTCAACCTGGCTGCCAAACAGAATCACCCATGTAATTTATTTTCCCCTACCAATTTATTTTGAGATGAAAATATTCTAGTTTTCTGTTTAGAATGAAAATATTAAGAAGGAAAGAATAAAAGAGTAAATTATTCATGAAACAGTATGCTATAAACTTTGAACTGTTGTGTGCTGGGGGTAGGGATTGTTGATAGCATGAAGAGTGATTGAGAATGGGGACTCTAGAGTTGGGCTGCTTGGATTCTAAATCTAACTCACTTACTTGCTAGTGTGTGACATTGGACAAGTTATTTCTTTAAGCTTCAGCCTCCTTTTTTTTGTGAAATGGAGATTATATTAATTTACCATTTAGGAAGTCTGTGAGGATTAAATGAAAATTCCCATAAAGCACTTAACAAAGTGCCAGACACATAAGTGCTTGAGAAATGTTAATCGTTATAACAATATCATCCCTGGACGTCTATTGTTGACACATTTGACTCACACTGTTTTCTAGACTGTATTCCCAGTGATGCCAGTTGTGTCTGGACCATAAAGGATCTAATGGGCAAATACACTTGGGAAAATATTTCATTCTAAATAGCTTTCTTGGAGACTCATTAACACAGATATAGCATATTAAAAGGCTCTGACGAGGGGCTTCCCTGGTGGCGCAGTGGTTGAGAGTCCTCCTGCCGATGCAGGGGACACGGGTTCGTGCCCCGGTCCGGGAAGATCCCAAATGCCGCAGAGCGGCTGGGCCTGTGAGCCATGGCCGCCGAGCCTGCGCCTCCGGAGCCGGTGCCCCCAAACGGGAGAGGCAAAAAAAGGGAGAGGGCCGGGGGTGAAAAAAAAAAAAAAAAAAAAAAAAAAAGGCTCTGACGAGTCCTTTGATTAAAAAGAAAGAAAACTCTAACTTTCTTGAATAGTTAAATTTTAATAGGGAAAGACTTTTCTTCTTTGGTACAACTGTTAATATCTTTTAGAACGGTTTGTTTTTGTTTGGTTTTTTTTTTTTTTTGGCTGTGTTGGGTCTTCGTTGCTGCGCGCAGCTTTCTCTAGTTGCGGCGAGCGGCGGCTACTCATCTTTGAGGTGCGTGGGCTTCTCATTGTGGTGCCTTTTGTTGCAGAGCATGGGCTCTAGGTGCACGGGCTTCAGTAGTTGTGGTGCACGGGCTTCAGTAGTTGTGGTGCACGGGCTTAGTGGCTCCACTGCATGTGGGATCTTCCTGGACCAGGGATCGAACCTGTGTCCTCTGCATTGGCAGGTGGATTCTTAACCACTGCACCACCAGGGAAGTCGTAGAACAGTTCTAACAATAGTTTAGGAAGCACTGCCTAAACTATTTATACTGTGTTTACCTGGTTTAGTGAATTAATAAGGATAGTGATCTTTTTATTTTCCCCAGTTATTTGTACTCTACAATAACAATATGATGTATAGTTGGAAGGAGCCAGGAGTTTGGGATTCTAGTAGAATTTCTGTAACTACCTAGGAGAGTGATCTTGTATTTAGCCTGTATATGTGCCTTTTAAAAGTAACAAAATAAATGAGGAAAATGACTGTAAACAGCTGGTTATATGAAAGATTTGTCATTGAAATAACTTGCCTGTTAGATTTGACTTTTTTTCAGCCTTAGTACCAACTGTCATACAACCAGCCTTGCAAATAAGTTATAGGAATAGGAGCTATGTTCCTGATCAAGTCCCTGATATCAAATTCATTATAGAAATAGTCACTAACAAAACTACAGAAGCTTTGAGAAATCTGGTTAAAAATAATTCCTTGACAAGTTCAAATTCTGTACATGGTTAAGAAGTTGAGGTTTGGGTTTCTTTTTTTTTTTAACATACTTAATTTAGATTACTTTGTCACATTCTGATGTTTGTAGCCTAACTTAAATAAAAAATAATAAAATCTATCCTCAAATAGAGATCATTTTTAACATACAGAAATCTGTTGCATTTCTTTACACTAACAATGAAATATCAGAAAGGGAAAGTTAAAAAAAAATTCATTTTAAAATTGCACAGGAATTTTAAGGAATCTTTTCCTTAAAAGATTTTATTTTATGAAAAGATTTTATTTTATGAAAAGATTCCTCCTTAAGGAATCTTTTCATAAAATAACATTTCATAATCTTTTCATAAAATAACATTTTATGAAACTTTTTTCATTTCACCTGCATTGCCAACATCTCTTCATATCGTATCCATAGCAGCAAACTTTAATACTTGCACGTTTGAAATGTTTGAAATGTAAAATATGATTTGCCTACTGAATGGCAAAATTCGTATAGGTAAAATTAAATTGGGGATTAACGTTGAGGTAGAATAAAAAAATTAACTGTCATGTGGGACAGTTATTTATAATTAATATGATTGTCTGTCTAGAGTATTTCAGATAATAGACTGAAGAACTATTGGAACTTTGGATAAATATTTCAGTAGGATTATTAGAAATGAAATAAACCAAATGCATAGGAAAACAATGGCTTTCCTAAATACTTGAAATAAGCAGTTACAATTAAAAAGAAAAAAACGTAAAGTGTAATAAAAAGAGCTCATTTATAATAGCAGTATAAATTAAACCCTATTAGATAACAAAATGCACAAGTAACCTTAGACCCAGCAATGCTCTTTCTTGAGTCTGTCCTATAGAAGTACTTGCAGAAATACAAGAAAATTTGTCACAGCATTGTTCAAATAGAAAAATTGGAAAAAAACGTTTTAAAGGGCTGGAAAAATTTCAAAAAAGGGAAATACCTGTAACTTAATAGATTTAGCTAAAATTGTAATAGTCAGGTTTTTTTTTCCCCCACAAAAACCTGATTTCTCTGAATGTGTCCTACGGTGTTTTAGTTATCTGTTACTGTGTAACAAATTACCCCAAAACCAAGTGGCTTAAAAATAACAAAGATGTGTTTTTCTCATGATTTTATGGGTTGACTGGGTTCAGCTGGCAGTTTTGCCTTTGCATGACTAAAAGCAGTCTAGCTGAAATCACTGTACTGTGCAGCTGCATTCATGTGGGAGCTTGGCTGTGTCTGAAATCCCCAAGATGGCCTCTCATCCTCCAAGGCCTTTCTTCACATGGCTTCTCATTCACATGTCTATCCCTGAGCTTTTACAGCATGGTGGCTACCTTCTAAAAGGGTATTTCAAGAGGACATGCCTGAGATGCAAACTTCTATTAAGCCTCTGCTGGCATCACGTTTGGTAAAGGCCACTGGTCAAAACAGGTCACATTGCCGAGCCCAGCATCAGTGTGGGAGAGGACTACACAAAGGTGTAAATGGTAGGAAGGGTTGTTTGTTGAAGGCCATAAATATAATAGTAATAGTCTACCTCACATGAAGAAAAATGTCCAGGATATAGTAGATGGAAAAAGATCAAGTCTCTGTAGAGTGATTGCATTTTAGGGGGGGACAGGGGAAATCAAAACACAAATTGACCATCATATCATATCAGTTGGAATGCAGAAGCAGTTATAAAGATCCAATTATGTTCTATTCAGCCAAGACATTAAAGAAATTTGCAAAAATGTGAAACAGAACCACTTTTCTCAATAATTTTTTGTTTAGGGATTATTAAAAATAAAAATATGTTGATATATAATAGGTTTGTTATTGTAATAAAATTTAAAATTTTATCATTAAAAATTTCAAATATGATTGAAATGTCAGTAAATATATCCACCATAAACAAGACCTCTTTGGGGTTCTCAATAATTTTTAAGAGTAAGGAGTTTTGAGAACTGCTGATTATATATTGATGGTATATGCATAGAAAAAAATTTGAAATAATACAAAATAGTACAACAGTGCTTTCCTTTCAAGAGTGAGATAGCAACAGTGAGATGGATGAACATTTCTTTTAATTATGTGGAAAAGATTTAAGTGTAGCAATGAAAGAAAACTCCAGTAAAGAAAAATATTAGTGGAGATGGGAGATTAATGTTCTATGAAAGTGTTTATACTTTTTTGGTTTGTTTTCTTAAAGGAAATTTTGTAATTTTTTTATAGTTTTGTAATAAGCAGAACCGTGTTTTACACTCTACATTGTTGATTTTGTGTATTTTGCCTAATTTTATCATGATTCTAGTACTTGTAATTATTCCTGTAGAAAATATAGGGTGCCGTCTTGATTCATTTTCCCCCTCAGCTATGCTTCTCCCTTCCTTTGTCATCTGGATTACAGCCTCCTGTGGACACAGATCATATTTTACTGTTCTTTTCAAAGTAATAGAAACACTTTGTATTATACTCAGTAGGCACTCAAGGGCTTGTTGAATTATTAACGTTGCAATTTGAATATATAGTAATATTGATTTTTTGCATGTATAAAAATATTAAGTGAGTTATACACATGATCGATTCTCATCCTATGTCTGTTTTTGCTTAGTCTTGTTCTTTTTTGTTCCGACTCTGACCCTGCCTGCCCTACAGTCTGAGTAAATTGTATGAACTAGACAGGGGATGTGTAACTAATTTGTATCAACTTGAGGTCCTGGTCTAGTGAATATGTAAAAAGCAGTACTGATCACTATACTACTTACTTATTACTTATACAATAATCATGTCAATGAATGGTATTGAGGTAATTTTTGTAGTTTGAAACTTTTATAATCTGTCAACATAAACTTTACAATTTGTGTCTTAGTTATCATGGTTTCATGGACTTTGATTTACTGAATTAATACTTGAATCATTCAGTATATACTGTAATTATATTTTATAAAAGACGCTACAAACATTTTGGAAAATCTTATTTCAGCCAATAATTGCTCTTGTAGATTTATACCCAATATTAAATTTGAAATAACTCAATTTCTGATACTTCTGTTTTTAAAGAAATGCATAACTGAACTTAGTCGACTCTTTAGAATTCTTGTAAAATTCTAGTAATATTTTCTAAGTCAAGGTCAATCAATCAATCTTTAAACCAATCAATCAGGCGATGCTGTTGTGACTTATAGATGCAGTGCCATAGTTCTCTCCTGACAGTTTTCCTTGCTACCCATATACTTCATCAGCCTAGGCTCTGAGTTTTTCCTGGGTAGGTTGTAAAAAACAGGAGTAAAAGGAAGATATAGTAGAGAAGAAAAGCATACAGACTTGGAGGTTGGAGTGGCATGATGCATTTTGGAGAATAGCAGTAAGTAAAATTTAGATAGGTAAATTATGGCTGTATTATAAGGGGAGCTTGAGGTAGAAGATCTGATAGGTATGATGTGGAAAAGTGTCATAGTATGTTTCAGGAGAAAATCAGTGTTTCAGGAAGATTAGTTTAGCAGTAATGCATATGGTGTCCTGGAGAAGAAACAAGCAGGAAGGCTGTGTGAACTGAGCCTGCAGAGGCAATAAAGACCCAGACTGAGGGTGTAGCTATAGAGATGGAGAGCAGATGGCAAATTTGACAGGCATTATGAAGAATGAAATTCATTCCTTTACTCAACAAATATTTATTAAATACTTGACTGTATATATTTATGCTTCTAATATCTGGACTGAACTTGGCCTATAATTACAATACAATTTTAAGCTTTAAAATTATGTACACTGGTGGTGAAGTTCTTACTATTCTCTTTTCTGGTGATTTGTAATTTTAAAAATAGTTAATCTAGACCTTTCTAAAATGAAGAGTAAACACTTCTTAATCTTCCAAAATAATTTGTACTTTATTTGATTAACAAATTGAAACCAGCTACTTAATTATACATATAAGAAATCCTCTGGCAAGCAAATGGAAGTTCTTAAACAGAGGGCTTTATTTTTTAAGAAAGCTTGCATTTATATTTGTGAACAATTAAGAATGTTCTAGTGCATGGAATTCCCTGGTGGTCCAGTGGTTAGGACTCCAAGCTCTCACTGTTGAGGGCCCGGGTTCAAGAGGTTCAGTTCCTGGTCGGGGAACTAAGATCCCACAAGCCAAGCAGTGCACCCCCCACCCCCCAAAAAAAAAAGAATGTTCTAGTGCATAAAAAAGTCTTTTCATTGCAGTCTTATAATGCCAGCTATCACTTTTAGCATCTTGTTAGTATGATTTCTACATCAAGCAATGCTTAAAATAGGTTGTTGGTTTAAAATAAACTGAAAAGTACTTTGATTTTGAGGTCATTTTCTCTGGTTAAAGCCAATAACAAAAGTAGGTATGAATCCACTCAAAGAGCCACATTAATCATTCTTATAAGATAAAGATTTTCCTTAAATTATGTTGATAACACATAATAGTTTGCATATTGGAATATAAGTATGAGGGCAGAGCGAGGCAACGGAGGTGAATCTTCATGTTATAAATAATTCATACCTTAGTGTGTTGATGAGAAAGACTGGAAAATTTCAATTTTAATGGTATTGTCTTCATTGACAACGAGCAAAGTAATTTTTTCTTCTTACTGTCATAACTGTAAGTATACTGCCTATAGCATTGCTTTTTTTTTTTCCCTATTAGATCCCAATGAAAACCCTGGCTCTTAATGCTTTCATTCTGTTGGAACTAATACTTTGCTTTCTGTGTTGTCTTCCTGGACAGTCATAAGTTTCATTGTTGTAATTCTTGTATACTTTTATTAATTTTTTCCTTTATATTTCTCCTGTTATCTATTTCCAAGATTTCTATTTCATTGGCTGATCTGGAACCTTCCTCAGCATAGGCCCCTATTCTTTCTTCATTCTAAACATTGAAAATGCCCAGCAGTACCACTACTGGACATATACCCTGAGAAAACCATAATTCAGAAAGAGACGTGTACCACAATGTGCATTGCAGCACTATTTACAATAGCCAGGACATGGAAGCAACCTAAGTGTCCATTGACAGATGAATGGATAAAGAAGATGTGGCACATATATACAATGGAATATTACTCAGCCGTAAAAAGAAACGAAATTGAGTTATTTGTAGTGAGGTAGATGGACCTGGAGTCTGTCATACAGAGTGAAGTAAGTCAGAAAGAGAAAAACAAATACCGTATGCTAACACATATGTATGGAATCTAAAAAAAAAATGGTTCTGAAGAACCTAGGGGCAGGACAGGAATAAAGGCGCAGACGTAGAGAATGGACTTGAGGACACAGGGAGGGGGAAGGGTAAGCTGGGACGAAGTGAGAGAGTGGCACTGACATATATACACTACCAAATGTAAAATAGATAGCTAGTGGGAAGCAGTTGCATAGCACAGGGAGATCAGCTCAGTGCTTTGTGACCACCTAGAGGGGTGGGATAGGGAGGGTGGGAGGGAGACGCAAGAGGGAGGAGATATGAGGATATATGTATACATATAGCTGATTCACTTTGTTATACAGCAGAAACTAACACAACATTGTAAAGCAGTTATACTCCAATAAAGATGTTAAAAAAATAAACATTGAAAATGGATTATTATCATGGATATTTACTTAGTTTGGGGCCTCCTGTACTTAACCTGTGTCCACTTTGGGGAAAGTCTTTTACTGTCATTGCACTAATAATTGCTTATACATGGATAGCTTACGACACATCTCTAGCTTTGTTTCCTTACTTTTTCTCTAGTCCAAATTTCTTGCTTTCAGGATCACTTTTATTGCATGCTATGATGTCAGCTACCATGGAGGGCTAATTAACAAGGTAAATGTTATATTAAACACACAGAATGTAATTCAGGGCCCAAGCTAGCAAAGATTCAAAGGTTTGCTCACTTTTTCATTCACTGAGCAAATGTTTATGTATCTATTAAGTGTGAGTCAGTTTAAAAAGGCTAAATTGTAACTTAGATTTTTAAGAATTGATTGGATAAGTATAAGATAGGAGTGACCTAGTTTAGAAGCAGTTTGTATGAAAAAAAGTCTTGGGGTTTAGCTGACTGCAAGCATAATATCTCTTTCTGTGAGACTTGATTACAAAGGAAAGTAAAAAAAAAATTTAGGTTTCCCTGATTGAAATGTTGTGTCCTTGTATTCAGCTTGTTAGATTTCTCCTGGGATATTATATCTATAGTAGATACTAGATATGTTTACCATTCCTGCTCATGCAAAGCCCCTTTGAAATAAACCTGCATCTATATTCGTCTGTATCTTTGATTTCAACTGTAGGACCAAGGGGAGATATCTGTCCAAAGGATGGGTAGTCTTCAGGCTGGCCAATTTCCAGGGTGGCTAGTTGAGTTGTTGTCATGATCAAAATAAGGAACTGGTACAATCAGATTTATTTGAAGAATTTAGATTTGGGAAATTGAGAAATGCAGATTTGGTGCAGAGGAGAGTGTGTGTCTGGAGCAGAAAGGCCGTGATAATTAGGACTAGAATAACCATAATGGGACATAGGCAGGATGAGTAAGTTAGAAAGGCATTCAGCAAATGAAGAATGGAACATCAACACTATGAAAGCAACCTATATTCATCCTATGCTTTGAGATGTGGGAATTGGACATATGGCTTTTGTGGTCTTTTGCATATATCCCTTTCTGTAATATTAAGATGGTACATTGTTGTAACAGTTTACTAAACTTTCTTTTGAATAATTAATTTTTATATATGGATGCAGGATGAGCAGGGATTTTAAGAGTTTTCTAGATTATCTATCAATTTTCATGAGATATTACTTATAAAATCCTGGACAGATGAAAAATCTATCATAATCTTAAAGAAGTTTGGAAATTGTATGTTTTCTCTCAGTAGCCTATTTTATATTGAGGTTTCCAATAATAAGGGTTATTAATTATTTTATCAAACCTGAATCCCTTATTGTATCATTTAAATTAAAATTTTTTATTAGTGTCAGAATTGCAAAGATCTATACTATAAAGAAGAATATCAAGGTGAAACTTCATTTTTTTAAACTGAAAATTTAAATGAAAGCATTTGACATCTCAGGAAAATTCTGAGGTGCTGGCCTCAGGATATGTACAAACTAAGATTGTTTATACCTGATGAATAAAAACAACTTTTTTTCTTAAACATCTTTATTGGAGTATAATTGTTTACATTGTTGTGTTAGTTGCTGCTATATAACAAAGTGAATCAGCTATATGTATACATACATCCCCATATCCCCTCCCTCTTGCGTCTCCCACCCTCTATCCCACCCCTCTAGGTGGTCACAAAGCACAAGCTGATCTCCCTGTGCTATTAAAAGCAACTTTTATATAATATAGTGAGAACTGTGAAGGTTACTGTGATAAGTTGGCTCCGTTGATTAAACATAGCATTTAAGATAGGATGATTATTAGTCAGTGAGTTTTGTTTTGCTTTATGGCTATGGACTTCTCCAAACTTTGAATTCTAGCCAACCGTATCACAATGTCTGCCATTATTAACAGTAGGATCAGGCAAAAAATATATATATCAGCAGAATGTAAACACATTTATTAGACATTCATAGATTATATCCTATTAATAATAGGTTTAACTACAAGTTTTCAGAGAAAAATCTAATTCCTTGATGGCAGGGATCATGTCTTGAAAAATGTAATATTCTCTGATAGGAGTTAGCACACTGCCTTGCACTATAAAGTTATGTCCTGCATGTTTGATTAAGATAGGTGTTATGGTTATCTGTTGTTGCCTAACAAACCATCCCCAAACTTAGTGGCTTCAAACAGCAAATCTTTTTGATCTCTCACAAATCTGAGGCTGACTAGATTTAGCATGGCAGATCTTCTACTTCATGTTGTCAGCTGAAGCTACAGTCATCTGGAGGCTTGGCTTGGTTGGAATATCCAAAATGGCTCAGTCTTGTGGCTGGTACTTGGTACTGACTCTTAGCTGGTAGCTCAGCAGGGCCCTCAGTTCTTTTCCATGCAACCTTTCATGATGGTGTGGGCTTCTTACAGTATGGTGTTAGGATTCTAAACACATGAAAGTGGAAGCTGCAGATTTCTTAAGGCCTGGCCTCCGAAGTTTCACAGCATTGTGTTCACTGCATTCTTTTGGTGAAAGGAGCACGTGGGGCTAGTCCAGCTATCAAAGTGTTTTTTTCCTCACTTGTATTATTTAAATTCAAATCAGATACCCTTTCCCTGGACAAAAGATTCTTCTGAAGTCCTGGAGGATTTGAAAAGAATAGAAAGATAGAAATGAGAAATGAAAAGAGGGATTGTTACCTTTCTTCTAATCGTCCTCCCTTTTCCAAAAGGAACACACTGGCCTGGTTGCCGTAATACATTGGTATCCCAACATGATTTTATTTGTCCTTGGGGTAGGCAAAAGATATTGAATGCAAAAAACATTTCACATAGTAAAAATCTCTGCTCTATTTTTAATAACCAGACACTTGTTTGTGACTTATGGGGAAAATAGGCCTAAGTTATGGGTCTTTGGAAAGATTTCTCACACCTCTTCTACTGGCCTATAAATTATATTCCTTCTCCCTGTGCCCTGAGAGGAAACTTTATTCATTTGAGGACTCAAGTAGGCAATGAGGCAATCAGTAGCACTTCTTTTCAAGCACCAGCACAGGTACCCTCCTGTTTCATAGGGCTCTCCAGTTGAGTGGTCATTTTCTAAGCAGTAAAATCACTAAGATTAAATTAATTTTATTCTGTAACATAATCTGAACATTTCCTTCTGCTCTGTTTTCCTGAAATTCAGCTAGGAATCTTGGTAATCTTCTGGTGGCACTTAATTTACTGCAATGGCCCCATTTTGTAGGACAGAAGTTTAAAACTGTGATGTGTCACAATCCATTTATAGAAATTTGTTTGTTCTTTAGATTTATAGAAACTTGATTTTCATGACATATAAAGCAAATGGTTTTAAAAGATTCAGAAGTGATTTATAGTTAATACTTCATGATGCAAGGGATGATGTGAAATAATAGTGAAAATATTTTTTAGAGTTTTACAGTGAAAGTTATAAGTACATTTATTTCTTTTTATGTTCTTCCTTAATTGGATAAGAGTAAAACATTTATAAGTTATATGTTTTTTGTGACAACATTTTTATGATATGCTTTCTGGAAAGCTCCTTGAGGAATTCAGGAATCATTATTAGGGTTAAAATTAAAATATAATGTGGGGGACTGAAGAAAAAGACATTAGATTTAGAAAGGTTTTATGACATACTGAAAATATAAAAAATTAATTTCACACATTACTAACTCTGCTTGTGAAATACTGCATAGAATCCTAGAGAGCTTTCTAATATAATTTTAAGTACTCTGTTCCAAGATATATTTGAGAAAAATAGGAAGTTAGATACACAGCAGGAAACACCTATTTTAATTTTGTTCCTTTTGCCTATGAGAAGAATAAAGATTTTTTTAATGTGAGAGTATATGTTGAATATTGCTTGAGAGATCTAATTAGGTTTATAAAGCTTTAAAGTTATGTAATCAAGACTTTGCCATAAATGTTAACAGATTACATATTAGATATGAAATGTGGGGGTGGGACAGCAACTGTAGAGAGTCTCTTGCTGAGCGCTGGTGGAGAGAAAAAGGTTTTAAATCACGGTTTCAATTTTGTGGTCATTTTGCTTCTTGTCCTCCCTAGTCTTTAGTGGTACCTATAGTCATAACTTATTCACCATGGAACCCAGGTCTAATGGAAAGAAAATTTTTTTACAGGGTCACAGTGTGTGGTAAGGACAAAGAAAAACTTCTGTAAACTGACACACACTATTGGTTTTTCATCTTCTATTTCTCTAGCTACTTATACTACATTTTATAAAATTCCATTAACCTCTTTCTCATATAATGCATTAATATTTCAGGTCCCATTTTTAATCTTTGTACATTTTCTATTTTTCTTAAGATACTTTTCCTTTTTTGAAATTTATAAAAACTTGTCATCTGAGGGAATTTTTAAGTTTTACCATATTTAGATTTGTTTTGAACTGGCTTGACTTGGTAATTTAAAATTACATGAATGCCAGTTGAAATTTTCACTTTTTGTAATTTTATGGTATAGTTTAATATTTCTGTGAAATTACACATGTAATTAAAAATATTTCTACATTGTACTGAAGATTTTTGACTCCATGTAAAGACAACTAAAATGCTTGAGAATATTACTGTTCTTAAAGAAAACACAACTAATGATAAGTTAACTAATGATTTGAATTTTCATTCATGTTTATAATTCAGTACTGTAATTATTTTCCTTTTTTAACTTACAACAACAACTAGATAAGAAATCTCTTTATAAATTAGTCTCTTTGTCACCTCAGTTTAGTGCAGAGAATAAGTTATAATGGAAAAGAATTTGCCCCTTAGGGTTAAGAAGCCCTTGTGTAATCAAGTATTATGAAAGTTACTGAAATCGAAGCTTTAATGAAGAATGGTATAGAATGTTATCAAAAGACATGAATATCTTTGAAGTGATCTTAATCCCACTGTTGGAAGGTGCTTTCAGATTACACTTGTGGCAGATAATATACTACATTACTTTATATACGGGAAAATAAATTTACGTTTAAAAATTAGAAATGTACTAATTTTCATTTCAGATCTGCTCTCCACAGTGGCTGGTGTCTTTCTACATTATTGCTTATTCATGGATAGTTTTACAACATATCTCTAGCTCTGATTCCTTACTTTTTCTCTAGTACAAAATTCCTTGCTTTCAGGATCACTTTTATTGCATGCTATGATGTCAGCTACCATGGAGGGCTAATTAACAAGGTAAATGTTATATTAAACACACAGAATGGAATTCAGGGCCCAAGCTAGCAAAGGTTCAAAGGTTTGCTAACTTTTTCATTCACTGAGCAAATGTTTATGTATCTATTAAGTGTGAGTCAATTTAAAAAGGTGAAATTGTAACTTAGATTTTAAAGAATTGATTAGATAATAAGTACAAGATAGGAGTAACCTGGTTTGGAAGCAATTTGTATGAGAAAAGTTTTTGGATTTAGCTGACTCCAAGCGTAATATGAGCTCTTGCTGTGAGACTTGATTTACTGATACAAGAAACTCAACTAACCCTAAGCAGGATAAATTCAAAGAAAAACACACCTAGATTTATCATAGGCTGCTGAAAACCAAAAATGAAGAGAAAGCTTCATATAAGAAGATTTAGGCTTCATATAAGTTTATTTCAGATACCTCATGGCACGCATACATTAGATGATTCACTAGAAGAGCTCACAGGATTTAGGCAGTTACACTCACAATGCTTTATTACACTGAAAGCATGTAAAGCTGAATCAGTAAAGGAAAAAGATGCATCAGGTAGAGTCAGGAGGAAACCAGGCACAAGCTTTCAAAGTCCTCCCTCATAGCGATCACATGGGACACACTTCTTCTCCTGAAGTGAACTGCAGCAACACACACAAAGTATTGCTGACCAACTCACTGAAGCTGACATAAAAAGAAATAGAAGAATTTTAATAGCTCTACATCTATTAGAGAAATTGAATTCTTTGGGTAGGCAATCATTTCTTAAATGGGGCACAGAAAATACTAATCATGAAAGAAAAAATGGTAAATTGGACTTCATCAAAATTAAACCCTTCTGTTATTTAAAAAATACCATTAAGGAACCAAGATGGCGGAGTAGAAGGACGTGCTCTCACTCCCTCTTGCGAGAACACCAGAATCACAACTAGCTGCTGGACAGTCATCGACAGGAGGACATTGGAACTCACCAAAAATGATACCCCACATCCAAAGACAAAGGAGAAGCCACAATGAGACGGAAGGAGGGGTGCAATCACAGTAAAATCAAATCCCATAACTGCTGGGTTGGTGACTTACAGAGTGGAGAACACTTACACCACAGAAGTCCACCCACTGGAGTGAAGGTTCTGAGACCCACGTCAGGCTTCCCAACCTGGGGGTTCAGCAACGGGTGGAGGAATTCCTAGAGAATCAGACTTTGAAGCCTAGTGGGATTTGATTGCAGGATGTCGACAGGACTGGGGGAAACAGAGATTCCACTCTTGAAGGGCACACACAAAGTAGTGTGCACCTCGGGACCCAGGGGAAGGAGCAGTGACCCCATAGGACACTGAACCAGACCTACCTGCTAGTGTTGGAGGGTCTCCTGCAGAGGTGGGAGGTGGCTGTGGCTAACTGTGGGGACAAAGACACTGGCAGCAGAAGTTCTGGGAAGTACTCCTTGCTGTGAGCCCTCCCAGAGTCCGCCATTAGGCTCACCAAAGAGCCCAGGTAGGCTCCAGTGTTGGGTTGCCTCAGGCCAAACAAACAACAGGGAGGGAACCCAGCCCCACCCATGAGCAGTTAAGCGGATTAAAGTTTCACTGAGCTCTGCCCACCAGAGCAACACCCAGCTCTACCCACCACCAGTCCCTTGCATCAGGAAACTTGCACAAGCCTCTTAGATAGCCACATCCACCATAGCGCAGACAGCAGAAGCAAGAAGAACTACAGTCCTGCAACATGTGGAACAAAATCCACATTCACAGAAAGAGAAGATGAAAAGGCAGAGGGCTATGTACCAGATGAAGGAACAAGATAAACCCCCAGAAAAACAACTAAACGAAGTGGAGATAGGCAACCTGCCAGAAAAAGAATTCAGAATAATGATAGTGAAGATGATCCAGGACCTCAGAAAAAGAATGGAGGCAAAGATCAAGAAGATGCAAGAACTGTTTAACAAAAACCTTGAAGAATTAAAGAACAAACAGAGATGAACAATACAATAACTGAAATGAAAAATACAATAGAAGGAATCAATAGCAGGATAACTGAGGCAGAAGAACGGATAAGTGACCTGGAAGACAGAATGGTGGAATTCACTGCTTCAAAACAGAATAAAGAAAAAAGAATGAAAAGAAATATAGACAGCCTAAGAGACCTCTGGGACAACATTAAACACAACAACATTTGCATTATAGGGGTCCCAGAAGGAGAAGAGAGAGAGAAAGGACCCGAGAAAATATTTGAAGAGATTATAGTCGAAAACTTCCCTAACATGGGAAAGGAAATAGCCACCCAAGTCCAGGAAGCACAGAGAGTCCCATACAGGATAAACCCAAGGAGAAACACGCTGAGACACATAGTAATCAAATTGGCAAAAATTAAAGACAAAGAAAAACTATTGAAAGCAGCAAGGGAAAAACGACAAATAACATACAAGGGAACTCCCATAAGGTTAACAGCTGATTTCTCAGCAGAAACTCTACAAACCAGAAGGGAGTGGCATGATCTACTTAAAGTGTTGAAAGGGAAGAACCTACGACCAAGATTACTGTACCTGGCAATGATCTCATTCAGATTAGGCAGAGAAATCAAAAGCTTTACAGACAAAAGCTAAGAGAATTCAGCACTACCAAACCAGCTCTACAACAAACGCTAAAGGAACTTCTCTAAGTGGGAAGCACAAGGGAAGAAAAGGACCTACAAAAACAAACCCAAAACAATTAAGAAAATGGTCATAGGAACACACATATTGATAATTACCTTAAACGTGAATGGATTAAATGCTCCAACCAAAAGACACAGGCTGGCTGAATGGATACAAAAACAAGACCCATATACATGCTGTCTACAAGTGACCCACTTCAGACCTAGGGACACATACAGACTGAAAGTGAGGGGATGGAAAAAGATATTCCATGCAAATGGAAATCAAAAGAAAGCTGGAGTAGCAATACTCATATCAGATAAAATAGACTTTAAAATAAAGAATGTTACAAGAGACAAGGAAGGACACTGCATAATGATCAAGGGATCAATCCAAGAAGAAGATATAACAATTATAAATATATATACACCCAACATAGGAGCACCTCAATACATAGGGCAACTGCTAACAGCTATAAAAGAGGAAATTGACAGTAACACAATAATAGTGGGGGACTTTAACACCTCACTTACACCAATGGACAGATCATCCAAAATGAAAATAAATAAGGAAACAGAAGCTTTAAATGACATAATAGACCAGCTAGATTTAATTGATATTTATAGGACATTCCATCCAAAAACAGTAGATTACACTTTCTTCTCAAGTGCGCAGGGAACATTCTCCAGAATAGATCACATCTTGGGTCACAAATCAAGCCTCAGTAAATTTAAGAAAATTGAAATCATATCAAGCATCTTTTCTGACCACAATGCTATGAGATTAGAAATGAATTACAGGGAAAAAAACATAAAAAATGATATATGCATAGATGTATGTGTAGAACTGTACACTTAAAATGTGTACATTTTGTTGTGTATAAATTATACCTCAATGTTGATTTCTAAAAACTAAAAAAAAAATGTTGTGAGGGGAGGTAGGAATTAAAAACAAGCATACAACTCTTTTGAGAAGTTTGAGTATAAAACAAAAGCAGAGAAATGTGGAAATAGCTGAAGAGGAAATAAGGTTGAGAGTTTTTTAGGGGGAGTGAGTTAGTAGAGAGGGAGAAATTTAATTAGGGAGAGAAGGAGGCTCGTTGGAGCAATTTCTTTAGGTAGACAAGAAAGGTTGGTTGTGGTGTGTAATTCAAAGGATTGACCGCAGATAGGATCATGGACAGTTCATTTATAGTTAACAGAAGGGAAGATGGAGTATAAAGATACAGATGCTTTAAGATTGGTAGACATTTGGGAGTTTGTGGAAGTTCTCTTCTGATTGGTCAGTGAAGTAGGAATTAAAATCATCAGCTGAGAGTAGGAATGGAGAGATGGTTTTGGGGTTTTGAGGATCAGGTAGAATGCACGAAACAATTAAATAGGACAGTAGCAAAGTGAATGGACTATGGGGAGGAGGACACTGCATGATTACCAGGCAGCAGTAAGAGCTCGAGTCAGGTTCTTGGTCATAAGTCTTAGGTGTTGTTTTAGTTGTTGTCTCCACCTTGTTCAGCTGCATGGGTGCTCACATGGACTAGGTGGAGAGTTGGATTTTACCAAAATTATATTTTTGCTAAAGGAGTAAAACTAGTAAGAGCAAAGGAGTTGAGGGAGCATATTTAAAATGGTGATTATAATTGACTAAAGAATTTGAAATGGGTAAGGAGAGAAAGGAGAAGGTTGGAAGGTGACATTAGATTCATGTATGGTCAAAACGTTTTGGGGTCTGAGTACATAAAAGTGTGTGCCGAAAAGATAAGAGGAACGATCAGAGTGGGTAATGACAAGGACTAGGGTAATGGTTCTCCAAGTATCATCTTGAGACCTCTCAGGGTCCTGCAGACCCTCTCATGGTGTCTGCAAGCTCAAAACTATTTTCATAATAATGAAAATATGAGTAGACTGTGGCTACATGATAAGTGATGACTAATGAAATATGTGCTCATGTGTTCTTGTGCTTTTAAATTTTGTTTTGTTTTTGAATACAGTAAATGTCAATTGGATTAGATCCTAGAACAGAAATACATCAGAGCCTCAATAATGTTTTAAACAATTTTAGATTTATAGAATATTTTCAAAGGTAGTACAAAGAATTCCTGTATACCCCAAACCCAGTTTCAGTTTCTCCTAATGTCATCTTATATTACCATTGTACATTTGTCATTACTATTACTTTGCTATTAACTAAATTTCAGACTTTTTTTTTTATTACTATCTCTTTTCTTTTCTAGGATCCAATCCAGGAGACCATATTGCATTTAGTTGTTATGTCACCTTAGTCTCTCTGGTCTGCGAGTCTTTCAGCATTTTTAATTTTTCATGACCTTTTAGTTTTGAGGAATATAGGTCAGATATTTTGTAAAACATTCCTCAAATTGAGTTTCTTCTAATGTTTGTATCATGATTATACTGGGTTTATGGCTTTTTAGAGGTAAGGTGCCCTTCTCATCATATCAAGGGTACATGATATTCACATGACATCATGGGTGATGTTAACCTTGATCAAGGCAGTGTTTATCAGATTTCTCCACTATAAAGTTACTGTTTTCCTCTTTCCATACTCTCTTCTTAGGAAGGAAATCACTATGTCCAGCCCATTCTCACTGGGGAGGCGGCAGAGACTAAACTCCTCCTAGAGGGGGAAATACCTATATATATTATTTGGAATTCTTCTGAAAAAAAGATTTGTCTCTTATTCTCTAACATTTATTTATTTGTTTAGTCATTTTATTTATATCAATATGGACTCATGTATATTTATTTTATACTTTGGGTAATTCACTACTACGTTATTTGTTCTGTTGCTCAAATTGTTCCAACTTTGACCATTGGGTGTTCTTTCAGGTTGGCTCAATATTTAAAAGTGTAAATGTTTGGTCTAGTTCATGATAATAGGATTGAGTTGCTGAGGCAGGGAAGAAGACAGTATTGTTATAGGAGATTTTTAGGAATTCAGAGTTCAGGGAGTGAGAAGGAAGAGTAGTTTCAAAACATGACAGTGAGCCAGAGCTAAAATCATCTAGAAATGAAAGGGAGGAATTGAATGATAGATGACAGCTTCATGAGTTTCGGAACGGCGTTGGGTGGATGGTTCGAGGGGAGAGAGGGAGAATGATCTGAAATGGTAATATTACCTCTAGGGCCAGTGGTTTCTTCCAGGGCTATGAGAGGAAAAGCAGTCCTCTTTGAGAAGATTGCAGGGAAAGCAGTGTCTTCAGAGAAGAGTCAGGCTTCTTGTTAGAACAAGAAGAAAGTGATAGTGAGAGAACTGTTGAAGATATAGAGGATTTTGCTGGTAACAGATTGTCAATTCCAGAAGGCACAGTGAAAGAGAACCTCCTTCCAGTATTAGGGTGGAATAGGAGATGAAGGTAAAATAGAGGGCCTGCAAAGAGTTATGAAGATCAGTGTGCAAGGGCTGAGTGTAACCTGGGAGCTGTAGTTTCTTGTGGTTCCTGACATCAACAGCGGGGAAGGGAAAATGACTTTAGTCCTGGTGGAGGCAGGTAGTGGTGAGGCTGTGAAAGTTTCTGGGGGGTGCTGTTTTGAGGTCTCCCTTTTGAGCTCTGCAGAGGAAGGCAAAGAAGTATGGAGAGGGACAATTTTACTGAGTATTCATGTGAACTCAGTTATGCAATTGAGGGCTTCCATTTGATCTCTATCAAGTGAATGATAAGAGGCCTGGAGCTGTCTGGTGTTACTAATGTATAGTATATACACAGAAAACTGCACAAAACATAAGTGTTCAGCTTGATGAATTTTCACTAAATGAACACACCTGTGTAACCAGCACTTAGATCAAGAAACATAATATTACCAGAACCCAAGAATTAACTGCCTCAAGAGCAACCACTCTTCTGATTTTTAACGAAATTGATTAATTTTGCCTGTTCTGGAAGTTTATATAAATGCAATTGTATAGCAGTACTCTTGTTTGCCTTCCTTTTCCCAATATTGTGACATTGATGTAGTTATAGTTTGCTTATTGTCGTTGTGTAGAACTCCATGTATGATATACTATAATTTATCCATCCTACTCTTGATGGACACTTGGTCTCTTTCTAGTTTTTGACTGTTTACAAAAACTGCTGCTGTGAATGTTCCTGAACATATCTTTCAGAGACATATATTCACATTTCTGTAAGATATATATATATATTTAAAATTAATTTATTTTCGGCTGTGTTGGATCTTTGTTGCTGCACGTGGGTTTTCTCTAGTTGCAGCAAGCAGGGGCTACTTTTCATTGCAGTGGCTTCTCTTTGTTGCGGAGCATGGGCTCTAGGCTCACGGGCTTCAGTAGTTGTGGCACGTGGGCTCTGTAGTTGTGGCTCACGGGCTTTAGACTGCAGGCTCAGTAGTTGTGGCGCATGGGCTTATTGCTCCTTGGCATGTGGGATCTTCCTGGACCAGGGCTCGAACCCATATCCCCTGCATCGGCAGGCGGACTCTCAACCACTGTGTGACCAGGGAAGCCCAAAAAGGGCTATTTTTTATCCTGAAAAAATAAAATGCATATCTCTCAAGTAATTCTTCATGTATGAATAAATGAATTAGTGAATATATATTTTTTTCTTAACCATTTTTTTAAATGGAAATTAGACAACAGAAGCATTAGAATGTATTCTTTGCAAGAACCTGTGTTGTTCATTATGAAGTATCTGTATACTTTGATAGCTGAGTAGAGGCTATACAAGTTGATATTCTTTGATAATAATATTGCATAGGAATAACACTTTTATTGCAAGGTACTGTAATAAGTGCTTTTATTTACATTTTTTCATTTAATTCTCACAATAATCCATTGAAAGTAGGTACTGTGGTTAGCCCTATTTCGTGAATGAAAAAAGTAAGGCAAATAACCTGCCCAAGGTTATACTATAAGTAAGAATAGAATCAGGATTCAGTTTCTGTCAATTCTGTCCCGGTTTCTACTACATGATAATGCTGATTAAAATTAAGAAGGCTAATGCAGGGTTTGTGCCTGACTTAGGAGGTTAGGAAATTCAGCTAGAGCTAATAAAGTTTCCCCTCAAGAAACAGTTTTTAAGTTCATTCTCCTATAGATGGATGGGTGAAGAAAACTACATTGTACTTTGACAAAAGTTTTGCTTGAGATAAATTTGTTTTGCATTTCCTTTAGCTTCCTTTTTTCTTATTTATACTTAAGTAAATTCCAATCTTATGAATAACTATTGTTAAGACTAAGGTCATTATCTTGGATATTACCACTTTTACTTCTGTTTTATGACTATTAAGCTTTCAGGGAACCAAGTGGCTTGCCTAGATAGATTGTTACTGTAGTAAAGAACTGAAATATAAGCAAATTAAATTAATGCTTTCTATAAAGTTAGTTTTGGATGCACGTCTTTTTATATTTTCAGTTTTAAAATGTTTTTCGCAGTTTTTTTTTAATGAATTTATGTATTAACTTATTTATTTTTGGTTGTGTTGGGTCTTCGCTGCTGTGTGCAGGCTTTCTCTGGTTGCGGCGAGTGGGGGCTACTCTTCCTTGCGGTGCGCGGGCTTCTCATTGCGATGGCTTCTCTCATTGCGGAGCACGCGCTCTAGGCGCGGGGGCTTCAGTAGTTGGGGCACGCAGTAGTTGTGGCACAAGGGCTTAGTCGCTCCGCGGTATGTGTGATCTTCCTGGGTCAGGGATCGAACCCGTGTCCCCTGCATTGGCAAGCAGATTCTTAACCACTGCAGCATGAGGGAAGTCCCTCTACAGTTTTCTTAAGATGCATTATCTACTTGGAATTATTTAATTGAAACTAGGGGAAAATGTCCAGTATGTTTTGCAGCTGGTATTACTAAAAGCTGAATGAAAAATTGCAGAGTCAATTTCATCATGTTATGATATTTATACTTTTGTCAAAATTGTTGCATTTTTTTTTTTTTTTTTGTGATACGTGGGCCTCTCACTGTTATGGCCTCTCCCGTTGTGGAGCACAGGCTCTGGACGCGCAGGCTCAGCGGCCATGGCTCACGGGCCTAGCCGCTCCGCGGCATGTGGGATCTTCCCGGACCAGGGCACGAACCTGTGTCCCCTGCATCGGCAGGTGGACTCTCAACCACTGCGCCACCAGGGAAGCCCAAATTGTTGCATTTTAATGCTTGTTTGTGCACATTGGTTTTGAAATGAACCCAGTAATTTATGTTTGAAACTGCTTTAATTTCACAAGTAACAAAGTAGCTAAATTTTATAGGATTACTTCTATTCTTGGTAATCTGACTATAAAGAAAATATATTCAAAATTTTAACATTTTTCTATGTTAATTTTCAGGTTGAAGGTTTAGAACAGATGTGGAAAGATGTTCACTTCAGAGAAAGGGGTTGTGGAGGAATGGTTGTCAGAGTTTAAGGTAATATTTACTGTTTTAATATAATAGTTATATTCCAAAGAAGTTATGTCTGTGGTTTAAATTCCAGTGACTTTTTTTTTTTTTAATGGCTAAAAAGCTAAATATCTGTGGAAGCAAAACAATGTTCCAAAAAATCTTATTAGGGGATTATTTACACATAGTAATCTTTCCTAGGAAATTGACTCCTTTTTTCACCAAGTAGTTTAGTTTGTTTTCTCCCTTTTATGGCAACACCACAAAGAATGGTTAAAGTCTCTGAAAGTTGATGTCATTCTCTCCAACCAGCATGAAAGATTCACTGTTGAAATGTTTCTCCCAATTTGGGGGCACTGGGAGTGGGCAGATCAACGATGAGGAGGAGATGGGAAGATATTTGCCCAACTTTCTATCAGTGCATCTTTCTCTAGTTGGCTAACCCAGTGCCTATATAAGCGGTATATAACTCTTGGTTAGTTGATGAAGACAAATAAAACTCTGTTTTCTTGTCTCATGAACTCTTCTTTATGATAGTTAAAATAGTGTTCCTTTAACCAGTTAACTAACTTCTTTTTGTCCCCTGGGTCTTGTTGTTACACATAATTATGTGAGCTTCCTGATCATGAACCACAGGAAGGAAGGGTTTGGGCTGAAATTGTCATTTTTTGTCCAGCCAAGTTAGCCCAAGGCCTTGGACAAAAGTCAGACTTATTGGCTTGTTTCAGTGAGGCAGACTATACAATAGGTACCCTGTAGGCATCTCACCAAACAAAGGAAAAAATAAAATTGTTATAGGATTTTCAGAAAAGGTGAAATTTAAAGGAAACAGTATTTTGATAGACTCAAAACAAAGCAGAGCTATGTGTAATGGGGTTAAAATCTGGCCTGGACTGTGAAGTGGACCCAGGGTCATGTTGTCTTGGGAACTACAAAGTTAACATCTGTGTGGAATGTTCAGTTCAGAAACCCCTTATCTGAAGCCTGCTTCTCTGTGTCTAGGTGACTTAGATCCTCCCGCCAAGAGTGGGATGTTTCATTCTTAACCGATATATGTTTAAATGACAAAGTTCTTGATATCTATGATTTTAGATTACAAGGCTTCTCACTGAGTAAGAATACAGTAGTCATTCAAAAATGGAGGTTATGACACTTTTTAGCTGCAGTATGTCCTTGAGAGAAGCAATGTTTCCTGTTAATTTTGTAGCGGGCCTTACCCGTCGTTATCTCATCCTGATGAATGACAAAGGTTTTCATTTTCTCAGCTTTTATAGTCATGAATTGAATATCTTTCTATGGATTCCGTAACTCATCATAAAATGATGTAGTTATACATGCACTTATAAAAGGGCACTGTATATAGTATACATATTTTAATAGTTTGATTAAATCTGGTGTGTGCCTTTTTTCTTACATATGTTGTCTTTGTGTTTTTAAGCTTTTTTCCTGCTTCAAGAGTGTTTAATATGGTTCATTACCATGATTTTTTTTTTTTGGCAAGTTGATTAAAATTGTCAAGTTTAACAGTTGAATACCACTTCTAGGGCATTCTTATATTAATGATGAAGTAAAATTTGCAAAAGCAATTAGAGCCAGTTAGCCGTTCTTTACTATGGGAGTTGTGTCAAGAGGGCTCGATAAAGGATGTGAGGCTTAGGGGAGGATCAACTATTAAGGCAAATAGCTGAAAATCATGACTAATTCTCTTCCCTTCCCATCTTTTTGTTTATTTCTTTCCCTTCCTGCGAAGGAAACTTTTCCTTGCGAGGAGGGGAGTAAGATCCTGGGCCCCATGAAATAAAAGGTTATTTAACTTTCCCCTAACCCGCCAAAATTAAATTTACCCAATTTTCAATCAATTTGACATAACAAATGATTTAAATTATTGTCAAGTATAAGGGAAGATATTTCCTATTCCTTGGTTAATTTGGTAGGCATTTCTGAAAATTATTTTGAATTGTGTTAATGTGTGTTGAATTCAGCTCTGTTTATATTTGATGAAGAGATTAAGGTTACCAGACAAAATCAGCAGCATAGTAAAAGCGATAGAAGATAGGAAAGTGCATGAGAACAGATCTCCCAAGTATACTTTTATAATTGAATATATTGTCTTTTGAAATGATTTGTGATGTTAATTATGTATTTTGGTGAAAATATTTAAGAAATAAAGTTTAGGGATCATCTATCTATCTACCTATCTATCTATCTATCTGTCATCTATCTATGCCTCTGCTTGGTTGTTTAATCTAATAACCGTCGTGCTAATAAGGCCAAGGTCATCATGATTAATAAAGTAAGTGGTACAGAGTACATGGGGCTGAGAAGTCAGACACCCTTTGGTCTAATCATAATTTTTCCTCTAGGTGGTTTTACGATGTTGGACAAATCACATAACTTTTTTGGGTCTCAGTATCCTCACCAGAAAACCTGAAATAGGTGGTCTTTGAAGATGATTTTAGCTGTGCACTGTTCCATGGGTACAGTCTGAACTCCCAACCTCATAACGTCACTCAACATTCTCTCAAATGCACAAAGACAATGCAGTTTGCTTTGGGCAATTTTTATTTCTTTTTTCTTCTTTGCCTTTGGAAAAACTAGTATTTACTCTAGCTATGGGCCCTCATTAATATTCTCTTAGTATACCAACAAAGAGAATTAGACTCAGACTTCATTATTTTAAGGTTTCATGAATAGTTAGTTCAATCTCTGTCTTTACAAATATTTATTTGTAAAATATTATCTTTTTCAGATTGTATTGTGTTTTTCTTAATGTTATGTATAGATTTATCCGCCAAATTTTTGATTTTCTGGTAGTCACTGAATCGCAATATGTGACTCAAAATCTAGGTTTATGTGTAATGTTGTTGGTCAGAATTGTTTTATTTATTGGTTCTCCACCCATCTGTCCATCTTCATTAATTCTCTTCCACCCAACCCATATCACTTCCTTATATTTTATAAAAGCCATCTGCCAAATGATACTTTAGTATGAAGCATCTGTCTTCTTCAAATTTTGCCAAGACTGATTTCCTACCATAATGTCCCGTTATAACTTCTTTTGTCTCCAGTTCTGCCTTCTGAAAAGTGAGAAAGCTTAGCTGGTATTTAAGAAGGCAAGTACCTTTGAACTAGTACAGTGTAAGAAAATTTAAAGGTTTGCTGTCATAGTATTTAAATCCATAGGCTCTTTTAGATCTTAAGGTTTTCAAAGCACTGTTCATAAACACAGCAATTGTATTTTCTCTCCTTCTATAGACAAAAGTAACGTTTCCCACATTCACAAAATGAAATAATGACAGAATTGTGATAAAATATAATAGTTCACTACACTAATTTTTGGGAGATCCTTCCTCTCATTTAGCAGTAGTAGCCTAGGCCCAGGATATTTTCTAGAACTTGTCTTTTCAGAAAAGAGCTGTCCTTTTGCTTTTGGCTGTTTCACAAAAGATATTTTACCTCATGAGGGTTAATTGGTACATAAACTGAAAATTGTAGTTCACATTTTTAATGACTCTTCCAGTTTTAGCCTAGATAGTGTATGTAATAATGTTTCAATTCACTAATCATTTTTTAAGATTTATTTTTCAATTCACTTGGTTTAAAATTTTATGTTTAGACACGCGTGTGCACATGTGCACATACACACACATATATTAATGTGTTTTACATGTATACTTAGGTTTGTTATCATTCAGGTGATTGGAAATCTGTTGTTTATTTGACTATTATTCCCTTTATATAAATTCCATCAATATTAGGTTTACTCTTGATCAAATAACGGAAATGGAATGTTGCCTGGAGATCTTTTGCTACATGCTTTTGAAATACTGAAGAAAGCCCTAATCTCCTCTTTGTGTAAGCAGCTGCAGTGAAACTCCCAGCTTCCGTCCCCCCCAACCCTGGAAGAATTGTGGAAGGTTCCCAGATAGTTCACATTTACTTACCATTCTGGTAAACAAAACTATCTTAATAAATTAAAAAAAGAAGCTGTTCACTCATATATCCTAAGGTGAAATGTGACCTATTTTTAAAGAATCTACTGAAGAGTAAACAGTGACAGTATTTATTTCTTATTTTGTTCATCTATATAAATGTCTTCAGCAAAGATTTGAGTACGAGGCTTTGTGCTGTATGCTGTGGATGGAGAGATAAGATAGTTCTTGCCCTCAAGGAGTTCACAGTAGGGTAAAAATGAACCAAATGTCCTTATTATAAAAATTAATGCTGTTTAATTTTCTGTGTCTATTTATGCACACACCCACCTATATACACTAACCATAACCCATTTTAAATCATGAAATACTAGGATGTGGGACATGTAAGAAATAGTGTATATCTTGGCATGACTGTTAGCAATATCTTGAGACATTATATCTACTGCAGGATTAACATTGTTGATTAATTGGTTGATTGATAGAAATAATTTTCATGGGAAAAAATAATGACTTGGGAGACAGAAGTTGTTAAGGAAGGGGTATACTCTAGAAGGATAGGTTTTTATCATTTGTTATGATGAAGTGGGTTTTTGTTTTTTTGTTTTTCTTCAGATTTCCCTACTACTTTTATCCTAAACCGTCTGACTTACTACTGGAGTTTTATCTCTTCCCATTCCTCTCTGGTCATAGTGTCCTTTCTGAAAGGGTGGCTCTGTGATTAGTTGCTGCTATTTTAAATGGAATTAAGAACACTAGTTTGTTGGTAGTATGACTATCTTTTTCTCCAGTTCTGAGAAGTAAAAAATTTCCCCCCAATTCTGTAAAGTAGAACAGTCTTACTTAACAGTCACAACATGTAACTCAGGAGTTACTTTGATAGATGAGCTGTGGCTTTAAGGTTTGAAACATTAGATCCTTATATAACATGTTTATTAAGAAACAGGATAAAATACTGCTAATAAGATTGATAACCTGTATAATGCTACAAAAAATGTATCTCTGGCTTTACAAATGATTTGTATTCTTATTTCTAACCCCAAACTGTGATCAGAGATGAAGTGCTGAATGTTAACTTATGTCCCTGTTGATGTTGAGGATTAAATATATCTTTTATTTTATTTTTACAATTTTTTTGTTGAGATATAATTCACATAATGAAAAATTCACTATTTTAAGATGAAAATACAGTGGTTTTTAGTGGTTTTACAATGTTGTGCCACTAACACAAGCATCTAATCCTAGGACATTTCCATCACCTCCAAAAGAATTCTTCCTTCTCCCAATTCCCTGTCCCCCAATCTCTGGCAACAACTAGTCTGCTTTCTGTATTTGGATTTGTCTGTTCTGGACATTTCATAAAAATAAAATGTATTTTTTAAAATTTGTTTAGACACTACCAGAAACATCTTTACCAAATTATGCTACAAATTTGAAAGACAAGAGTTCTTTAGTTTCATCTCTCTATAAAGTTATCCAGGAGCCACAAAGTGAGGTAAGTACTCTAACAGTTTATTGTGCTAGTAGTATTCATTTGATTGATTTTTTAATTTGTTACTGTGAAAAATAACACATATATTAAAAAGGGTGAGAAAAGTATAGTTTAAAGAATTGTAATATATATTCTGGAGTGTTTAGCTGATTACTTTTGAGAAGTGGATAGAGGGATAAGAGAAGAATACTTTATGTGCAGAAAAACGGCAGAATAAAAAAAATTATAATAAAATGAGCTCCAGTGTACCATCACCCAGACCAAGAAATAGAATTATTACCATATTCCAAAGCCACTTCTGAACATGTTCCTGCTCATCTACCTATGCATTATGTATGTAGGTATCTGTCTGTCTATCTATCTATATATCTATCTTGCTGGAGATAGCCTTGGAAAGTCTGGGTCACTGCATTCATTTATTCATTCAGCAAATATTTGTGTGCCCATTATGAGCCAGCTGCAGTGCTAGGCAACAGAAAATCAAAGATGAGTAGCACATGGTCTTTATCCTGTAAGAGGAAAGGGAGGAAATGTGTAAATACATGCTTTCAAGGCAATGCCTAACTGAGTCTAGATGGATTTGCACATGTTTTCCAGGTGTGGAAAGTAAAAGGACATTCCAAGCTGTAGGGATAGTATATGGAGGCCTGAGAAAATATGCGGAATTTGAAGAGTAGCAAGTAGTTTGGTCCTGCTGGTGTTTTTCCCAGTCCTTTCTTCTTTTCTCTGCGTGCCCCTCCACCCCACCCCGCATTTCCTTTTCTTTTTTAGATAGCAAGTTTACTTTGAAGGTGACAAAATGATCTATACTCCAGATTCTGGTGCTTATAAATCCCACCATTCATAGTAGAAATATAATAGGTAAGGATTGGAAATAGTGAGGAAAATCAAAAGGCTTGGCATTCAGATAAAAGCAAATAGGCTAATGCAGTAGTTAACAAGAGATGAAAGACTGTTGGGAACTGAAGCTGGAAAGGTAGGTTTAGGTTGTAACCATGGCGGGCCTAGAATTCCATCATAAGCAGGTTAGACTTTTTTTGTGCTGATGACTTGACCAGTTGATTGTTTTAGGAAGGTGGCTATGTGGAGGACAGATTGGAGAATGGAAAAAATGAAAGCAAGAAGACTAGGAGGCTATGACAACAGTGTAGGAGGGCTGTTGAGAACCTGAACTAGGGCAGTGTCAGTGGGAATGGAAAGAGGTGGAGTAGAGAGGAGGAGTATGAGGTATGCATTCTTTTTATACTTGAGTTTGGTAGGTGAAACGATAGGCTCTAAGACCACTAGTCCTATTATCTAGGGGTAAAACAACTTACACCCTGGCGTCTAGTCCTATGTGGACCTATATGCCTTTGGGATGAAACTATCAAAACTAGAGTCTTTTGTTATTTGAGTAGGTAACCTCTTTTGGAGGGTGTCTAGAATAACCCAGCTTCTACTGATTATTCCATAAAGAAGATTATAAAGATTATGAATTTTAGGTGCTGAAAAAAAGACTAGGGTTTATATTGACAAGACAAAAACTTTAACTGGAATAACTAAATAGAGCAACCTTCCTCCTTCCCAAAGCTACTTAATTTGTATAGTAGCTTGTTTTCTTGAAGGGTTTTAGTTTTTGAAGTATTTGGGTAGAAGCTGTCTTACAGTTTTCCATGTTTATTTGAGAATTATTTTACCAAATGGATCAAGTATAGCTGTGTGCTTTATTATTATTTTTTTAACAAATTAAGTCTTACTTATCATTTACTGATCAGTATTTTGAAAGACTTAAAAATTATTTCTCTAATGAAGTGTGTTTTAACCAGGCTGCTTTGGATAGAGGTAAATTTCTGGTAGGCTAGTTTGGTTCATAACATTTCTTTCATTCAGATGACAGTGAGCTCTGATGGCTCAGAGCAGTATATCTCAAACTATTTGTGGTGAAGTACCAGTTTAATATTTTTTTTCCAGTCTCTCACAGACCAATATGTGTACCTAATGTGTATGACAAGTATGCAACTCACATCACATGCGAGGTACCACATAAATTTGATAACCCCTAACTGATCCATACTCTGTTCAATAAGTCTGCTGATCACCCTCTTGGTTATTGCAGCCATATCAAGTTGCTATAAAAGTTTTTAAATATTTCCTCTCAATTTCTGTATTTATATTGTTGAGGACTGGTAACAGTTTGTAGATGGTCTTCAGTCCATGGACCACACTTTCAGAAGCACTGGTTTAGGAGGTTTTGCATGTAAGTTTGTTTTATGTTTTTAGCCTGATGAATGTGGTAAAGACAGTGTGTATTCTGTATTCTTAAAAAGACAACTCAGTCTTTAAAAATGTACTTAGAAGTGCTTCTAAAATATAGCAGTGTCTACTTTAACATCATAACCTTCCTTTTGCTCTTTAGAACATTTTGTGTCTTAAAGTGGAGATATTCCCAAAAAGTTGCCATCATTGTCTTTTGGCATTTTTGAAATTTGGAACGTTGATTCTGCGGTTATTTGAAGTCTGGGAAATTTGGTATTTGGATTTTACAAGTAGTACTTTTTCATTATTCAGTTAAATTCATTTGATAAATATTTATTGAAGACATATAGTGTGCCAGAAATCACTTAGAAATGTAGCAGTGAACAAAACAGAACAAATTCTTTTTCTTATAGATTAGAACTTGTATTCTGGTAGGTGAAAGAAACATTAAACAAATACCTAAATGTATAATAAAATGTCAGTGATAAAACTGTGAAGATAAATAAAGCAGAGTAGGGGAAGTATGTGTTGGGACTGAGGAGGTGATGGTTGAATTAAGGTCTGAATGAATTAGAGGAAGAAAACTAAACTGGGGCAAGAGCTTTCCAGAGAGGGAATAGTAAGTGCAAAGGCCCTGAGGCAGGTATGTGTGGCAGGCTGAAGAAACTGTAAAGAGGCAGTTTATGGATACAATGAAATTTCCTTAACCAGTGCTTTTAATTGACTAAGATAGGCATAGGATTAGAGGCTAACAATGCTCAAGTCTGTTATGAAACCAGCTGTTTTTTTTGAAAAAACCGCATAAAATCTTCTAGGCATAGCAATCCCAGAGTGAGAGGAGGTCAGTTCATTGGCTACTGGCACATGAAGAGTAGTGCCCTCCAACTTTTCTGTATCTGTTTCCTACCTGTATTCTCAGTAACTGTTCAATTCAAAAAAAGTTTGGAAGATTCTCTTGTGAATTTACCCAAACTTAGCTCTTTTCCATCTTCTATCCCTGCTTTAGTCATTTAAAGGCATTTTTATGGTACATTTCTGTTACCATTAAAATTCTCTCTTAAGATACAGCTTCTTACTTATGAATAGATTGTTGTAAAAGTTCATTTGTAACTCAGTTGTTTCAGAATTCAGAATGTATTTTAGAATGGAAAGAAGGTACATGATGTTTAGACCATAAAAAGGCCATTTAGCACATCAAAATATACTTGAGGTGCAGTTCTCTCTTAACAGTATTATGAAACCTACCCACCGAGTATAACAATGTTTTCATGAGAAAATAATTCAAAAGTTCAAGCAAGACACTAGGAATACAGCATGTTCTAATGCTCCATTGCTTGTCTCAAATATATTCAGGTTAGGGCTTCCCTGGTGGCGCAGTGGTTGAGAGTCCGCCTGCCAATGCAGGGGACGCGGGTTCGTGCCCCAGTCCGGGAGGATCCCACGTGCCGCGGAGCGGCTGGGCCTGTGAGCCATGGCCGCTGAGCCTGCGCGTCCGCAGCCTGTGCTTTGCAGTGGGAGAGGCCACAACAGTGAGAGGCCGCATATCGAAAAAAAAAAAATATATATATATATATATATATATATATATATATATTCAGGTTAGATAAGTCAGACACTGCTTGTGTTTCCCACATTGTATATTGTTTTATTCTTTTCCGACATTTTTCAGGTATGTTTATAAAGGAGTTAGAAAGCCTTGCCTTCAGTCAGACGTGGGCTGTGTGATGTTTTTGATTTCAGTTGATAGCTTCTTTGTCTCAATTTCCTTATGTAGAAAGTATACATGAGGGTAATGACATTGTACCATATAATATTGTGGGAATTAAATGGGTTCATATATGTGAACGTACTTTGCAAGCTGTAAAATCCTGCACAGATACTGGTATTTACCTCTAGTGTTTTGATATGCATAATTTCATCTAATCTCATTGCAATATATAACTTCTGCATCCCTTTTGAATCTGTCTTCATTTGGTTCTGCTTTCATAAACCAAAACTCCATTTAATTTTAGATTTTAAACCAGTTTAAAAGGCCTTTTGGAGTGTTTTGATTAAAATTGATTATGTGTTCATGCAGCCTATTGAATAAATTTTCAGCATAAAGTTTCACAAGCTTGCAGATAATTTTTAGACTATATTAATTGATTTAATCAAAGCTTTCCGTGGTATTTAGAGAAGACCGATATTACACCACAGTACAAGATTATCGACCCTGGTCCACAAAGAAATTTTAAAACTCCATCCTGAAAGCTAAACATTCCCCTACCAGTCTTTCTTCCACCATCCCCCTCTCCATTCTTCCAAATTCCTATCCTAAAAACTTTCCTTGCTATCTGTGAATGGGGTTACTTTGCCTCTGACCCTGCAGTTTCCTTTTGCCTTTGCCATGCCACAGTGGACACCTGTTGCACTCTGATGACCATTCTGAGAGTGGAAAAATGTTCCTTAACTGTCAGAAGATAGTTTTTCAATAGGAAAGACCAGTTTGATTTAGTCAATATTTATTAAAGTATAACTTTTTCTGTAATACTGACTTTAATTATACCCGGTTTGCTTTACATATTGAACTTTTTTGAAATCAAAACATCCACTTTAGTTCCTGTTCATTCCAATTATTGGCAGTAGAAAATCTGTTTCGTAAATTGACGTCAATCTATTGCCTAAGTTAGTGAAGTGAATGAACTCCCATTCGCTTAAAATATAATAGTAGCCTGCTTGTTTGAAAAGTAGCCCTGACATATTTGTTAATGACGTGTGTGATTATATATGCTTTAAGATAATACTTACCTATAAGAGTCTCTTATCTTGACTTTCTGATTTTTTAAAAAAATGTCTGTTATAAAGATACAGTCAGCTCTGTTAACTGGGTAGCTGGGGGAGTGTGGTGGGGGGAAAAAAAGGCTATCAGTAAGTCCAAATCAAGTTTAAAATAAAATGATAGCAACGTTTAGATCATCCAGGGGAATTAACCATGGTTACAGTAAGAAACTAGACCTAGGGGCTTTATATTATTCAGCTTCTCCCTCCACATACTGGTCATTGCTGTCCCATGCTGCCTAGTTATAACTCAGGAGGGCAATGAGACAGTAACTCCCTAGGACTCCCATTTCAATTTCTCCAACCCTGTAGCCAATCATATATATTGACATGTTTTATCTGGAAGCAAGGACATTCAGGAAGGAACTTCTCACAACCTATCTATTTTAGGAATTTTAAAAGATACGGTTTTAATAACAATACTACCTTCGAGTTACAGAATGTTTTAGAGTTTATAAAGTGCTTCAGTATACACTTAGTTTGCAGTTTGGCCTTCCACTAGAGTTCATTACTAAATAGCTTAGCTGTGAATAGTTTTGTGTTTCCAAAAAATGGAAACATTTGTATATTTCAGTAATTACCAATCAGGGAAAACCTTTTATATTTAATACATCAGTGTCATTCAAATACAGTCCAGTCCGTGAATGAATATTTTGTCTTTCTTGCAGTTGCTAGAACCTGTCTGTCACCAGCTCTTTGAATTCTATCGCAGCGGAGAGGAGCAGTTGCTTCGATTTACACTGCAGTTTCTTCCAGAACTGATTTGGTGCTACCTTGCCGTCTCAGCCAGCAGAAATGTGCATAGCAGTGGATGCATTGAAGCTCTTCTCCTAGGGGTTTACAATTTGGTTTGTATTTAATATAGTTAAAATGTTTTCTGACAAAAGCCAAGCATATAACCCTTTCAACAAAATGAATACATAATGGCAACTATTCTTCATTTTAGTAAAGCTAATATTTATTTTTAATACATCAAATGACTCGTAGCTCATTCTCCCAAAAATAACTTTCTGGAGGTTGAAGGCTATATGGGCATACATACAATTATGTAAATATACATTTTTTGATTGATTGGAGACTAAAAATCAGTCCATTTAAATGATTTTATGGAGGTATCTGAAAATACCAGTGTTGAGTTTTCAATTTTTTAAACTTAAAATCCACTGTCTATAAATTGTCTGTTGTGACCTTCACAGAAAGTTTGGGAGAAAAGATCTAGTCTAATATCTACCAATAATAATTCTGTAAAATCTGGACTGTCTCCAGACTTCACACCATTCATTTAAAATATATAGTTTACATTACTAATAGTGTTTGTATATTAAATAGTACAATATTCTAGATACATACTTAAGGTTTGTACTTTTTAAAGTGGAAAAAAAAATTTAAGGGTCATTTCATAATGTATTTCATAACTATGTTAATTGATTTAGAAAGTAGAACTTTTTACATGAGAAAAAATCAATGATTATTACCACACTACATCTGTATTTCATCCTTAAAACTGTGTTACTTACATTTTAAGGAGAAGGTTAACTCCTAGTATTTGTGAATAATCGATTATCATAGTTTAAGATTTTAGCTGAATTTAAAATTCCTTTCTTCTCAGGTCTTTTTTTTTTTTAGACTAACAGTTTAAATTCAGCTTTTAAATTTATGTGTAAAAAATAAATATTGTAAGATATTTTCTTTCACTTTTGTAGGAAATAGTTGACAAACAGGGACATAGCAAAGTATTGAGTTTTACGATTCCATCTTTATCCAAACCATCTGTATATCATGAGGTAAGTGACATTTTTATCAAAGTAAGTTTATTGGTCCTAAGATTTGAAGTTGCTATAAGTTAGGGTCTGGTTATTGAGACAAAAAATTTTATCAGTTTATTAGTGCCTTAAAAAGTATAAAACACCACACAAAGTATTGGCTATTCCCAAAGTAAAAATGGGCAATCAAAATCATTAAACTAAAACCTGATTTTAAAAGCTCTATTAAAAGTATTCATTTTGAAATATTCTCCCCTTCTCCTGACAGATAAGATTAGATTTTTTATGTGTGGCAATTATGTATTTCTGGGGTAGAATTTTTAAAGTTAAACTATTTTGTATTTCTATTTGTGGTTTGTTTTGAATTATTTGTTAAATCTTTGAGCAGAATACTTAGTAGGCAGTCTGAATATTTCCAAGATGTATGATGTTCATGGCAGTCATTCTTACTGGTGTATATATTCTAAATACCACATCTTCAACAGAATGGTTTTTTCTTTATTCACATGTCTTTTCTTTAGCCTTCCAGCATTGGGTCCATGGCTCTGACCGAGAGCGCCCTATCCCAGCATGGCTTGTCAAAAGTTGTGTACAGCGGACCTCACCCCCAAAGGGAGATGCTGACAGCACAGAATAGGTATACTGTGGAGACATAACCCGCTATTGTACCATGCTAATTTTTTAAGAAATTATTTCAGTAGATTTATAAATAATGTTTAATGAGTTGTATGTAACAATTTTTAAAATGTTGAGTCATTTTATACAAGAGAAAAACACATCTTCCCGATTTGTCACTTACACTTTGCTTCAGATGTCATCTGGAACATTGAATTTTTAAGATAATTTTCATACGACTGTTACTTTTTTCTTTCAGTTTTGTATTCTTATTGGTGTGATTATATTGTACAGGTCTGTTTTGTAACATAATATCCCTCCCCAATGCTTGCTTAATTACAGTTGACTTCTAAGAATTCTCAAGATTTGTAAATATTCTTTTGGTTTATCTTTAGGTTTGAAGTGTTGACATTCCTTTTGTTGTGTTACAATGCTGCCCTAACTTATATGCCCAGTGTTTCTCTTCAATCACTGTGTCAAATTTGTTCAAGGTAAATTAAAATTCAAATGTTTTTAGTATTGAAATATGTGAATCTAGGATTGCTAGTTTGTTACATATCTAAGTTATTTTTGTTTTGTTTAATCATTTGCTTGAAACACTAAATAGGTTAATGTAAAGCTCCACGTAGTTGACATACAGAAAGCTCCGTAAAAACACAATGAAGTCACAAAAAACACAGTGAAGCGGGTAAAGCTGAATAACATTTCAATAGAATATTTAATTAGAAAAGGATCATACTGTATAATTAAAAGAATGGAACTATTATGACCTTTCAGTTTTTGGCATGTGGTTGGTTTCTGTTTTCTTTGCTTTTTTATCTGTCTGTTTATCTATCTATCTATCTAGGTAGTTATTTTCTTTGTGCTCTAATTTGGTACCAAGAAGGAAGTAAGAGATACTGGTTTTTAAACTTTTCGTGTTAAAAAAAATTTAGCCAAGAGCTTGGTTAAGTAAATTATGGTAATCCTTGTGTATACTATGCAAATATTTAAGAATTCTGATTTAAAAGAGTACTTAATGATAGTATATATGGTGTGATTCCAGCGTTGACTGAATATGACCAGAATATTAACAATAGTTATATCTACTTGGTGGAATTATAGTTTATTTTAATTTTTTTCCTGTGTGATTTTTCTGTCATTCTCTACATTTTCTATGTTGAAGATGTTACTTTTTTTTTTTTTTGTCCACACTGCATGGCTTGCGGGATCTTAGTTCCCCAACCAGGGACTGAACCTGCACCCTCAGCAGTGAAAGCGAGGAGTCCTAACCTCTGGACCACCAGGGAAGTCCCTGTTACCTTTTTTTAAAAAAACAAAAACAAAAGAAAACAAAAAAAACAAGGCGGAGAAAATGCCTTTGGTGATTCAAGTAAATAAGGGAAAATATAGAATTAAGGAACTTGTAAAATAATTTAGATTTGGGAAACTTATTTAGAAAATGTAGCTTTGGGGCTTCCCTGGTGGCGCACTGGTTGAGAGTCTGCCTGCCAGTGCGGGGGACACGGGTTCGTGCCCCGGCCCGGGAAGATCCCACATGCCGCGGAGCGGCTGGGCCCATGAGCCATGGCCACTGAGCCTGAGCGTCCGGAGCCTGTGCTCTACAAGGGGTGAGGCCACAGCAGTGAGAGGCCTGCGTACCGCAAAAAAAAAAAAAAAAAAAAAGAAAGAAAATGTAGCTTTGGAAAGTTAGTAAGAGGGAGGGTGCATAGAGCAATACTTAGAAATGAAGTCAAAACAAAACAAACAGAAAACCTAAATTGATTCTATTGAATAAGATAGAAAACCACATAGGACCAGGGAGAGGGAGAGGGAGGTAACAAGGCAGGGGGCTTATTAGAGAAGATAGAGAAGTGGAGAGTCATTCAGATATTTCCTGAATTGGAGCACAAGTACATTTGCTGCACCTTAGAAGATGGTACCAGTGTGCCATCTCTCTCACTTACTCTTTCTAATATGTTTCTTGTTTTAAATATTTTAAAGGCAGAGGTGCCCAGAGTTTTTGAATTTCACAGATCTGTAAAATTTCAAGAAAGCTGAAGTAGGTATTTACATGGTGTTGCCGACTTTGTCTTCTGTCAAGTCATTGTATTATAAATATCTACCATCAACATTATTTAATGAAAGGGGAGAGTATTTTAACATCCAAAAGGGGTAGAATGGAAGGGAAGGACAACAGTTTATAAGCCAAAAGTGAGATGTTTAGCATTCCTTGTTTCTCATTTCATTATGGTCCAGTGAAAATGTTGTTATGCACTAAAATGAGTGTAAGAACCAACACTTCAGAAACATTGGCTTAAGGAGTAGTTAGATGCAGGAACTTTTCACCTGTAGAGCTTAAAACACACTACTTTAAAGCAGTATTTTAGATGGTAGGACCTAGGAATATTCTAATATGCTTGAAGCTCTAACGTTCTAATACATACAAATGTTCTAACACAACTTCCTAAATAAGGACCACTGTTGATGTTTTCCTGAAATGACTGATGGCAAAGTTAGGAAAGAACATGTGTCACTGGTTTCTGTCCTGTGTAACTCGAATGCACTATCTTCAGTATAATTACTTTTATGTTCTGGGTAGAAAATTGGTAATATATCAATTTAACTAACCAGGGACTTAGATTATCCTTTAAGAACAGAAGTAAGAGCTGGTTTTGAAAACAAATAGAAACACCAATTACTTGAAAACTAGCTATAGGATTTTGGCCGAGGAAGGTTTTAGTAGAAACATATTACATTAATTCTGTGCCACAAGAAACACTCTAGTATACTCACTAGCTATAAGAAAATGAGGGAGGAAAGAGATCTATGTAATTCAAAAGACTTAAACTATTTAATAATGCTAAGTCTTAAGCCACAGAACATGATGTAATAGGAACTCCATCAAATTTATCGTTTCCATCTTTTTTAGTTTGCTTTTGTTTTTGTTTTAGATTCCCTATTACTGTATTCTCAATAGTTTAAAATCTAGTTATTTATTTCTCTTAACTCTGGATTCCCTTAATCATTTATCAAATATTCTAATTAAGGTGTACACTTTAAAGATGTATAGCAAAGAACTAGAAAGCACTAGTATCTAATCAAGCAAAGCCTAGTCCAGAGCTATGGAAGGAAAATTAGTTATAGAACTATGATGATAAGTAAGTTATAAATGATTATGATAGTTAAAGTACAAGAGATTCCTCATGATCTTAGTCCTGGTGCAGGTTTTCCTGAAGAATAAAATAAAGTGATCACACCAAGTTGTTTTGGCCGTGTGGCAGTTGTTTCAGATTGCTGATTAGTTTGGTTGTTGATGATAATTATACCAAAATGATAGACTGGGTTATCTAGGAGGAAGGACACATAAATACAACCAGAAAAATTTCGTGGAATACCTGAGCTAGGTTCAGTGACAAATGTGTTCTGTTCTTTTTTTGACCTTCTGATTGTAATGAATCGTGGAATTAAAACAATCCTGGACACTTCCCACCCTCCACGCATACATACAAATCTATTCTACTGGTCAAAAATCTGTTCAGTTAACTATAAGCTTTGCTTCAGTTAACTGTAAGCAGACTGATGGCCAGCTTGATAGCCTGTGTTTTCCTCCTGCATATGTGCATGAACCACTAGAAGAGAGATCTGAAAGGAGGCAAGAGGTAGACTGAGTTTTAGTCAACAAGTTTTTATTTTCTGCTAGTACTAAATATTACATATGGCCCTCCTAAAAGCAACATACCCACCAATACTACAAATAAGTTTTATTAGTATATTCTTAAGTCCTCTAAATTTGGGGAAATAGTTTTTTCCTTTTTTCTTCTTTTTTGAGCATCTCTTTTAATACAATTGTGTTTAAGAAATGGCTTATCTTGCCTTTTGATGTAGAATATAAATATTAAAGATGAAACTGTACTAAGCTGTAAATTAAATTTTCCCCCATTGTCTAAGGGACTGTCCTGATTTTGTTCACTTGGTGAGTCACCTCGGTGACTGACTTGAATATGTACTGCTAGGGATTCTTGATCAGTGTATTTGTTCCTGTGAACCTGTAATGAAACACTGACCCACTCTTGATTCCTAAATCAGCCTTCCTGACCACTGAACAGATTTCTTCTTGTTTTCTGTCTATTAGGGACAGCTTTGTGCAAATAAACCATCTTGTGGATTAATTTTCCTGCCTGATAAAATGAGAGAGAGAGAGAGAGAGAGAGAGAACAAGCTCTTAGCACAGTGTATGTCACTTTGTTATCGTTCAATAAATGACAGCTAGCACCCCAATGATGAACACACATGTTCACTCTAGATACACAGCCGCTCTTTCTTTTTTCCCACCTGTTTGCAGTTGCCAGCTGTTCTAGAGCATATCTTATACTAGGAAATTCCTTGTTGAAAGAACCTACAGTTGACTTTTCATTGCTTATTATTTACTTTGTACACCTTTCCACCATTGTAAATCTTCTCCATCCTTCCTTTTACAACCCATCTGAGATAATCTCTTCTCCAGCAACTTGAGCACTATTTTTGTATATGGTATTCTCTTGAGGAAAGTGATAGAAGATGCAGCCTTTATTAGGCTCCTAATTTCAAAGAGCAGAAGCATAAGAACAGAAAAGTGCTCATTACTGTGTAGGAATTTCTTCCATTTTCTCTTTTCTCCCTTATTCCCCCACTTTTTCTGCTCTCCTGGCCTTCTCCTCACCTCCCCTCTCCTCACTATTTAAAAAGCAGAGCAGAAAAGGAAGAGGTTTTGAAATTGGTTAGTTTTATTTCATAGTCTATGTATTTTATCCAGATGGATACGAAATAGAACTGGACCAAATTTTAAATATTTCTCAAGTTAAAAAATAGAAAAATCATTGTTTCCCTTTTTTTCTAGCTAGTTTCTACTCACTGGTCTGATGATCTAATGATAGTAGTTAATCTATTTACTTTTCTACTTTAAGTTCTAAATAAATACTCTCTCCAGTCAGCCCCACTGGAATTGGGCTTTCTAATCATTTTGTGGTTTGTAATTCAGTATATTGAGAACAATCTCACAGGTTTTCTCTCAGTCTAAGAAAGAGATAGTATCTCTCAACAGAGAATGAGAATCATGGCAGTAGTTTCCCTCACTTACAAATTGATACTTAGAACTTCTTCCAGAAATGTATTGACAAATATGCCTTCTAAAAGGAATTTTATTTTATCATGGTTTGTGAATTTGGGAGATACCTATATGTGACTGCAGAGTAAGTTTAATATAGCAGTGGAGGTTAGGCCACTCAGCTGCTCTTCGTAAGGTCGAGTCCTTATGTTTTGGATTTGTAAAGGGAAGTCAGGCAACTTCAGGATACCCTCTGATGAACAGAGGAGTCAGGCATTCATGTGACATGTAGCTTTGTTGATTGTTTTTGCTTTGTTCTGCGTTTTATGTAAATTCAGTGAAGGATCTATGTGAAAAGAATATCTTTGAAGAGAGCATTCAGAGTACTGATGAGTAAATCAGAATTCTTAATTATTAAAAGCAAGGACCGGAGAGGGCTTCCCTGGTGGCGCAGTGGTTAAGAATCTGCCTGCCAGTGCAGGGGACACGGGTTCAATCCCTGGTGCGGGAAGATCCCACATGCCGCGGAGCAACTAAGCCCGTGCACCACAACTACTGAGCCTGTGCTCTAGAGCCCGCGAGCCATAACTACTGAGCCCACGTGCCGCAACTACTGAAGCCCGTGCACCTAGAGCCCGTGCTCCACAACAAGAGAAACCACCACAATGAGAAGCCCGTGCACCGCAACGAAGAGTAGCCCCCACTCACCGCAACTAGAGAAAGCCGCGCACAGCAACAAAGAACCAAAGCAGCCAAAAATTAATTATTTAAAAAAAAAAAAAGGACTGGAGAAAAGAGGGTAAAGAGTTGCCATTATGAGTTATGCTGCAGCTGGCTAGCACTAGATTATTTTGGGTCTCAGCTCAATGTTACCTCCTTGGAGAGATCTTCCATTATCATCTTTTCTATAGTAGCACCTTCCCACCCCAGTTTATTTCCTTTTAGCACTTATAACACTGTTATTACCTTGTTTGTTCACTTGGTATAGCCTGTCAACTGCTGGAATATCATGAGGTCAGGAACTTTGGTGTTTTTTTCACTGCTGTCTCCTTAGAGTTCAAGAGAAATGCCTGGCATACAGTAAAAACTTAGTAACTATTTGTTCAATGAACGAATGATAGATGATCTCTTCCACTTCAGATTTGTGATCCATTAAGTAAAATTATGATTAAAGGAAATAATTCAGTTTTTATTGTTTAAAAATTTTTCATTGATAAATGAAAAATTCCTGAAGTCACTTGCTACAGTTTGGGTAAAGTTTTAGTAGTTATTAAAAACTAACTGCTAAAAACCAAACAAACAAAACCCCCTAACTGCTATGATCTGAATGTTTGTGTTCCCCCCATCCCCAGATTCTTATGTTGAAATCTTAATGCTCAATGTGATGGTATTAGGAGGTGGGGCCTTTGAGAATGGGATTAGTGTTCTTAGCCAGATCTCTCTCTCCCCTTCTGCCATGTGAAGATATAACAAGAACTCTCCAACCTTGAAGAGGGCCCTCGCCCGACCATGCTGATACCCTGATCTTGTGATTCCAGCCTCTAGAACTATGAGAAATAAATTTTTGTTGTTTATAAACTACTCCGTCTGTTGTATTTTGTTATAACAGCCCAGACGGACTAAGACACTAACCCTTTGCACTTCTGAATAAAGAAGTAAATACAGCTTCTAACAGATAACTGCTTATTTCCTTATAGGTAGTTAGTAGAGAAAACAAGAGAACCTGGAATCCTATTTCTTTTGTGAATTGAGAGAACTATCTCTCTAGTTCTTACCTAAAGTAAATTTAAAAGTTGATTGACCATCCTAGAGCTATGGCAATGTTGTTTTTTAAAAGTTGTGTAATAACAGCAATAACTTATTTTTCTGACCATATTCTCTTTCTTAAATCCTATACTTCTTTCCTGATTTCTAAACCTGTGTATCCAGTTCAGTAAACATCTTCATCAAGATGTCCCATAGATACCTTGTAAGAGTTAGAACTCTTTCTCTTGCAACTGACTGATACCTACGTAAAACTACCTAATATCAAAGGGAAAATTTTTGGCTGTTAGTACTTGGGAAGAGCAGGGATGGAACTGGCCTCAGGGTCAACTAGATGCAGAGGCTCAACTGTTATCAGGCTATTCTCTCCTCTCTCTCTCTTACCTCATTTTCATCTGTTGGCATTGTACTTTTTTTTTTTTACTGAAGATAGGCTTCTTCTATGTGGTAAGAGCAGTGACCACAGGCAGCTAAAAGCTTACATTGTCTTCCTTTAGTGAACGCAGGAAAAAGAGCATCTCTCCCAGGTTCACTATGAAAAACAATCCAGCAAAAGTTTCGATTGTGCCATCTGAAGCTTATACAAACCCCTATAGGGCCAAGTTGCATAGTAGCATTATTGGAAGAGTACTGTATCAGGTTAAATTTTGGTTTGGCTGTTTTAACAGAAATAATGGTAACTTAAATAAAGTGGTTATTTTTCTTTCACATAAAAGTCCAAGCTGATAGATGGTCTGAGGGCAGATTGGCTCTGTTTCTAAAGTATTCAGGCTCCTTCTTTCTTGGGATTCTACCATTCCCTATGGTCTTACTCTTGTCTGTATGGTGATGAATCACTACTATTACATCTGCCTTGTATTCTGAAAGCAGGGAGAAAGAGAGAGTGGAAGGCAAGCAGCTGCCTTTTAAGGGTACAGCCTAGAAGTCATACGACTTCAGTTAACAGACCACTGTCCAGAACTAGTCACATGGTCACACTTAGATGCAAGGAAGCCTAGGAAATATGGTCTCTAGCAGGTGGCCATAGTTCTAGTTAAAATTGGTTGGGGAGTGTGGAGGGGAGTGTGCCTTTATATATGTTATTAAAAGGAAGAAGGGAAAAATAGATCTCAGAGTAGCGATCTCTTGTCACAGGCAGTTTTATTGTCAGCCTCACCATAATCATATGGTTATACTTAATTTTATAGGGGGTGACTACTTCCTAAAGGTAAGAGGGATAGAGGTACTATTAATGGAAGACGTTGGGGGTGGGAGAGAGGACATGACAGACAAAACTGATACCTATATTGTATACCTAAAAATAAACATATCTGAAACTTAGCACCTTCCAAAACAGTATGTGTTACTTGTCCTAATTGATTTAGTGGCACTACCAGCCAGCCAGCTATCCAACCCCCCCAATAAATGTGGGGATAATTATACATTCCTCTTATTCTTTCCTTTTCACTCCCTGATGATAGTATGTTACTTTTTTTGGGTTTTTTTTGGCTGCATTGGGTCTTCGTTGCTGCACGTGGGCTTTCTCTAGTTGTGGCGAGTGGGGGCTACACTTTGTTGCAGTGCGTGGGCTTCTCATTGCAGAGCACGGGCTCCAGGCGCGCGGGCTTCAGTGGTTGTGGCACGCGGGCTCAGTAGTTGTGGATCATGCGCTCTAGAGCGCAGGCTCAGTAGTTGTGGCGCATGGGCTTAGTTGCTCTGCAGCATGTGGGATCTTCCTGGACCAGGGATCGAACCCACGTCCCCTGTATTGGCAGGCGGATTCTTAACCACTGTGCCACCAGGGAAGTCCCCTCTTATGGTATTTTAACATAAAAATTTTCAATCTATCTGAAATTTATTAAGATATACTGTATGAAGTTTGAGTCTAATTTTAGAATACTTTTTTGGAGCCTGCAGTTTGTGTCAAGAACTTTATCGGGAATAGAGGATCATACCACTGATCTATTCATGATGAATAGTGCTGAGCTTCATGTTTTATGGTAACCAAAAATCATTAATAATTTGGTCAGTAATAATGATTGATCAAAATTAGTGAACCAACTCTGATAATCTGGTTCACTTACTTTATATTAACATACCCCCAGCTTTCTACATTTTTTCCCAGTCTAACTTACTCAGTAAAATGTTACAGACAAACGTTCTGTTTTGAAAGATTCTTTGTTTCATTGCTGTTTGGTTTGTTATGAGAGCATACCTCGTACATTGTTGGCTTATAAATGTTAAAAAATAAATTACCTTAATTTTTACTAATTTTACAAATATATTTATTTTGGTCTTTCTAGAATCTGTGTTTGTGGATATCCTCGACAACATGTAAGAAAATACAAAGGTATAAGTAGCAGGGTACCGGTTTCTTCAGGATTCATGGTGCAAATGTTAACAGGAATTTATTTTGCCTTGTAAGTTTATTTCATATACAAAGTTAATCTTTGATCTCTTTGGAAAATTATAGTCTGTTATTTTATTGTTGCTATATTATAATCTCAATAAACAATCAGCATATTTTTGTGAAAAAAATATGAATCAATATCTTGATAATAGTTTTATTATTTAAAACATATCTTTTAATATTCTAAAGAATTTGTAACCAACTAAAACACTTCATCGTCTTTCTTTAATTCAGGGACAGAATGAAAATTAGTGACACCTAAATACACTTACAGTTTCTTTCTTCATTACTCAATTTTTTTTTTGCTGTAATTTCCAAGTAGCAATTTTTCCCTAATGAATATCCCTTTTCCATTTCCAGAAATTTTAATTCTTGAGAAACATCTTAGAGCCTCTTTCATCAAAGTTTATTATGAATTTGCTATTAATTTCTAATATTGATGCTCAGTCTTACTTGATACTTGAGATATTAGTATTTTTCTTTGCACCCTTTTACTACTTTGTACTTCTCTTACTACACATATCTTACTATACTTTATATTATATTCACTTGATACCTTAATTTTCCCCAGTAGATTATAAGCTTCTTAACTGAAGGCAGAATTTATGATCTTTGGGCCAAATCTGGCATGCTCCCTGGTTTTTAAAAAGTTTTATTGAAAAGCAGTGATATCTGTTTGTTTATGTATTGTCTGTGGTTGCTTTTGTGCTACAGTGACAGAGTTGACTAGTTGCAGTGGAGACTGTATGGCCCACGAGCCCAAAATATTTACTATCTGGCTCTTTAAAAAAAAGTTTCTTGACCCCTGTGTTAGACCATTAGTATTGTCCCACAGCTCTTAGATGCTCTGATCTATTTTATTTTCTCTCCTTTTTGCTTTGTGTTTCTGATTAAGTTCTGTTGATCTATCTTCATGTTCATTGATTCTTTCCTTGACTATGTTGAGTCTACTAATGAGCCCACTGAGGGGGTTCTTCATCTCTGTTACTGTGTTTATTTCTAGCCTTTTCATTTGGCTTTTTTTTATAGTTTCTACCTCTCTGCTAAACTACCCATCAGTTCATACATGTTGTCCCTCTTTTCCACTAGAGCATTTAATATATTAATCTCAGTTATTTTAATTTCCCAAGTAAGTACAACATCTGAGTCATCTCTGAATTTGGTTCAGTTGGTTTTTGTCTCTTGACAGTGGGTTGTTTTCTTCTTGCTTTTTGTGTGCTTTGTAATACTTGATTGATCATTATTTTGTTCATGGGTAGGACAGTAAAGATTGAGATAAATATTATTTATGCCTGGAAATGGATATGCCTCTTTTCTAGGATGCTAGTAGAGTTTTTGTAGGCAGGAGTGAGCTGGGACTGGATTCATTGCTGCTATGATTACCTATATTGCACCACCTACTCCAAATTCCTTTTATGTTACCTGCTACTTATTGCTGGAGAGTTTTTCCTCAATACTCTTGCTCCGTCCTCAGCTTTTAGCTTTCCGGGTATGTCTGTACCTCAGAGAGGGTCTCTCTCCGTGTTCTTGCCCCTCCTCCAGCAGTAGAGTGCTGCTGCATGTTTCTAGATGTGTACTAGCCTGGTTGGGGGTGGGAGGGAGGAGAAGTGGTGTTTTCTGTTGTCCTCGTCTAGCCTCAGTTCTAAGCAGGCCCTATGTCCCTGCTTATCTGGGTGGGAGTTCCTCAGTGGTCCTGCCCCTCCTCCAGTGGTAGGAGACCTCTGGCCTTCCTTCTTCTCAGCATAGGATGATTTCCTGATCCTCCCCTACATGCAGAGGCTTTTTTTCTTTTTCTCTCCCTCACAGCGAGAGTGAGTTGGTCTTCACCTCCGCCCTCGGGGTGAAAGGGTTTTTCTGCTCTTTCCCCAAAGGCTTTAAACTTTTGTTCCACTGAAAGTGTCTGGCTGGATCTGTCTGGTGTCTTTCCTGCTCTGGTGGCCACTCTTCTCCTTCAGGCCTGCACTACCAAGAGCAGCTTTCTCTGGTCCCCCGCCCTGTGCTTAGTTTTTCTTATGAGTGCCTAAAGGTGGTTTGTGGAGAAGAGCTTATGAGTGGGTGTGACGTCCCCTTGTATCTGCTTCCAGAGTTTTTGTACTGGCCCACACCTGGCTTTTAGAAATTTGTTGAAAAGTTTAGCTGAATTCTTTTTACCCACCTGCATTGTGGCCTCACTCTCTTCAGGGGCACCTGGCTGCCATTGGGTTTCGGGCTACTTGGTTGCCCTGTGACCTTAGCTCCTTGTTGGATTCATGAGAAGTTATGATTTTGTAGATTACCTGGCTTTATCTTGTTTTTAGGGTGAGAGCAATGCTCCTTCCATTTTTTAGGCCTCACTTGCACGCTTGATGTAATTCACACTTCTTTATTTTGTTGTCAGATGAGCAAGTGGTTATTTCTCTGTCCGTTCCATCATTTAGCCAATTTTTAGGAAGAGTTTGGCCATATCTTTGAAAACTAATATACACATGCACTTTTTTCCCAATATCTCTGTGATATTTGCAGCATATGTCACATACACTTCTAAATGACTATGTGAATGCAAAGAAGTAACTACTTAGGATGCTGCAAGCCACAGTAGTTGTAGATTTTCGTTAAAAACCATGGGAGTTACAGAGTAGTTTGACCATACAGTGTTCTGAACATTATTCTAAGGTATATCATTTATTATGCTCTGACTTGTTTTGAAAGCGTAAAGTGCTTTGAGATTGCCTAGCTTTTTGGCTATCTGTTCTATAAATAGACATGTTCTTTAGAGAAGAAATTACATCTGTAAAATTTTCTTTGCTATTAATAGGCATTCAGATACAGTTGAAAGGAATTCAAAGATTTAGAAATATATATTTAATGAGGGTGGAATGCTAAGCAATGTGCTAATACGATCTATTATTTTCTTTATTAAAGATAAACAATTTCTCATTATATCTTGTTCAGTTATATAGAATTAATTTAAAGTAATTATACTTCATTTAATTTTATAGTTATAATGGAGAATGGGATCTAGCTCAAAAAGCATTGGATGATATTATATACAGAGCCCAGCTAGAATTATATCCAGAGCCATTGCTGGTAGGTGTCTCACTTATTTATGTAAATTTTGTAATTTAAAATTTCTCAATTTAGAACTATAAATTGAGAAGTAGCCATTTGTAGTGCATTAATACATTATCAGTACTCAGTGATTCATGTTCCTGTTATAGTGGAAAAATTTGTTACTCGAAAAAGGTATATATAATTTGAAAATTTCATTAGGCTAACGTCTTAGCCTGATATGAATAGTCATTTTCACTTCTAAGAATATTCTCATTAACATGCTCAAGCTGCATTTATTAATTAGCATTAGGCATTTGGAAATATAGTTTAGTATTTTGGAATTTTAAATTTCATCACATATATTTTTAACCATGTTTCCTTCTGCGTTCTTACTCCTCATTTTAGAGGATCTTATGAAAGATCTTGAAGGAATTATTCTTTTTAAAAATCTGTTAAAATTTAGCATCTTGGGATAAACAACATGGTCCTAATGTCTTACACAGGGAACTATACTCAATATCCTGGGATAAACCATAATGGAAGAGACTATAAATAAAGAATGTATCTGTGGATAACTGAGCGAGTTTGCTGCACAGCAGAGGTTGACACAACATTGTCAATCAGCTCTACTTCAATAAACAAATTGAAAAAAGAATTTAACATCTTGTTTTATCTAAGGGTATAATAATACATCTGTTTAATGCCAATCTTGAACTATATTTTTCCTTTTTAGGTTGCCAATGCAATACAGGCTTCATTGCCTCATGGTGCCATGAAATCTAGTAAGGAGGGTACAAGGTGTATTCAAGTTGAAATCACACCAACTTCCTCTAGAATATCGAGAAATGCAGTAACCAGCATGTCAATAAGAGGTCATAGGTGGAAAAGACATGGTAAGAAATAAAACACTCCTCAAATTAGAGGATTGTTATTGCTGTCCCCTTCTTCTCTGTACTTAAGGTGCTGTAACTTCTAAATTTGGTAAATAATATCATAGTGGCATGGAATAAAGAGCTGTTGGATCACCTTTAACTTTTCATTTCTTATCCATGAATGATGGCAGGCAATAAGAACACAGAGCCCCTTGTGTTACATATACGGATGAAAATTTATTTAAACATTGTATTGGCTCTTAAATTTTATTTCAACACAGTAGGAGAGTAGGAAATGCATTTTTCAATTATTAATACATTTTGGGTTTCTATTCACAACTATTTGCAAATATTCCTTAATGTTTCTGATTTTTCAACTTTTTAGCAGGTAAACTTGCATATTGAAATGGAACAACCAATAGGGACTTTAACATTTTCTTCTGGACATCTTGGTAAAGAATCCCATGGTATTGATACAACTCTAGGCATTTCTATTTTCTAGAAGTTAATTTTCTTGTAAGATTGTTTGTTTTAGTATCCCTTTTTGACTGCTTCATTTTATTATTTAAAAATTCTACTGGAAGTGAATTTTATTTACCATGGCCTTCTTAATGCTTTCCATCTCTCTCCGTTCTCTTATAACTTATTATTTTTTATTTAATTTCTTATTCTTTTTATAACTCGCCTCCTACCTAGAAGTTGTTGTAGTGGGCAAGAATCAGTGTAAGGAGATTACTATCACTTTCCTAGACGTTAACCATAGAATGGGAAGCAAAAAGCCATTTCTTTGCTCCAAGCAAACATATATATTGGAGTAAAACAAAATCGATTGTCTGTTTTCTCCTTGCTACAAACTGCAATGAAAATGGTAGCTCCTTTTGGTATATTTGATAGTTCCAGTTGTCTCTATGATATCTATAGTGAAAATGCAAAAGTGAGAAGAGTGAGATTATTCACTGCGAAATAGAAAGTTGATGATGAGAACAGCTGCCATTGTTTCTACTCAGGGAATCTAGGAGACAGTATGTCCAAAAAAAAATGATGATGAAATTTTCCAGCTTAACCAATGATCATTTTCAATCTTTTCCTTTTTTAAAGTAATGTGACCAATTCTCGAAAGTCCTTTAGGAAGGCACAAAAGAGGTGGTAAATATTTGCCATTATCAAGGCAAATTATGCTACTGTTTAAGACATATAGTCAGCGTCTAAACATACATCAGTTTCTTCAGTGAAAATTATGCTACAGTTTGGGACTAGATTACAGGTAGAAAGTCATTTAATTAGATATCACCATGTTCCCCTAGAGATCCGTTTTCTGTTTAAGCATTAGCAAGTGAAAATATACACAGAGGCAATGACCCAGATCGTATGCGTCTGTTGTGGCCATAATTGCTCCAAAATTACCACTACAGGAAATGCAAGAATGAATTTTAATTCCTTTTTCACTTACCCTTCTTTCTATTTAGGTGGACATATTGGGAACTAGGGGAAAAATATAGGTCCTGCAGTTAAAAATGTGAAATATTGAAGTTTAATTGTATTTGCACATATGTATGTGTGAAAGAAGATTTGTGTATGTGTCCATAAGTGCATTTAATGGAATAAGATGTGTACTGTGCAATAAAATAGAAATAATTTTCCAGAAATATTGTATAGCCGTAAATTACCAAAACAAGAAAAGACTACTTCAATATATTGTATATACTAGATTCTTACATATCTTCCAGATTTTATATTGGCTACCACTTGAAGGGTTGGCACAGTGTCTTAAGACTACAGCCTTAACCTTACTTGTCACCTGTCTCCCTACACTTATTCAATCTTAACAACTCTTAACACTTGGGCAACTCCTGTTTATGATAAAAAAAAAGTCAAGGATGAGGATTTAAAGAGAATGAACTGTGAAAAGCAAGTCAGGCGCATGTAGAATGTAGCTAAGTCTTGTTTACCACTCTTCTGCAGTGTGAATTCTCTTTATCCAGTGGACTCTAAAATATTCCTAGTCCAGGGTCCTTATTTATCTCTACAGGTAGGTTGCATTCTCCCTTTTTAGAGTAGTCTTGGCTTTCCTTCCTAGAGCAGTATTTTTCATTGTTACCCTGTGTTGCTGAATTGAAAGCTTTTCTGTTTTTCATCTCCATGGTCCTGATTCCTATTTGAACACCTTATCATTGTCCTGGGCTCTAGCTGACACTGGCTTCTTGTGGGGAAGATAGGTATCTTTACTATAGTTTTTAAATATATAGATCATTCTCAAGTTGTAAATGGATTTTTAAATTATATTTGTTTATATAAATTATGTTTATTATATTACATTCACATGTGAATTATATATATATATTATAACAATTTTATTTATACATTAATTTTTGCAGAAACTATGTTAAAGGGCATGTGGATTCCAGGGTGATCCACAAAAACCTTATCATCTTATAATGTTTCTGAAACACAGCACTGTAGCATGTAAGCTTAGTTTATGACTGTGTGAAAACACATTTAGAGTTTCTTTGTTTCATGGAATGCTAAATGTGTTTCGTGTTCCACCTCTATCCCTACCATTCCCTTTCCACACCAACCCTCCCAGGAGGAGGGATTTCTTCCCAGACCCTGAATTGTATCATACGGTAGGAATATGGAATATGCAACTTTAAGGCAGTGATGATGAGGGTTGGGGAAGGAGAAGGGACAAGAAACATGAACTTTAAGGAATACTCTTTTTTTTTTTACTCCTTGTCTTTTTCCTTGTTATTGCTAGTGCTGGGAAAGAAGAAAGCAATTGGCCCTTTTTTTTTTCTTTTCTTGGATCTCTTCCCTTTTTCTTCTCTTTTTTCTTTTATTTGTGTCTTTTAAAAAATTGAGATATAATTGACATATAACATTAGTTTCAGGTCTACAACATAATGATTCAATATATGGATATATTGTGAAATGTGATCACAATAAGTCTAGTTAACATGCATTTCCACACATAGTTACCCTTTTTTCCCCTCATGATGAAAACTTGTAAGATCTTCTCTCTAAGCAACTTTCAAATACACCATACAGTCTTATTATTAACTATAGTCACCATGCTGTACATTACATCCCCAAGACTTATGTTTTTATAACTGGAAGTTTGTACCTGTTAATCACTTTCACCCATTTCACCCACTCCCACTTCCCACCTCTGATCTCTGTATCTAGGAGTTTTTTTAGATTCCACATATAAGGAATCTCATATGGTATTTGTCTTTCTCTGTCTGACTTATTTCTTAGCATAATGCCCTCAAGGTCCATCCATGTTGCTACAAGTGACAGGAGTTCCTTCTTTTATGGATAAATAATATTCCATTGTATATATACCACATTTTCCTTGTTCATTCATTTGTCGATGGACATTTAGGTTGCTTCCATATTTATGTCTTTATTTATTGCCTCTCTCCTTTTTTCTCCATTTTCCATCCTAACTGGGGAGAAGAGGGGCAGGAGTAAATGAGGTTGTCCCACAGAAGCAGCCAAGCAGAACTTTCTTTTTTTCTTTCCATCTCCCTTTTTCATTAAGGAATATAGATAATTAAGCCATTAGTGTGTTTGCACATCTGAGTCACCAAAAATTGCACACGCAAACAAATACATTAAATTGGAGCAGTTAATCACATGTATTCTTTTTATTATTTGTAACAGAAAAAATCTCTTTGTCTTTACAGCCAAAACCAATTCATGGTTTAGTCTTTCGAAAATTAATTTGGAACAGTTTTAATCATTTGCATTCAAAAATTTTTTTCTGAGCTCTTTTAGAATGTATCAATATTTCAGGATTCTCTGAAGCTTCACAGATCTGCCATTCTTTTCTTAAAGTTAAGAATTTATCTATAGTTTATATTTTAATGGAAAATGTCCTTTTGGAAGGTAAAAAATTACTTTAGCTTTAGCATTTCCACACATTTCAGAATATATATCCCTTGCCATCATCTTATTATTGTTAAATAACAACCCAAATTTCTAGAATTATATTTTGGATGGTTCAATTTTTAAATTATTATTATTATTAGACTTTATTTTTAAGAGCAGTTTTAGGCTCACAACAAAATTGAGTGGAAAGTACAGAGTTCCCATATACCCTCTGACCACTGCCCTCTGTCAGCATGCTTTATCCGCCCTGACTATCAACATCCCAAGCCAGGGAGATGTCGCAAGGCCCTGTAATTTTAATTCTGATCAGACAGTGACTAAATAGGGTGATTTTTAAAGAAAGGTTGGTTTCAGCTGAAGTATTGTTTTGGAGAGACATGTTTGAGAACTAGTGTGTTTGTCTGATTTTCCCCACTTTTCACTTAATTATTTTAATATTGTACTGGCATGGCTTAACTTAATGTTGTGTTTTCAGACTTTTTAAACTTTGTGTATAAATTTTTGAGAAAGGTTTAATGAATTCATAATTCCATGTCAATACATATGTTTGGAAAGTAAAATTACAATGTAGAGTTGCTGCTTTTGACTTTCAAGGGTCATAGTTTCAGAATTAATAGCTTTATATATATTTATATAGATTTGTTTATATAGATTTGTTAATTATTTTAAGCATATTGTGTTTCACTTAGTGTGTATTTTTTAAACCTAGATTTTTGAGCCACCTACAGATTGAGGGCTATTTAGAAGTCATAATTTGAAAGTAAAATGCAATTAGAGAAAGATAATAATTGAATAAAGATTTTAAAAAGCATTAAGTAAGGTAAGAGAAGAATGTGAGTAGATTATGACCGTCACAAGAATCAAAATTCCAATAAGAAAAATAAGATAAAACAGTGAAATAATCAATTTTTTAAATTAATAATAAAAATGCAGTTTTATTTTCTTAAATATTTATTACGTTTAAAAAATAAACAGAACTAAAAGGAAAACAGAAGGTATTTCTTTATAATTATGCTTCTGTTCTATAGTTATTCTTAAATGTTGCTTCTAAAGCTATTTTCATTATCTACCATTTCAGCTATGAGAGCCCTTTTTCTTAAATCCCTGAATGATTCTCTACAAGATTCTATTATACAATCTATACTTATTTATTTCCTTGTACTTTTCCATTCCTTCTCCTCTCCCAGAGCAAATTTAATTGCTATTTTTTTTCTTTGTCTCTTTCCTTACCACCGCCACCATTATGACTCACTCTTCCACTTTTTAAAAAATTATCTATACTTGGAACAATGTAACAACTTTCCTCCTTTCTTTTAAAATGGTTGTTGAAATACCCATTCCATGAAAGTCCTCTAATTAAGTTATTGTTGCAAATAATGAGTGCTTATAATTTTTGCCAACTAGTTATCTGATAAAAGTCTTATCTAGTGAAATCCTAATTCTTTATTACTGCCCACCTTTTTTCCACTTGTGTATTTGTGAGATAATGAGACAAGTCAGTGAAAAGCATTTTGGTATGCATTAAAGCACTCTGTAAAGGCTGACTTTTATTAATTTAAAACTATTTACTTTGTTTTATTAACTGCTCAATAATTGTATTCTTGATAAGCTTTTTTTAGCCAGCTTGCTATTCAGATCATCCTGTGATTGATCAACCCTTTCATTGGCTTTCCTCAATTTGAGACAAACATGTTTAGTTTGAGTGTAATATCAAACAAAAAAGTATACATATGTGATATAATAGTAATGATCAGTTTAATGATTTTTTTGTAATTTCTAAAACCCTGAGGTATAGTACTTTATTATCTGACATGTATAACACCATTACAGTCAGGATTTTTTAGAAAGTTGTTTTAATACTTGTTGTCTCAATCCCAAATTGACAGGTAAATAGAATAGATTGAACTTATATTCTCATTTATGTACGGTTACAACTGTTTGCAACAGGTAGGTGTAACAATAAAAGGAATATTTGTAATCTAGATTCTTTGAATTTTGCCCTGCTTTTGGTCCTGGAATATGTTAAATGGTTTATTTTTATAATATTGCATATCATTATTTTGACTTAGGAGATCCAAGAGTACAGAGTTTTAAGCAGTGAAAAAGAATGGAAAATAAGTACTATGTATATTTTTAAGTCTTCTAACTTAGTAATACCAAATCAGTACCCTGAGAATTTTAGAGTATTTAATTAATTATATGGAATGTTTAAGTGAAAAATGAAACAAAATATAGTTTACATAGAGTGAATCTAAAGAAAGTGAAGTTTCATGTTGTTACAGCTGTTTATTGCATTTTCAGCATTAAGTTCCCATTTAAAGGATGCCAAGGTAGTTAAATAAATTTAAACGATTATAATAAAATTCAAAGATACCTGTGATTATATTTTTAAAAAATGACAAAAAATGTGACTTGTTTCAGTTTGCCCAGTGATCTAGGACTAACTTATTAGATGAGATAAGAAATGGAACAATAAAAAGATGCAATTCATGTTGGAAAATAGTTTATTTAAAACTGATTACTTAAAAAAATGGATATTGATTTAGAAAATGTTAATAATTTCTATCATATAATATATTGATAAATAGGACATTAATAACTTTCTAACTGTTGAGCAAATTGGAATAATTATAAGAGGTATATTTTAGTTAAATATTAAAAAAAAGATTATTTGTAAATATTTCAAAACATTTAAGCTAGTCTTTCTAGATACTGCAGAAGGTAAATGCCATAAATCTTGACACGGAACATTTATTTTGTTAATCAGATTTTATGACTTTATAAGTAAAGCATTTGAGGAAAAACAAAATTGCTGATAGTTATAAAAGCATTTTGAAAAATGAAGAATTGGTAATTTTAAACTCAAAAGTAGCAAACTTTAAAGAATTGGCTATTGGAATTCTACGTGTACAATTAGAAATTTATAATGCTTATGTTTTTATTTTAAAAGTTGTTTAAACTTTTTAAAGAAATTTAGAAAAAATCATTTTGAGAAGCTCCATTATTTTTAGATTCTAAAATGCTGTTTGAGGAACAAATTTTCTTTTCCCAATATAGATGATAAAACATTAGAACCAAAAATAAGCATTTCCTTCTGACCAAACTTAGCATTGCATGAATTTTAACTGACATTTTTGATATTGACCTTTTACTCATGGAAGACAAAATAATATATTAGAAAATATTGGGTGACACAAAGAAAAAGGACATATTGACCAGAGAGCTAAAATACAATTGACACATGTGAACATAAGGCTTAAAGAGGAAGACAGTAGTCTTAAGAATTCTGGCCAACTTTAGAAGCAAACAAAAAATCTTAGTTTATTTCTAGATAAAATAAAGTAATTTTCTCTACAGAGAAGCAAGATAGTTAAAATTATTTGTTTTATGAGGCAAAAACGGTTGTTTGTAAATGACTGTGTTCTACATTTTTTTTTTTTTTTTACTAAGGATGCCTTATATAATTCTGGCTGTAGTTAAGGAACTTATTATTTATTGTTATTTATTATTGAGCTTTACCCTTCCCCCAACCTTTTAAGGAGCATTTGTTGTACAATGCGCACGGAGGAAGAAATAAGCTTTTATAGATAGTTTTTTAGTAGATGTTGCTTACCAGTTTTTGGACTCTGGTCATGAGGATCTTTAATCATGGAGGATTCACCTGATCCAGCAGCAGTGTTGGCAGTTCTCAAAGAGATTTTTTTTTATACTTGAGATTAATAAAGATGAAACGTTATTGCAAGTAATTGAATTTACCTCAATAAGGGGCATTGTGTCATTTACTATATACACAAGTTAAAGACTTGCCTGTTCTTACTTAAGGAATCTGGTAATATTTCCTAACCAGTGTGTCCGTAAATAAATTGTTCTTGTCCAGACTGTGTTTTTTCTTTGTGACCCAGGCTGCTCTTTTCTTACCTGGAAATTCTGCTTCTGGCTTCAGGATTAATATTACTAAATCTTAGTAATTCATGTTCTTGCTCAGAGTGCAGCCCCTTAACTGCCAGGACCTTATTCTGTGTTTCTATGGCAGCTTTACTTCACTCTAATCTGCCTTGCAAATTACTGGCCCAGGCTGTGGACTGTTACAGTGCTGTTCTTTCTAACCCAGGACACACTTCGTGCTCAATATTTTGTGTTATACAGATGTGACTTCTGTTGATAAAGAATGCTAATAAAGTACCCAAATAATTTATCTGTGTACTTGTCAATGGCTGCCCATTGCAATCAGAACAAAGTCTGAGCTCTGTACTATGGCATAGGTGGCCCTGGTGATGTCTTACCTACCACTGTGACCTCATTTGAAGACCACTCTCATCTTTCCTTTTAACCCTTCAACGTTCTAAGCCATTTCTGCCTTAGGGTCTTTGTACTAGGAATTGGGGATATTTGAGCTGAGATTTGAATTATTAATAAGTGCCAGCTTGAACTCTCTTCCTCCACATTGTTGTGTAGCCAGTGCTTTTTCATCATTCAGATCTCAGTTCAAATATCCTTTCCTCAAAGAGGTCTTCCCAGACCACCCATCTAAAGTAGACTTTCTCCCCACTACCCTGCTTACTCTTTCCCATTATTCTTTTCTTCTTTGCATTTTCCACTATCTAAAATTCCCTTGTTTACTTAATTCCCATACTACAATGTAAGTTCTGTGAGGGCAGTGTCTTTGTCTGTCTGGTTGGCCATTGTATCCCCAGAGTCTAAAACAATGTCTAGCACGTAATAGGTGCTCAAGAAATAGTTGAATGCATGAATAAGTGAATAAATGATAAATTTATAATATAGACTGAGCAATTTGCTTCTTTTTTCCTTATTTTATTGAAAAACAGTGCAACAACATGATAGTAAACTGGGTAGAGGAATATTCACTTATAATCCCGGTACTTAAACAATTACCATTTTACAGTTTTTTTTCCATACGTATATGTATTTTTCATAGTTACGCTCTAATTAATTTTTTTTTACATACTGTGCTTTTGTTGAGTTAACACTGTCAAACATTTTCCCAAGTTCTTCTAGTAAGTCCCATTATTTTAATGGCTACATAACACCACATTGAGTTTATATTCCAGCATTTACTTAACCATTTCCTTAATATGCTAAATAATTTGTTTCTAACTTTTTGCTATTATGGATAACACTGCAATGAATAGCTTAATGAATATAGAAAACATTTGTCTTCCACTGAATAGAATGAATTGTAAACATCAAACTGGGTAATATGAAATTGTTCAGGTATTTTATGACATTTAAAATATATCTTATAAATTGTAAAGGAATATGTATGACTTTCTTCTGGGGTGTACTCTAAAATACTTTTCATAATTAATGTCAAAATTGTATGATACAGATTAATTTTTTTTAATGTCAGCTTATTTTATTGATTTTGCAAATGAATTTGCAAGTGTCTTAGGTCATAACCAGGTTCCTTTCTTTTTTGTTTGTTTTTTTGGATTCACCTTGATTGTCTTTTTTTTTTTTCCAGATTCCTTTAGACTTATGAATCAGTCTGAGTACAGAGTTGTGTAAATTCTGTGAATAATAAATTGCTCCTTTATTTAAATTGTCACTTTTAGTAAGTAGGGCAGCTGTGAAAAAATAGAAGCTAAAGCTAGGGTAAAGAGTTTCATGAGTGACATAATGGAATAGATATTTGGGATTATAAAGTTACATATGAGAGAAATCACAACTTTTCATGATCAGTTTTAATGATATTTGCAATTTGTTTCACCTTTTTTTTTTTTTTTCTCCCTCAAAGCCAGAAGAAATTTTGTAGGGAGAAATGATTTGAGTGGCTTTGAGAACCAATTTGGAAATGTCTATTAAATGTATTCTTTAACTCTCCTCATATCTGTACATGGAGAGAATATTACGTATTTATAGAGGTTGTACAAATAAAATATTCTCTGAGAAGTTTCTCTTTGGATCTTTTTTGAACTTTTCAAATTATTTGAAGTCAAATGTAAGTACTGTTTTTTTATAGGTATAGAACAATCATGACACATTTTGCATAAAATTTTAAGTTCTGGGCTTTTAAGCAGATTCTATTTTCTTATGCATTTATATTCCCTTAAAACATCTCCTTTATGGTCTTTCTAAAGAAAGAATAACTTTCTCTTCTTATTCTCTGGATAATATAATAAAAGAACTATAGATTTAAAAATAAAAAGTCTTTCTGATGTTAATAAGCATTTTACTAAACCTACATTTAGAGGTAGCTACTACACTTTTCTAAAACAAAAATCCTTTGCTTTTCTTTGCCATCTAAAAATTCTTTTTATTTTGGCCACGCAACCCGTCATGTAGGATCTTAGTTTCCCGACCAGGGGTTGAACCTGCACCCCCTGCACTGAAAGTGCAGAGTTTTAACCACTCGACCACCAGGGAAGTCCCTAAAAATTCTTTTATGCTATACATTATTTTTTCATTTTATCAAGTCAAGTAACACATTCCCAGCTTACCTTTCTCATTCCTTCTTTATGGTCTTTCAGCTTTATTTATTTTAATAATTTCACCTCATAACTGGAGATTCGTTCAGTTTATCAAACAAATGTTTATTAGGCACGTACTTAATGCAATCTACTTTCCTAGGAACTAGGTATACAGCAGTAATCAGATAAAAATCCCTGGCCTCATGGAACTTACATCTGGTAGACAAGATAAATAATTGTAGGTTAGAAAGTAATGAAGTGCTAAGAAGAAAAAGAAACAAAGTAGGGAAGAGGGCATATGAAATATGGGAAATATTGAAACTTGATGGGATGATCAGGGAAGACTTCACTGAGAAGGTTTTGAGAAAAGACCTGAAGGAAGTAAGGAGGTGAGCCACGTAGCTATGTGGGGAAGAGCATTCCAGGCCTAGAGAATAGTAAGACCAATAAGAAGTTGTGTGTAGTGGGATTGGGTCACAGAATTATATAGGGGAAGAAGTTGGAGAAATAATAGGGAGCAAGATAACATAACAGATGTTTGCTATGTAATTATCTTTCTTTATCCTGTAATTTTCCTGAGAATTATATTTCTTTTCTTTCTAGCTCTGTGCAGAATTACATGTTTTTCTTTCTATGAATTTACTTTAATAAGCAGTTTAAAAGTTTTATGGTTTTTACCATTTTTGAGTGATAACATACATAAATGAATTAAAGATTTTTGCTTGTGGAAAAACATATCTTGTTTTTCCACATGCCAGTTAATTTCATGATTAAAAAAAATTAATGTTATTTTTTCTTGGGTTGCAGATCTTTATTATCATTATCCCAGTGAATGTGATTAGCAATCCAATTGCCTATTGCTATTTTATATAATATTCTTGTCATTTTCTAGTTTTTCCTGCAAAATTCTAAATTTTCACGTTGCAGCACCATTTTAATTTTCATTGACATCTTTTAAAAAATAAACCCAATTAAAAAAATAAATTAACCTTGAGAGTTATGACTTATTTAGGTTTTCTTAGAGATTTATTTGCTCTTGCTCTGTGTTCAGCCAAGTAATTTATTTGCTTTCTATGAAAATGGCCAGGAATCTAAGCAAGTAAGTTATATGTAATTGAAAAATCTCTATCAGAGAATATTTAACTCAAATTGACTTTAATGAATTGAAGAGTTAGAATTTATAGTATGTTATACTGTTTAGATCCCCCATACAAGAGTTGTTTAACTCTTTCTGAACTTCAGTTTCCTTGTCTGTAAATGGGAGTCAAATTGTCTGCTTCAGAGGTGCACCAACACATTATTCTAAGAATATAATTGAATAATATATGTGAACACTCTCAAGAAAACTATTTAGTGCCAATCAATGTAGTAGATTGTTTTCTATTCTGTTAGGCTACTTATGCTTATCTTTTAAAATTTTGTTAAATTTTAGTAATCATTGGCTTTGTTATGTCTGGATAATTTCAACAGTTTATAACTATTTTGCACTAATGATCCCGTTAATAGATCTTTTGTGAAACTGCTTCTACAGTGTAAATGGACAATTCTTGGTTGTCACCAACAGTGCCATGCTGATTTTACTCTCAGTTGCAGTGGCCTCTGGCATTTACCTCAGTTAGATTTTACTTGCCCTTACTTTGATTTTGTTTTTTTTAAATTAATTTTTGTTGGAGTATAGTTGCTTTACAATGTTGTGTCACTTGCCCTCACATTGAAGACAACTATTAGCAATGGGGAATAGGCTTGTTTGGAACTTCTTAGTCTCATTAAACCTCTATTAGGGAAGCAGAAGCACCAATGTCATACAACCTCACCAACATGCTTTGGTCTGTCTAGGAAATAAAAATTTCATTTAGAGTGTATTCAGTCAAAAGATGTGGATGGACCTAGAGTCTGTCGTACAGAGTGAAGTAAGTCAGAGAAAAACAAATATTGTATATTAATGCATATATGTGGAATCTAGAAAAATGGTACAGATGCACCTATTTGCAAGGCAGGAATAGAGACACAGATGTAGAGAATGGACGTGTGGACATGCGGTGGGGGAGAGGGTATGGGATGAACTGGGGGATTGAGATTGACATATACACACTGCCATGTGTAAAACAGATAGCTACTGGGAACCTGATGTATAGTGCAGGGAGCTTCGCTCAGTGCTCTGTTTTGACCTAGGTGGGTGGGATGGGGGGTGTGTGGTGGGAGGGAGGTACAAGAGAGAAGGAATATATGTATACATAGAGCTGATTCACTTTGTTGTACAGCAGAAACTAACACAACATTGTAAAGCAACTATACCCCAATTTAAAAAAAAAAAAGTTTATGAAGCGCTAGCTAATTGGGAAATTAATATACCAGCGCATTGGCCTACCAGCGCAGGGCAATATGAAGCTTTGAGGACCTTTGGAGGTGCATATTGCTGCTGGGTATGGAGTACCTAGGGCATCCATAATAACTTTCATTTTAAGTTTTCAAAATTTGAAAGAATCAGAATAGAGCAGTGGTTCTAAACTTTGCTACACATTGGTCATGTGGGAAGTTTTAAAAATCCCAGTGCCCAGGTCATACCTCATACTATTTAAATCAGAATGTCTAGGGTGAGAGCCAGGCATTCGTAGTACTTAAAGATGCACAGCAAAGTGGGCGCCCACAGGAATATATGGTTCTGGCCGCCAGTGTTTTGCCTGTTACTGTTTCACATGTTGTAGCACCATTCAGGAGACCTTGAAATGAAAAATATTTGAAAATAGTGGGTAATGTCCCTCACACAGATTTGTGTTCTACATTTTAAAAGAGTATATACTGTTTTACATAGTCTTATGGTGTTTTGAACTTTCACTTTCATTACTGGTCCATGGTAGACATATTCATGTTATTTTTTCCCATCTGTTACGGATATTTCCTTGACAACTTTAAATAAACCATGGCTTTGTGATTTGAGACACAATAAAATGTCTACAAGTATTAACTCGTTAGGAGTTTCATTCCTTTGTTTCGATTCCGAATGACCATTTTCAGAATAAAGGACCAATAGCCAATTTGTTTTTCCAAATCCATTTTTATTTTTCTCCAGTTTAGTAATGAACGGTTACAAATTAGCCTAAATTTATGGAATTAGTATGGTCTGAAGGAATAGACTGTTTAATTATGTCACAGCCACATTAATATTTATTTAATGTACAAGATGATTGGTGTGTGAAACAAAAACTATACCTGTAGCATTACTAACCATGATGTAAGTGCATAAGCATTTTTCCAATATTGTGGTTTATTAAGGCAGTCTCAGTGTAATCTAATAAAAAAATTGTGCAAGGGGAATTCCTAAGTGGCTTGGTTCCTCATGTTAAGAAGAGCTAAAGTTTTGGCTATAAATCCTTGAAAATTTGCCTAAAGCTTGACATAAGTTCAAGTGGTCACAATATTATCTTAAAAATAATAGAAATTCTATTTTAAACTATAAAAAAATTTCTGTTTCATAGTCCACATCAAATATGTGTGTGAAAAAATACAGAACATTAATTGATGCTCTGAGTTTTGTCATTGTCATTTGAAATTAAAGAACATGACCCCATTGTCTCCAGTGCTGTCAGAGTATGGTAAATTATGGTAATTTCTACAGTGCAAATATTTGGCTTAACACCTAACATTCACTCGTCCAATTTTTGTTTTGGATCTTTTCGCTTTTCTTGTTTTGCATTTTTATTTTGTTTTGTTTTCAGCCATCATTTTGTCTTATCATCTTCAATTCTAGAGCAACCTGACAACAATAATGATACTACTGAATTGGGCATCCTTGTCATTCCTGAGATTAGTGTCACAAATGTGGCCGGAGAGAGGACCGGGAATGGGGAAAAAGGCAGAACACTAGGAGAGATTGATGCTCAGCATATACAGGGTGTACAGGAAACAACCACAGATCCTAGAACTGAGAGCAAAGGCTTGCCAGAGATCAGGAGGCAAAAATCTGTAAGAAAAATGATGGAGGATGGAATAAACTCACCTGGCAGAGTGCAGTTTTAGCAGAGCACTTTATAGCTGCACTCCAAGGTATCTCATGGCAAAGGGTCACTGCTGCATGTTTTAAGCAACAGTTGCACAGTCACAAAAATTTTGCATGTCACCTAATCAAAATGCATGAATTATGTACCACAGTTTCTCAATGACTCTTAATGCTCTTTGGAATGGTCGTAGCTCTGCTCTCTGAGTAAACGGTTATGAAAATGAGGCAGAAAATTGCTTCCAAAGTAATTTTCTGCTTATGTTTTGAGATCTAAAATTACTTCTTTATCTTTGTATTTTTTCCATCTTTGATATGAAGGAGAATGTATAAAGAATTTTAACAAGTTTGAGCTTGTGATACTTATGGTCTGTATATTTTTCTCTTAGTAAAATAATCTAGAATGTGTAGTGCAACCTTTAAAAAAATCTTTGAAATATTTTAATACTATTTTTTAAAAAGTTCCTTGGTATGGTCTTTGATTTTACACTGCTTTGCTACTGGGGGAGAATTTACCTCTAATTTTACTGTGTGGTATTTTTCCTAATTGTTTCTGATCTTTTGCATGAATAGTAAGAGAACTTTTTCTAAAAACACAGTGGGGTGTGGTTTATGGCATGCTTTTCGTTTAATACACTCTAAATTACTCTTATTTAATTATAATGAACTATTGTTGACATTTTATAGAATGTTTTGATTATCCTTTGATTTTGGTCTATAATCTGTTGCTTTACATATTTTGCTAAAATTTAATGTATTTAAAGTATACTTGATTTGGTATGAATCATGAAAAAACAATTACTTAAAATGCTTAATGTTAATTAATTTTTGTTATTTCTTTGTTTAGGAAATACAGAATTAACAGGTCAAGAAGAACTGATGGAGATATCTGAAGTTGACGAGGGATTTTATTCCAGGGCTGCGTCTAGTACTAGCCAGTCGGGTTTAGCAAACAATAGTCAAAATTGTAGTAACAAGGGAAGTGTAGGAAAGACTCAGAGACGGTCAGGAGGAAACAAAACTGGAGGAAAAGAAAAAGAAACTGCAGGGGAGTCTTGCAAAGATCACTTTGCTCGAAAACAAACTCAGAGAGCCCAAAGTGAGAATCTCGAGCTTCTCTCCTTGAAGAGACTTACATTAACAACCAGCCAATCTCTGCCTAAACCTAATAGTCATGGTTTGGCTAAGACCGCTGCGACCGTATTCAGTAAATCCTTTGAACAAGTTAGTGGTGTCACAGTCCCATATAACCCATCATCTGCTGTTGGCTGTGGGACTGGGACAGATACCAATAGGTTTTCTGCTTGTAGTCTGCAAGAAGAAACGCTTATTTACGTTTCTGAAAGGACTGAACTTCCAATGAAGCATCAAACAGGTCAGCAGAGACCTCCTAGTATTAGCATTACTTTGTCCACAGATTAATTTGTAAGAGTTTTCTCACGTAACCAGTGAATCAGAAAATACCACTTTGCTTCTTCATGGAAGTTCCCAGGGTCGTCTTTCATCCCTGTTCCTGTCAGGAGCCCTGATGTCTTAAATTCTGAAGGCTACCTTGACTTTATGAAGGGAATAATGTCTAGGTTGCAGTAAGTTGAAATATGGTTTTGTTATTTCTTGGTTGTGTGTTTTCCCCTTGGCTTGAGTCTTTTTTTTCTTTTCTTACTTTCTTATTTGTTTCTGTTGCCGTAAGATTGTCAGTGTGACAATACATTTTGGCAGGTTGTCTGATCAGATTGGTCACAGCTCATGAGAGGTTATGAGTCTTTTTCTTTAATAACTCCTATTTTGGTAGCTGTGTGTTTGGCCTTCAGTGTAAAAGGGAATCTCCTTGCATGAGAACAGTCAGTGTTTTCAAGGATGAGGCTGCTGTACAACTCCAGGAATTCTACAGCTGGCTGTTCAGCGAGCCAGTCTGAAAAACAGGCATGTGAAAAAACAAAAATGACGTGTATGAAAAGTGCCTGCTAAAAATGTTTGTAACCAGATCGTCTTTAAGATTAGTAGAACAGTTTATATAAAGCACTGGAAAATGCCTGGTAACTCCGTAACCTAAAATATGATATGATTCCAGGGGATGGGAAGAGGGATTTCCATTGTTATCTTTGGAACATTTTTATATCAGAAATCAGATTGCTAGTAGATGTGTTGCTTTGAAGTGTTTGATCTGGATTTAGCAGGTGAAGATCCCTTTCAGTTCCTAAGATGTAATAGGCCATAAAACTGACTTACCCTGCTGCTGGACTTCGGAAAACCTACTTAGTTTGGATTCCCACAATTCAGAGCACACATCATTGAAGACTTCCTGGAAATGACTGAATTTTGCAACCCATCTCTCAAGATACCAGTGTTTACCATATTGAATTGTTTGTCTACAAATGAAGGAAATTAGGTAAATTTTTCATCTATAAAATATCATTGAAAGAAAATAAAAATAGTGAAATATGGACAAAGGACATTTATATATTAACTAATTTAGGGTTATATATGTTTGTGTTCTTAAATTTAAAATTTTAAGTATGAAAAATATTAAATGTGTTTCTTGTTTTGTGAACAGGCCTATTTGAAATGTTCTTGTTATGATAGAAAGAATAATCAATGTAGTTGCTCCCAACCAAAAAATAAAAATAAAAAGGCAATATGGCAGAAGCTAAACAAACTTGTATGTAGCTATAGAGAGTCAGGTGACATCCAGATGGATGTAAAAATTTGATGTTTGCTAGTGGTGGTCATTTCAGCTATGGTTGAGGTTCCTTATAAATCAAGTATACTTAAGTAATAATCTAGGGTAAGAGAGAGAAAGCAGGGTTGAGGATGAGAGACCAAGTTGACTGGGGAGGAAGATGTAGGGAGCTGTCCCCTTGTTAATGGTTAGTACACAGTAGTTTCCTTATTCACAGTCTTTAGCTGTGGTCACACAGAGAAAATGCTAGTTTTCCTCTTGTACCTGCTTATGCAGAGCTCAAATATGTGAAAAATTTGTTATGTCTTGAAGACTGCTAAAGCATTTTCACTATGAATGCAGTTTTGACCATAACTGCTTTGGCTATCGTTTTAAATCCAGTTCTTCAAAAAGCATGAACTAGTTTTTATTCAGTAACCCTGAATAAAATATGGTTTTTAATGTAAGTGAATTTGATTTTTTTAGTGCCACTGATAGAAATGGAATAAGATCTATTGGCATACATTGTAGGAAAAAACAAAAAAAAGCAAAGCAACCAGACAGTGAAAGTTGATAAAGTATTAATTTAATAGAAATCCTGTCTACAATTTAAATCCTGTGTACAATTACTGTGAATTTCCTATTGTCTTTTTATAATTCTTTAACAAAGAACTTCCCCTAGGCATAGCTTCTAACAATATTAATAATAGTCTTAAGAACTAATTTAAAAGATTGGCATTGGAGGCAAGTTAAGGTGCTTAGGAAACATTATAGAATAAGTTTGAGGAAACATTAGCTGGCACAAATAAGAGATCAGATTTTAATGTTCAGCTGTTGTAATGGAACCTCATTTTGTTACTATTCTAGATCATTGCTATTATAAATCATTGTGGTCTGAGGACCAGTAAGGAACATTGGCATTACCTGCCATCTTGTTAAAAATGCAGAATTTCAGAGCCACTTTAGATCTACTGAATCATAATCTGCCTTTTAATAAGATCTCAGGTGATTATTATGTACATTAAAGTTTGAGAAGACAGTATCAAAGTGCAAACAAATCACTTATCTAATATTTAGAATTCTCAGTGTTCTCACAACCCTAGATCAAATATGTTGGATACTAGATCATTATAATCTTCATTGTTTTTAAAGCTAATTAATTTTTTAGGTGTCAACTGACTTAAGTCCCCTAATTCTAAATTTTTAATGAATCTCATTTATTTTTACAATAAAAATGTTAACATTTTATATTCTTCTGTTATTTGAAAATGGAATCAGAGGTGTAGATGCCTACAATTTTAAGTATGAAAGGGGTACCACCCTTTTACACAACGCACAACAAATCTGCATGTGTTTTTTCTTTTAAAAACCCTGAAGGCTTACTCAGAGGAGTGGTTCTGAATTTTTGCTCCAAGTAATTTGTCCCAGTTGATTTTCTGGAATGTGGAGTTATGGTAACAGTAAAATTCTTTAGTAGTACCTTTGATACTATTTCAAATAAAGATTATACATTTGAAAATTTTTATAGCAGTTATTAATACTGGGTAATGCTAACTGTGGTAACAATGATAATTATCCCTGCTCTTCTTGTCCCACTCACTTTTCCAAATTTGAAAGTTGGAGTGGCTTTTGTAGGTCATTTTCTTATGAAGATACTGATGTGACCATTTGGTCACAGACCTTGTGTATATCCAGAGTAATACCTTTTACCACAAGAAGGATTCTGCACAAAACTGGGGCCTCGCACCTCATAGCTCAGAGGATCTGTGCAGACATTGTAGTCCCATTCCACATTTTAAACCTCTAAAAGATTCTTGAAATTACCCAACCTCTCACTCTTCAGATATCCGACTACCTGGGATATTGTAGTGAAGCTGGATGCCAGCTTTTCCGTTTTAGAATCCAAGTGGAGAGAGAAACAAAGACTTCAGGGGAGTGTCCCAGGGCAGGTGAGCACCCTGGAATCCCTTATTATACCACCATGGAACTTTTAAAGGCAGCTCTGTAGATTTGAAGAGTAGAAGTTCTCAGTCCTTAAATGATTTCAGTGTGTTTTGAAAAAGCAATATTTCATTGCTCTTTTCAATTATGAAGTAACTACTTAGCAAACATTATTCAATAATAATTATAAAAGTTATTAACTTTTAAAGATAAAAAGTTAAAATAAAGGGAAATAAAATTTTTAAACCAAAATGGATGAAAGATGATCCCATTTTTAAGGGATTTTGTCTGTTTTGGAAGAATAAAATTAAAGTGTTGAAACCTTTAAATTTAAATTGTAAAGAAAAATACACCCTGAGACCTAATTTTCAGCAGATATTAAAGTAAGGCTATTTAACGTTTGAGTCTATAGGCACAATAAGTCTACACTTTATTAAAGGGAAGCACATCAAGGAAATATATCTGTTAAATAAGGTAACTGAAATTTTTTTTTTTTTTTTTTTTTTGCGGTATGCGGGCCTCCCACTGTTGTGGCCTCTCCCGTTGCGGAGCACAGGCTCCGGACACGCAGGCTCAGCGGCCACGGCTCACAGGCCCAGCTGCTCCATGACATGTGGGATCCTCCCGGACTGGGGCACGAACCCATGTCCCCTGCATCGGCAGGCGGACTCTCAACCACTGAGCCACTAGGGAAGCCCCTGAAAAAATATTTTTTAAAAAGCCATTTAAAAAAAGAATAATTTGATGGGTACTTAAATTAACCATTGTAGATAGAAGTTAATGTATAATAGTGTCTTCCCAATCTTTGGATAAAAAATAAACTCTCTAGTCCTTTAATTAGCATGAATTTATACTTTTAGATTAATTGCTTAGTAAAATTATACTCAATACTTTGAGTTATTCACATTTATATTTAATATTGTTAAATTCTTCATCAGAGAACAGAAATATGTTGTCTTCTGTATTTTGTAACTTGTGCATACCTACAGAGATTACCAGTGAACGTTTTAGAAGATGCTTTTGTGTTTTTTAATAGTAGAGTTCTAGAGTACTTATGTCTTGATATGAAGTTTCTACTAGTAAACTGAAGGTCCTATTTCACATACTGTTATTTTCTCTTATGTGGAGTTTATTGTGTACCTCTTATCTTTATTTCTAATCACGTAGTGATACTAATCTTTTCATAGTAAATTGACTTGTTTCTAATCGTGTTCCTAGAGTTTACATTCCTAAAGAATAAATTACGACTTTGGATATTTTTATGTGCTCTCTACCTTTTTAAGGCTATGGAAATAAACTGGAGTTTAGTTTTTTGAAGTTTTGTATATTTGTGTAAATGTTCTCCATATTGCAATACTTTATAGAGCAGTGTTGCCTCTTGTTTTAATGAAATAAAAACTGAAAAAATATTTTTTCCAGATCACTTTACTAATTAAAAAATCATCATAAAATTTTGCAAAAGTCATGATGTGAAGGAAGAAATTAAAGGAGGAAGACTTAGGTGAGTTGAGCCATTGAGAGCTTTTGGGAGTAAGCCATAGGACAGTGACATCTCATTCCTGGCTTTACATTTTACATGGCTATGGATGAGAAGTGTGACAAGTTCATTAGTATCCATCCAAAAGAAGATGAGCTCCATGGGTCATGCACCAGTGACTGATTATTTGTCATACCAGAAGTACAGGCAAATTTAGATAACAGTGCTTTGCCCTTTTATCTTTCATATGGGTCTTTATCTCTTGAGTGCAGAGACTATATGCCCCTAGTTCCTAGCATAGGATTTTGTACATGGTAGGTATTGAGACATTCAATGAATGTGTGAGTTAGGTTGACGTTAGTTTTGGGAAAGAATCAAGGATAAGGTCTCCAACATATTGTATTACAGTAAAATTTTTAAATTTCATTTACTGACTCTAGGAAATCTCCATGACATTACTTGAATAGGATTACTGTGTGTGCTTAGAAACAAAACCCTCTTAGAAGCTTGAAAAAAATCCTGTTGTATAGTTGATTATATATTTGGATAATTCCATTTAATCTAACGAGGTAAGTAATTTAGGAAGTATTTTCTGACTGCTATTAGAGGAGCAATCATAGAAAACAAGAGAAGCGATTTTGTAGGCAGTATGTTAGCCCTATGGAATACAAGCTCTTCTAGTGACTTTAGCAATCCCAATAAATAGTTGATTCAGTCCATAGAATCTGTAATACCAGCATATAATTATTTTATAATTATTAAGAAAGGCTTTTACAAATAATTCTAGTCACTTGGTAATTTCCCTTGCATTGTTATTGTGGTGGTAGATAGCTAATATTTGTAGTTAAAATTATGATCTCATTTAATCTTCAAAAGAGTCCTATAAAATGATTAGAGTTCCCATTTTACAAAAGAGGAAACCGAAGCTCTCAAAAGGGCAGGTGACTTGCCCAAGGTCACTTAGCTGCTGGGTGGAAAGCTAGAGCTTAAACATAGGTCCTGTGACTCTCACTTTTCTATCACTTGGTAAAAGAAGATACTAAGTGAATACTACATAACAGACATGTGTTTGATATTCACTCATTCCATCTGTCTTATAGGTGACAGAGTTAAGTTTTAAGGTCAAAATAAAAGTTTTCCAAAAATAAATTATGATACGTTTTGTAGAGCTTTAGGTAATTGTGTTTCAGTGGTAAACTGAATGCTAGTTATTCTGATATTAAAAGCATAGTAAAATATAATTAAGATTTTGTTTATTTTTTTACCTGTCAGATAGATAAGGATTAAAAAGATTGATACTAGTATTAGTATAGGTGTGGGGAAATCATTAGTTTAAGAGGCCATTGGCAGGACTTAAATTGGTACAACTAAATTGATGAGCAGTTCAGCAGGATCTATCAAACTTTAAAGTGCATACATCTTCTGACCTAGCAGAATCCTGCTCTTCCATGTTTATTCCACTCTCTATATTTTACAGAAATTTTAGCATAAGGTATAAAGGTATTCATTGCAGCATTGCTTGCAATAGCAAAAAAAAAAAAAAAAAAGCAACAATCTAAATGACTGTTAATAGAGGACTGGATAAATTATGGTGCACACATATAGTGGAATATGATGTAGCTGTGGAAAACAACGCAGATGTGTATGTGGTGATTCAGAGAGATTATTTAATAGAATGTTCCCTGAAAAAACATGTCATAGAGCAATCCCATTTTTATAAGACTTGGGTAGAACATTTAATATGGGTGTATATGTGTTTATATATGTTTATATATTCATATATGTACATATGTTCAGCACATGTATATTTGCTGGTATGCGGGGAGGAAAGCATTATTTCTCTAAGTATGATCTAAAGACAGCCTGCATTAGGGAAAAAATGGTGCTTTTTAAAATAGAGATTCCTAGGCCTTGTGCTGATCCCTCTAAATCAGAATCACTGAGTGAAGCATGGAAACCTTTATTTCTAACACGTTTCTCATTTGATTCTTATACAAACTTAACATTTGGTTTAGTAGCCGACAGCAATGAATTGGTTATCTTTATGTCTCTGGTAGTGGTTTGTAGTTAGGAAAGACAAACGTGTTTTAAAATTAATTGTTAAATTGAGGTATAGTTGACACATAATGTTATATTAGTTTCAGATGTACAACATAATGGTTCAATATTTGCATATATTGCAAAATGATCACCACAGTAAGTCTAGTTAATATCCATCACCATACAGAGTTACAAAATGTTTTTTCTTTTGTGATGAGAACTTTTAAGATTTACTCTCTTAGCCATTTTCAGATAAGCAATACAGTATTATTAACTGTAGTGATCATGCTGTACATTACATCCTCATGACTTACATATTTTATGACAGGAAGTTTGTACCTTTTGACTCCCTTCACCTATTTTGGTCACCTTTCCACCCCTGCCTCTGACTTATTTCACTTAGCATAATGCCCCCCAACGTCCATCCATGTTATCACAAACGGGAAGATTTTCTTCTTTTTTATGGCTGTATAATATTCGTGTGTGTGTGTGTGTACCACATTTTCTTTATCCATTCATCTATTGATGGACACTTAACATTGTTTCAGAAAGGACAAATTTCTTGACCAGATCTTGTGTTCTAAATGAGGCTCCCCCTAAGATAAAGCCAATTAACATTGATTAACATCATCAACATAGACCTGTTAGTGAAAGGTAAATTGACCTGACACACAAAAATGATTCTACTCTATAGTACATGCCAATTAAATAAGCAATCCTTAAAAAAAAAAAACCTTTACTGTTGTTTAACTCTCTCAAATATCATCTGATGACGTGCTAATAAAGCAAAATTAAGTACTAAAAGTTAACTACAGTAAGACAGTGCACCACCTTGATATGCTTACCTGTCTCTCAGAACTAGAAAATTAGCTATTTGTTGAGTTTTGAGACCTGTGCCCAAATGGTTTAAGACATGTCTGTCAAGACAGGGAACTGATTGGATTTGGCAAAGTTAAGAAATGGTTTAGGATTGGTAGACACAGCAAATAAGGACCTTGAAGAATCTTGATAAGTAAACTGTTGTTTGATAAGCTAGCTGTTTGCCCAGGTCAGCAGGTCATTGTTTCCATCCTATAGGAACTTCCTTATGCAAACAAAAAATTAGAGATTGTTCCTGTTTGTCTTTTGTTTTGTTTACCATCTTATCTTTCCTGGGCAAAGGTTTACTGGAATGAACAACTATCTCATATTGACATAGAGGGCCTACAGTTTTATCTAAGCCATAGTTTGATAGTTTCAAACTTGATAGTTTCAAGTCTGTTTATCTCTCCCCATTCAAAGATTGTAAGTCAATACTATAAATACAGCATATTGATACATCGTTAATGACTTCTTAGGGTTCTACAGAAGATCTCAGAGATTTCTTCTGAAGCTTCTTGACCCTTATCACACTGGATTTATACTTGTAAAGTGCTGTAAAATAATAATCCTCATCACATTGTACTGTGATTATCTTTTCACATATCTGTCTCCCGCACTAGACCATTGCCCTGTGGGAGTTTAGTATAATACCTAATACATGATAGTGAATAAAGATTTGTTTTACTAGATAGAATGTAAATCCAATCCAGGAAATGAGTGGCAACGTAGGAACACTGTGTTGCTCCTCTTCCATTCAAGAGAAATCTGTGAAACTCATTTGATTCTCTAATGTACATCAGTACAGAGATGAAGGTGAAGGTTGTAAAACTTTACCACTTTGGTTCTTCAACAAGTATCTACATAAAAGTTTTTTGAGAAGTAAATTATGATACATCATGTTTCTTTTTACTTAAACTAATGAATAACATGAAGATTTTTCTGGGCTTATGTTTGACTTTCTTTTTCTATCATATTCTCTTCAATATTTCTGTGGCGCACATAAGTGATATCTAGACTCTTTAGCAAATAAAGTAGGAAAGACTTAAACACTACAAATTTTCACTTCTTGCTTCACTTGCTTCCTTTTATAGAAGCTACAAGTATGTTTAACTTTTGTATCCCAGGTCCATTACTACCTAGTGAAGGCCTATAGTGCATTTATCTTAAAACTTGTGTTCTCTTCACTTAGCCAAGATGCTTCTACTTCTGTCTTGCCCCCTGTGCTATATAATTTTTACTAACATTTTCTTCTCCAAATTGCTTGAAATATAACCCTCTGGAACAACATGTCACCACTTCCTCTTCTATTCTAATTCTACTCTAGTGTGGAATCTCATTTCAATATTCATTTACATCCACCAAGTTGAATTTAATGAGGCAAGGTATGTTTGAAAGGAGAAAACAAGCAAGCAAGCAAACCCATGAACTATACTTATAATAGGAGAGAATATTACAGTTTGCCAAGCAGGAAAAAATTGAGCTGTGTTATACAAGCAAGTAGTTAGAGGTAAACTGTAGCACTACAACCCCACTCAGCAGTGGTGGTGGAGGACACTTAGGAGAGGAACTCTTTACAGTGAGAATAAATCTGAGCAGTATTTCTTGTCTGCTCTGCACAGAAGGTAAAGATATCCCAAGGTACAGATCTGCCCCATTTTATGAGTCATAGTTGGCCAGGTGGTAGAGGACATGGAAGTAACAAGGTTGGAGGATGAGTGATAAAATTCAGGCACTAAATATACGGTTGGACTTCTCAAAATGGGCTCAGATTGTAAGAATAATTGTTTTCTACATAAATACTAAACAAAGACCCCATTTGAAGGAGATGCTAAGTACTCAGATGGTCAGGGTGATTCTGAGGATGTCAGTAGATCTTTCTTTCATATCCCAGTCCTTGTTCAATCAGCTAATGAACAAAGTGGCAATACTGGAAGCAGAAGGGCTATACATGGACTTCAACAATATGGCGCTCCTGGGACTTCCCTGGTGGCGCAGTGGTTAAGAACCCGCCTGCCAGCCATATAGCACAGGGAGATCAGCTCAGTGTTTTGTGGCCACCTAGAGGGGTGGGATAGGGAGGGTGGGAGGGAGACGCAAGAGAGAGGAGATATGGAGATATATGTATAGCTGATTCACTTTGTTATACAGCAGAAACTAACACAATTGTAAAGCAATTACACTTCAATAAAGATGTTAAAAAAAAAAAAAAGAATCCACCTGCCAATGCAGGGGACACGGGTTCAATCCCTGGTCCGGTAAGATCCCACATGCCGCGGAGCAACTAAGCCCGTGAGCCGCAACTACTGAGCCCACGTGCCACAACTACTGAAACCCGCATGCCTAGAACCTATGCTCCGCAACAAGAGAAGCCACCGCAATGAGAAGCCCGCACACCGCAACAAAGAGTACCCCTCACTCGCTGTAACTAGAGAAAGCCTGCGCGCAGCAACGAAGACCCAGTGCAGCCAAAAATAAATAAATTTATTTTTTTAAAAACGTATAAAATAACAGACAAACAATATGGCCCTCCTTTCGTCAAGGCTACCCTTATTACTGCCACTGCTAAGAGCTCAGTCTGCCGGCAGGAGTGACAAACCCTAAGATTTCATGCCCTAGGGCAACCAAATAGTTGCCTAGTGGCAGACCAATTATATCAAATCTCTTTTGTCATGGAGAAGCAGCTATTTGTTCATAGAGTAGACACTGTTAATCTTGATTTAGATTTGCCTTCCCTGCCTGTCATGCTTCTGTGTGCAACACTAAGTGCCCTATTGACCATCATGATTTTCCTCAAAATATTGCATCTAAGGAACTTGCTTTATAGTGTAAGAAGCAAGGTAGAGGGGGAATTCCACTTCCATTAATGGCAGACTGGGTAATAACATCAAGATTTCCATGGACATCTAGATAATCTGAACGAATTCTTTTTAAAATACGAAAATCTAGAGAGGCAAGCCCAGCATTGCGGCCACTTCTTACCTGGAGGTATTGGCTGATTCTAGAAGAAGCGCTTAAGGGGATGAGCATGTGCTTTTACTACCCCCAGAAGGCTAGGAGGACAAAAATTGGATACTAGTGCATGCCATCTCATGGGGAGGGGCTTAGAAAACTGCCATGCTTTGGTTTGGGGTCCCAAAAAGCTCCACCAGTGAAGGAAAAGTGAGTTGAACGTACACTCCCCCACCCCTCCAAATTCACGGGGAATTTAGTGCAGCATCAAATCATCTCAATTCCTGAAATTGAATTGAAGTAATCCCTTAGGTGCCTGGTAACAAACAAACAAATACTCCGTTGAGGAAAGAAAAAACATCTCAAGTTTCACGTTCCATAATTTTTCAAATTAAATGTTCAGCAGAGACGAAGAAATAACCAGACACTACTACAGCAGAGCAGCCCTCACTGAGGACAACTAGTGACATTGGATAAAATAATTTAAAACCTCTGTTTGGAACCATTGAAGAACTTTTAAGCAAATAGGACTCCAAGAGCCAAAATCCTAGAAAGAAGGTGTGCAGAGAAGAGTTTACAGAGCAGGCCTGACTTACTATCCTTAGAAAGCCCTGCTTGCAATGTTGGCCTTTGGCTGGCACCTGGGAATTTGGATTACAGGAATGTTCCCACCATTTCCTAATTGATAAGGTAGTTTACTATATATAAACTGATTATACAAACAACATGGTTTATGCTGAACATCTGCTTTCCTCTGGGCGTCTGTAATTATGATACATGCTAGGCAGAAGGTGCCTATATGAACAGCTTCTAATACAAATCCTGGGCAGTAGAGTGTCCCTGGCAGATAACATATCACATAAGTTGTCACAATTCAATACTGGTGGAATTAAGCACATCTTGTGTGATTCCACAGGGGAAAATTTTTGGAAGCTTGTGCCTGGTTTCCTATGGATTTCACCCCATGCACTTTTTCCCTTGGTTGATATTGCTTTGCGTTGTTTTGCTGTAATACATCATAGCCATGAGTATGACTGTATGCTGAGTCCTGTGAGTCGTTCTACTAAATCACTGAATTTGAGGGTTTTCTTGTGGACTCTCAACACAGAAGGTAACCAGAGAACTTGTGAACAAACCTTGTGCAGCTACTTTTTCCTTTATAGAATTTGCCAGTTTGGGACACAAATCTGGGTAGAAGGCCCAGGAAGAGAATTTCTGCTAAGAATCAGAGAAGCAAACAAATTATAGCAACTCCAAGGAACTAGAAAGACAAAAAGCTTAGGTTCATCAAGCCATCCAACACTTGAAAGACCTAAGGTCCCAATAAGGCAGAAAGTTTCAGAGAAGTGAGCCTGATACTCTGCTGGTTTTCCCCTTGAGTATTTCCTGAATTCTGGGACTGATCAGAACTGAAAGATTAAAAAAAAAAAAAAAGGCAGAAACCTGAAAGCCAAAGCAAAGATATCTATTTGTCTATCTTTTCTATCTATCTACTATCTATCTATCTATCTATCTATCTATCTATCTATCTATCTATCTATCTCATCATTGTAGGTAAGAAAGAAAAATTGGAACAGGAGAAAGTAAAGCTTATAAAAATTATAACCTAGTTTCACATCCACTGAATTATAGATTGGATTAATGTGATCTGCTTGCCACCATTCTTCCTACCAGGGAATAGGGTGATCCCCCCCTGTATGAAAATAACATTCCAGAGACAGCACGGTGTATCATATACAATATCTAGCATTAAGTCAAAAATTACGAAGAATACCAAAGAGTAGAACCATGAGGAAAAAGACATTAAAAGCAGATCCACAGATGACCCAGTTATTAGTGTTATCTAATATGGATTTAAAAACAGCTCTGATTGGGCTTCCCTGGTGGCACAGTGGTTGAGAGTCCGCCTGCCGATGCAGGGGACACGGGTTCGTGTCCCGGTCTGGGAAGATCCCACATGCCGCGGAGCGGCTAGGCCCGTGAGCCATGGCCGCTGAGCCTGCGCGTCCGGAGCCTGTGCTCCGCAACGGGAGAGGCCACAACAGTGAGAGGCCTGCGTACCGCAAAAAAAAAAAAAAAAAAAAAATCTCTGATTAATGAATCGAGATTGAGAATTTAATAAGAACTAGAATCTTTTTTATTCAAAATTCTAGAACTGAAAAATGCAAAACCTGAAATTAAGAACTCAGTATATATATTTAAGCAGATTAGAGAATGGATTAAACAATCAAAAAGAGATTGTTAGACTGGATTTGTTAAAAAGATCAGAAATGCTTTAGATTCAGACACACATACATCAAAAATAAAAGGATCCAAGATGCACTATGCAAAGAGCAACCATAAGACAGACAGAATGGTTATACTAATATCAAATCATTAGACTTTAACACAAACAAAAAATGTAACTAGAGATAAAGAGAGGCATTTTATAATGATAGAAGGGTCAATCCATCATGAAGATATAACAATTATAAACACACACTAACAACAGAGCCCCAAAATATATGAAGCAAAAATTGTCAGAATCGAAGGGAGAAATGGATAGCTCAATAATACTTGGAGCCTTCAATACCCCATTTTTGATAATGGATATAGCCATGAGGCAGATCAACAAGAATTTATCCTAGCAATTCAAGGTTGTATTAATTTCATAGAGCTGCTGTAACAAATTACCACAAATTATATGGTTTACAACAATAGAAATTTATTGTCTTACAGTTCTGGAGTTCAAAATGAAGGTGTCAGCAGGATTGCGTTCCCTCTGATGGCAATCTAGGCTTTTCTTTTTTTAAAAATAATTTTTAAAATTGAAGTATAGTTGATTTACAATGTTTCAGGTGTACAGCAAAGTGATTCAGTTTTATATATATGTGTATATATATATATACACACACATATATATTCTTTTTCAGATTCTTTTCTATTATAGGTTATTACAAGATATTGAATATAGTTCCCTGTGCTACAGAGTAGGTCCTTGTTGTTTATCTATTTTATATATCGTAGTGTGTATCTGTTAATCCCAAATTACTAATTTATCCCTCCCCCCGCTTTCCCCTTTGGTAAATATAAATTTGTTTTCTATTTCTGTGAATCTCTTTCTGTTTTGTAAATAAGTTCATTTGTATCACTTTTTGGATTCCACATATCACTTAGTATGATAATCTCTAGGTCCATCCGTGTTGCCACAGATGGCATTATTTCACTCTTTTTTATGGCTGAGTAATTTCCAGTGTATATGTATACCACATCTTCTTTATCCATTCCTCTGTTGATGGACACTTCAGTCACTTCCCTGTCATGGCTATTGTAAATAGTGCCGCTATGAACATTGGGATGCATGTATCTTTTCGAATTAGAGTTTTCGACTTTTCCGGATATATGCCCAGGAGTGGGATTGCTGGGTCATGTGGTAATTCTATTTTTAATTTTTTAAGGAACCGCCATACTGTTCTCCATAGTGGCTGCCCCAATTTACGTCCCCACCAACAGTGTAGGAGGGTTCCCTTTTCTTTACACCCTCTCCAGCATTTATTATTTATAGACTTTTTGATGATGGCCATTCTGACTGGTGTGAAGTGATACTTCATTGTAGTTTTGATATGCATTTCTCTAATAATTAGCAGTGTTGAGCATCTTTTCATGTTCCTATTGGCCATCTGTATGTCTTCTTTGTAGAAATGTCTATTTAGGTCTTCTGCCCACTTTTTGATTGGGTAATCTAGGCTTTTTTTAAATCATGTACATCAAGACTGTTCCAGCCTCTACCTATTACTTAATTCCAAAGCCATTTCCACAATTTTAGATATTTGTTGTGACAGCACCCCACTTTCTGGTACCAAAATCTGTTTTAGTTCCTCAGGGCTACTCTAACAAATTATCACAAATTGCGTGGCTTAAAACAACAGAAGTTTATTTCACAGTTCTGGAGGATGAAGTTCTGAAATTAAGATGTTGGGAGGGCCATGCTCTCTTTGAATGCTCCAGAGGAGACTCATTCCTTGCTTCCACCAAACTTCTGGTGGCTCTAAGCAGTCTTTGGCATTTCTTGTCTTCTAGCTGCATTACTTCAATCTCTGGCTCTGTCATCATATAGTCTTCTTCCCTGTGTATCTTCATATGACCTTTTTTTTAAATTAATTTATTTATTTTTGGCTGCGTTGGGTCTTCATCGCGGCACGCGGACTTTCTCTAGTTGCGGCAAGCAGGGGCTGCTCTTCGTTGCGGTACGCAGGCTTCTCAACGTGGTGGTCTCTCTTGCTGTGGAGCACGGGCTCTAGGCGTGCAGGGGGCTTCAGTAGTTGTGGCGCACGGGCCTAGCTGCTCCGCGGCATGTAGGATCTTCCCGGACCAGGGCTCGAACCCGTGTCCCCTGCATTGGCAGGCGGATTCCCAACCACTGCGCCACCAGGGAAGTCCCATATGACCTTCTTTTAAGGACATTAGATTTAGGGCCCACCCTGATCCAATATGACATCTTAACTAACTACATCTGCAAAGACCCTATTTGTAAATAAGGTCACATTCTGAATTTCAGTATTTCATTATTTTGATGCTGGTTGTGGGATTTTAATACATACTCTTTATCAGATTGAGAATATTCATAGTTTGTTGAGTGTTTTTTATCATGAAAATGTACTGGGTTTTATCGAATGCTTTTTCTATCTTTTTCTGAGGGGGACATGGACATTCTTTCTTATTTATTTACTGAGGTATGATTAACATACAAAAATCCTGTACATATTTAATGTATACATCTTGATGATTTTGAAGTTAAATGTATACTCATGAAACTGACACCATATACAATGCCAAAAACGTAACCATCACCTCTAAAAGTTTCCTTCCTCCGTCTTTTTCTAAAATATAAGAACGTTTCACATAAGATTAACCCTATTAATGAATTTTTAAGTATACAATACAATACTGTCAACTGTATGCACAATGCTGTACAGTAGATCTTGAGGACTTGTTTATCTTGCTTAAGTGAAATTATGTGTGTTTCGACCAACACCTCCTCCATTCCCCTTCACCCTGTCAAATGCTTTTTCTACATTTAATGAGATGATTATGTAGTTTTTGTCCTTTATTCTAGTAATATGGTGTATTACATTAATTTATTTTTGAATGTTAAAACAACATTGCGTTCCTGGAGTAAAGCCCACTTGTTAAAGCTCTAGTATTCTTTCTATAGGATTTGTTATGTTATTAACAAATATGTTATGCTTGTTTTATGCACTGTCATAAGACCTATCCTTGAGATTATTCCATGTGCACCTGAGAAGAAAGCATTTTCTACTGTTGTTGGGTGAAGTATTTTACAGATATGTGTTAAGTCAAATTTAAGTGTAGTATTGTGTAAGTCTTCTATTTTTTTGTTGATCTGCTGCCAACTGTTCCATCCATTATTGAAAGTGGGATGTTGAAGTCTTCAACTATTATTGTTGAACTGTATATTTCTTCTTTCAATTCTGTTAGTTTTTGCTTCACCTATTTTGGGAGTTCTGTTATCATGTGCATATATGTTTATAATTGTTATAGCTTCCTGATGGGTTGATCCTCTTATTATTATAAAGTGTCCCTGTTTATCTCTAGTATTTTTTTTTTTACATCTTTATTGGAGTATAATTGCTTTACAATGGTATGTTAGTTTCAGCTTCACAACAAAATGAATCAGTTATATATATATATATGTTCCCATATCTCTTCCCGCTTGCGTCTCCCTCCCTCCCACCCTCCCTATCCCACCCCTCCAGGTGGTCACGAAGCACCGAGCTGATCTTCCTGTGCTATGCGGCTGCTTCCCACTAGCTATCTACCTTACGTTTGGTAGTGTATATATGTCCATGCCTCTCTCTCGCTTTGTCACAGTTTACCCTTCCCCCTCCCCATAGCCTCAAGTCCATTCTCTAGTAAGTCTGTGTCTTTATTCCTGTTTCACCCCTAGGTTTTTCATGACATTTTTTTTCTTAAATTCCATATATATGTGTTAGCATACGGTATTTGTCTCTCTCTTTCTCACTTACTTCACTCTGTATGACAGACTCTAGGTCTATCCACCTCATTACAAATAGCTCAATTTCGTTTCTTTTTATGGCTGAGTAATATTCCATTGTATATATGTGCCACATCTTCTTTATCCATTCATCTGATGATGGACACTTAGGTTGTTTCCATCTCCGGGCTATTGTAAATAGAGCTGCAATGAACATTTTGGTATATGACTCTTTTTGAATTATGGTTTTCTCAGGGTATATGCCCAGTAGTGGGATTGCTGGGTCATATGGTAGTTCTGTTTGTAGTTTTTTAAGGAACCTCCATACTGTTCTCCACAGTGGCTGTATCAATTTACATTCCCACCAACAGTGTAAGAGGGTTCCCTTTTCTCCACACCCTCTCCAGCATTTATTGTTTCTAGATTTTTTGATGATGGCCATTCTGACTGGTGTGAGATGATATCTCATTGTAGTTTTTGATTTGCATTTCTCTAATGATTAGTGATGTTGAGCATTCTTTCATGTGATTGTTGGCAGTCTGTATATCTTCTTTGGAGAAATGTCTATTTAGGTCTTCTGCCCATTTTTGGATTGGGTTGATTGTTTTTTTGTTATTAAGCTGCATGAGCTGCTTATAAATTTTGGAGATCAATCCTTTGTCAGTTGCTTCATTTGCAAATATTTTCTCCCATTCTGAGGGTTGTCTTTTGGTCTTGTTTATGGTTTCCTTTGCTGCGCAAAAGCTTTTAAGTTTCATTAGGTCCCATTTGTTTATTTTTGTTTTTATTTCCATTTCTCTAGGAGGTGGGCAAAAAGGACCTTGCTGTGATTTATGTCATAGAGTGTCCTGCCTATGTTTTCCTCCAAGAGTTTGATAGTTTCTGGCCTTACATTTAGGTCTTTAATCCATTTTGAGCTTATTTTTGTGTATGGTGTTAGGGAGTGATCTAATCTCATACTTTTACATGTAACTGTCCAGTTTTCCCAGCACCACTTATTGAAGAGGCTGTCCTTTCTCCACTGTACATTCCTGCCTCCTTTATCAAAGATAAGGTGACCATATGTGCGTGGGTTTATCTCTGGGCTTTCTATCCTGTTCCATTGATCTATATTTCTGTTTTTGTGCCAGTACCATTGCTCTCTTGATTACTGTAGCTTTGTAGTATAGTCTGAAGTCAGGAAACCTGATTCCTCCAGCTCTGTTTTTCGTTCTCAAGATTGCTTTGGCTATTCGGGGTCTTTTGTGTTTCCATACAAATTGTGAAATTTTTTGTTCTAGTTCTGTGAAAAATGCCAGTGGTAGTTTGATAGGGATTGCATTGAATCTGTAGATTGCTTTGGGTAGTAGAGTCATTTTCACAATGTTGATTCTTCCAATCCAAGAACATGGTATATCTCTCCATCTATTTGTATCACCTTTAATTTCTTTCATCAGTGTCTTATAATTTTCTGCATACAGGTATTTTGTCTCCTTAGGTAGGTTGATTCCTAGATATTTTATTCTTTTTGTTGCAATGGTAAATGGGAGTGTTTTCTTGATTTCACTTTCAGATTTTTCATCCTTAGTGTATAGGAATGCCAGAGATTTCTGTGCATTAATTTTGTATCCTGCTACTTTACCAAATTCATTGATTAGCTCTAGTAGTTTTCTGGTAGCATCTTCAGGATTCTCTATGTATAGTATCATGTCATCTGCAAAGAGTGACAGCTTTACTTCTTTTCTGATTTGGATTCCTTTTATTTCCTTTTCTTCTCTGCTGTGGCTAAAACTTCCAAAACTATGTTGAATAAGAGTGGTGAGAGTGGGCAACCTTGTCTTGTTCCTGATCTTAGTGGAAATGCTTTCAGTTTTTCACCATTGAGGACGATGTTGGCTGTGGGTTTGTCATATATGGCCTTTATTATGTTGAGGAAAGTTCCCTCTATGCCTACTTTCTGCAGGGTTTTTATCATAAACGGGTGTTGAATTTTGTCAAAAGCTTTTTCTGCATCTATTGAGATGATCATATGGTTTTTCTCCTTCAATTTGTTAATATGGTGTATCACGTTGATTGATTTCCATATATTGAAGAATCCTTGCATTCCTGGAATAAACCCCACTTGATCATGGTGTATGATCCGTTTAATGTGCTGTTGGATTCTGTTTGCTAGTATTTTGTTGAGGATTTTTGCATCTATGTTCATCAGTGATATTGGCCTGTAGTTTTCTTTCTTTGTGACATCCTTGTCTGGTTTTGGTATCAGGGTGATGGTGGCCTCGTAGAATGAGCTGGAGAGTGTTCCTCCCTCTGCTATATTTTGGAAGAGTTTGAGAAGGATAGGTGATAGCTCTTCTCTAAATGTTTGATAGAATTCGCCTGTGAAGCCATCTGGTCCTGGGCTTTTGTTTGTTGGAAGATTTTTAATCACAGTTTCAATTTCAGTGCTTGTGATTGGTCTGTTCATATTTTCTATTTCTTCCTGATTCAGTCTTGGCAGGTTGTGCCTTTCTAAGAATTTGTCCATTTCTTCCAGGTTGTCCATTTTATTGGCATAGAGTTGCTTGTAGTAATCTCTCATGATCTTTTGTATTTCTGCAGTGTCAGTTGTTACTTCTCCTTTTTCATTTCTAATTCTATTGATTTGAGTCTTCTCCCTTTTTTTCTTGATGAGTCTGGCTAATGGTTTATCAATTTTGTTTATCCTTTCAAAGAACCAGCTTTTAGTTTTACTGATCTTTGCTATCGTTTCCTTCATTTCTTTTTCATTTATTTCTGATCTGATTTTTATGATTTCTTTCCTTCTGCTATCTTTGGGGTTCTTTTGTTCTTCTTTCTCTAATTGCTTTAGGTGCAAGGTTAGGTTGTTTATTCGAGATGTTTCCTGTTTCTTAAGGTAGGATTATATTGCTATAAACTTCCCTCTTAGAACTGCTTTTGCTGCATCCCATAGATTTTGAGTCATCGTGTCTCCATTGTCATTTGTTTCTAGGTATTTTTTGATTTCCTCTTTGATTTCTTCAGTGATCACTTCGTTATTAAGTAGTGTATTGTTTAGCCTCCATGTGTTTGTATTTTTTACAGATCTTTTCATGTAATTGCTATCTAGTCTCATAGCTTTGTGGTCGGAAAAGATACTTGATACAATTTCAATTTTCTTAAATTTACCAAGGCTTGATTTGTGACCCAAGATATGATCTATCCTGGAGAATGTTCCATGAGCACTTGAGAAAAATGTGTATTCTGTTGTTTTTGGTTGGAATGTCCTATAAATATCAATTAAGTCCATCTTGTTTAATGTATCATTTAAAGCTTGTGTTTCCTTATTTATTTTCATTTTGGATGATCTGTCCATTGGTGAAAGTGGGGTGTTAAAGTCCCCTACTATGAATGTGTTACTGTCGATTTCCCCTTTTATGGCTGTTAGTATTTTCCTTATGTATTGAGGTGCTCCTATGTTGGGTGCGTAAATATTTACAATTGTTATATCTTCTTCTTGGATCGATCCCTTGATCATTATGTAGTGTCCTTCTTTGTCTCTTCTAATAGTCTTTATTTTAAAGTCTATTTTGTCTGATACGAGAATTGCTACTCCAGCTTTTTTTTGGTTTCCATTTGCATGAAATACCTTTTTCCATCCCCTTACTTTCAGTCTGTATGTGTCTCTAGGTCTGAAGTGGGTCTCTTGTAGACAGCAAATATATGCGTCTTGTTTTTGTATCCATTCAGCCAATCTGTGTCTTTTGGTGGGAGCATTTAGTCCATTTACATTTAAGGTAATTATCGATATGTATGTTCCCATTCCCATTTTCTTAATTGTTTTGGGTTCGTTATTGTAGGTCTTTTCCTTCTTTTGTGTTTCTTGCCTAGAGAAGTTCCTTTAGCAGTTGTTGTAGAGCTGGTTTGGTGGTGCTGAACTCTCTCAGCTTTTGCTTGTCTGTAAAGATTTTAATTTCTCCATCAAATCTGAATGAGATCCTTGCTGGGTAGAGTAATCTTGGTTGCAGGTTTTTCTCCTTCATCACTTGAAATATGTCCTGCCACTCCCTTCTGGCTTGCAGAGTTTCTGCTGAAAGATCAACTGTTAACCTTATGGGGATTCCCTTGTGTGTTATTTGTTGTTTTTCCCTTGCTGCTTTTAATATGCTTTCTTTGTATTTAATTTTTGACAGTTTGATTAATATGTGTCTTGGTGTATTTCTCCTTGGATTTATCCTGTATGGGACTCTCTGTGCTTCCTGGACTTGATTAACTATTTCCTTTCCCATATTAGGGAAGTTTTCAACTATAATCTCTTCAAATATTTTCTCAGTCCCTTCCTTTTTCTCTTCTTCTTCTGGAACCCCTAAAATTCGAATGTTGGTGCGTTTAATGTTGTCCCAGAGGTCTCCGAGACTGTTCTCAGTTCTTTTCATTCTTTTTTCTTTATTCTGCTCTGCAGTAGTTATTTCCACTATTTTATCTTCCAGGTCACTTATCCGTTTTCTGCCTCAGTTATTCTGCTATTGATCCCATCTAGAGTATTTTTCATTTCATTTATTGTGTTGTTCATCATTGTTTGTTTCATCTTTAGTTCTTCTAGGTCCTTGTTAAATGTTTCTTGCATTTTGTCTATTCTATTTCCACGATTTTGGATCATCTTTACTATCATTATTCTGAATTCTTTTTCAGGTAGACTGCCTATTTCCTCTTCATTTGTTAGGTCTGGTGGGTTTTTATCTTGCTCCTTCATCTGCTGTGTGTTTTTCTGTCTTTTCATTTTGCTTATCTTACTGTGTTTGGGGTCTCCTTTTTGCAGGCTGAAGGTTCGTAGTTCCTGTTGCTTTTAGTGTCTGTCCCCAGTGGCTAAGGTTGGTTCAGTGGGTTGTGTAGGCTTCCTGGTGGAGGGTACTAGTGCCTGTGTTCTGGTGGATGAGGCTGGATCTTGTCTTTCTGGTGGGCAGGTCCACGTCTGGTGGTGTGTTTTGGGGTGTCTGTCGACTTATTATGATTTTGGGCAGCCTCTCTGCTAATGGGTGGGGTTGTGTTCCTGTCTTGCTAGTTGTTTGGCATAGGATGTCCAGCACTGTAGCTTGCTGGTCGTTGAGTGAAGCTGGGTGCTGGCCTTGAGATGGAGATCTCTGGGAGATTTTAGCCGTTTGATATTATGTGCAGCTGGGAGGCCTCTTGTGGACCAGTGTCCTGAAGTTGGCTCTCGCACCTCAGAGGCACAGCACTAACTCCTGGCTGCAGCACCAAGAGCCTTTCATCCACACGGCTCCTTAATTTGGGATGATTCATGTATTCCACAGATGCAGCGTTCATCAAGTTGATTGTGGAGCTTTAATCCGCTGCTTCTGAGGCTGCTGGGAGAGATTCCCCTTTCTCTTCTTTGTTCTCACAGCTCCCAGGGGCTCAGCTTTGGATTTGGCCCCGCCTGTGCGTGTAGGTTGCCGGAGGGCGTCTGTTCTTTGCTCAGACAGGACGGGGTTAAAGGAGCCGCTGATTCGGAGGCTCTGGCTCACTCAGGCCGGGGGGTAGGGAGGGTCACGGAGTGCGGGGCGGGCCTGCGGCGGCAGAGGCCGGTGTGACGTTGCACCAGCCTGAGGCGCGCCGTGCGTTCTCCCGGGGGGTTGTCCCTGGATCCCGGGACCCTGGCAGTGGCGGCCTGCACAGGCTCCCCGGAAGGGGGGTGTGGATAGTGACCTGTGTTCGCACACAGGCTTCTTGGTGGCAGCAGCAGCGGCCTTAGCGTCTCATGTCTGTCTCTGGGGTCCGCACTTTTCGCCGTGGCTTGCGCCCGTCTCTGGAGCTCCTTTAAGCAGCGCTCTTAATCCCCTCTCCTCGCGCACCAGGAAACAAAGAGGGAAGGAAAAGTCTCTTGCCTCTTCGGCAGGTCCAGACTTTTCCCCGGACTCCCTCCCGGCTAGCCGCAGTGCACTAACGCCCTGCAGGCTGTGTTCTCGCAGCCAACCCCAGTCCTCTCCCGGCGCTCCGACTGAAGCCGGAGCCTCAGCTCCCAGCCCCGGCCGCCCCGGCGGGTGAGCAGACAAGCCTCTCGGCTGGTGAGTGCCGGTCGGCCCTGATCCTCTGTGCTGGAATCTATCCGCTTTGCCCTCCGCACCCCTGTTGCTGTGCTCTCCTCCGCGGCTCCGAAGCTTCCCCCCTCCGCCACCCGCAGTCTCCGCCCGCGAAGGGGCTTCCTGTGTGTGGACACTTTTTCTCCTTCACAGCTCCCTCCCGCTGGTGCAGGACCCGTCCCTATCCTGTTGTCTCTGTTTATTTTTTTCTTTTGCCCTAACCAGGTACGTGGGGGGTTTGTTGCCTTTTGGGAGGTCTGAGGTCTTCTGCCAGCGTTCAGTAGGTGTTCTGTAGGAGTTGTTCCACCTGTAGATGTATTTCTGGTGTATCTGTGGGGAGGAAGGTGATCTCCGCGTCTTACACTTCCGCCATCTTCCCGGAAGTCTCTCTAGTATTTTTTGTTTGTTTTAAAGTCTGTTTTATCTGATATTAATGTAGCCACTTCAGCTTTCTTATGGTTGCTATCTACAACATACACATTTTCTCATACTTTTACCTTTAACCTACTCGTGTCTTTGAATCTAAAGTGTGTATCCTGTAGGTGATATATAGTTGAATCTTGTACTTTATCCAGTCTGACAATCTCTGCCTTTTGACTAGGTTGTTTAATCATTCACATTTAATGTTATTATTGATATAGTTGGATTTGTCATTTTATTTTTTGTTTTCCATGTCTCATGACTTTTTTTATTTCTCTGTTCCTTCTTTGCTGCTTTCTTTTCCATTAAGTGAACATTTCCAGCATAATATTTTAACTTACTTACTTATTTTTTTCACTGTAGGCTTTGAGTTTTTCTGAGTGGTTGCTCCAGAACTCACTGTATACATATTAACATATCAAAATCAGTTTCAGATTTATACTAACTTAATTCCATTGAGATAGAAATGTGACTTCATTCCTCCTTCCCCCTTCTTTTGTACTATTATTGTTATACATACTAAATCTTTATATGCTACAAACCCAAGAATACATTGTTATAATTATTATTATTTATAATTGTATGTCTATTAAAGAAGCTGAGAAAAGGAAGGAGAGAAAGTATCTATGTGTAGCATTTGTTACTTTTAACTTTTTGTTTACCATTTTGGTATTCTTCATTAGTTCCTGTTGGTTTGATTTACCATCTGGTGTCATTTCTTTACTCCAATACTATGATCCAACCCACCTCCTTTGTACTGTTATTGCAAAATATATTACATTTCTATATGTGATAAGCCAAACACAATTACATACATGCATACTGTTTTATATAATTGCTTTGCAAATCAGAGAAAAAAGAAGAAGAAACATGCATTTTTACTGCAATACACTCTTTGTTTTTCTCATGTGCATGCAAGTTTTCATCTGGGTTTATTTGCTTTTATCCTGAAGAATTTTGAACGTTGTACTATGAATACCGATTCTCTTCCCCTTCCTCTGGGGCTTATTTTTGTTGTTATTTGGGTGTGTGTGTGAAACTTGGCTAAATTATTTTAGTGAAGTCTGTTTTCTCCCACTGTGTGGTATCAATTCTTGGAAGGCACTGCCTCGACGTGCACACGGTCACGTTGGGATGACAGTGGTTTTAACAGGGCTTTCTTTGACTGTCTTTTCCCTGGTCTCTGTTAAGCTGTCAGCCTTACTTGATATCACATCCAACTGTTAGGCTCCATGAGTTACTGCATAATTCCTCTATTGTTTTCAACAGTGCCCTGAGTATCAATCGTTCTTCAGTCTGATCCACTTAAATTCAGGCAGGAGCAGTTTTTGAGGCCAGATTTTTTTTTCCTGACCCCAGGGGTACCCTTCTTAGCCGTCATTTTCCTTAATTCTCTCTGATGAACTAGCTGGCCAGTGGTTTAACTATTGCTCTTAATTAAGAGAGCTGTTGTTTCCTAGAGCACCTAGGCTTGAACTTTCCTGCACACTTTTTTCAAATAAAGTCAGTTACTTTGGGGAAAACTTTGGAGCTCTCTTTCCATATGAATTACTTCTCTCCCTAGAAGAAAATCTCTGAAGCATTACTCTGAGTGCTGAGTGGGGCAGTGACCTGTGATCTTGACTTGCCTGTCCTGGCATGGAATCACTGCCTTTTGAGGGAGCTGGAACAAGGGTAACTGGCGTCCCAGTGTTCTTGGCTTGCCGTATCTGGGATAGAGTCTCTCTGCTATAGATGTGTGCTGAGTGGTGGAATGGAGGCCCCAGCCTCTTGGCTGCACTCTCCAGGAAGTTTTCCTCTTGGACTTGGAGTTGGAGGAGATGAGAAATGCTAGAGGTCTGTCCTCCTGGTAAGATAAGTTAACCTTTGATTGGGAACTTAGGAAAGAGGAGCCCCCATATTCTTGGCCATATCCACTTAGAATGGAGCTTCCGTTAAGCTAATCTGGGAGGTGTAAGGGAGGGAGTGTGTCCTAACTCAAATTCTACGTACTTTCTCTGTTTTTTCTGAGTTTTAGTAGATTTTCTTAAACAAATATTTCTTCACTTGCTCTAGGCACTTAGGGCAATTTCCAGAGACTTTAACTGGTTGTTTGTTTAAATAGTTTTTACCAGCTATGCTTGTATACTGGGGAGTAGGTCCTCAGAACTCCTCATGCTACCATCCCAGAAGTGGAACCTTCGCTTAAGTTTAGATGGCAAAATGCCAGCAACATTGCCATCAACTTATAAATGTTCTGTACTCTCCTATGAAGCCAGTCCCTATACTTTTACGATAAAATCACCACCCAATGTTTAAATACATTTGTCTTTTCTTATGTCACTGTTTTTTTCTTTTGAAAAAAGGATGGATATCTTGCTTTGCTAAGTTGGGGCTATTTAGTTAGAATACACTTCAAAGATATAATACTAGGATTAGAAACATTTCAAAAATGTTGAACTTCAATGTAGATATGAAAACAGCACATGATTTCTCTCTAGGGCCTATTTTAGGGGCAAATTATCTTGCTGCCAAAGACATTGCTGAAGTGTTCTTTCCAAACATCAAGACTGATTATCAAAGATTATCTGGTGTAAAAACAAAACCAGTCAGAACTCTAGTACCAGGGCAATTGGTTGTGATTAAAAATTAACAAGTTAGCCAAGGAGGAAAACAAAAACAAAAACAAAACAAACCAATCTACATACTGCTGCTCTCATTTACAAGGACCCTGTTCACCTGATACCTTCTAGGGTTAAGAGTCTCTAAGCAGCCACCAAATTGATGGCAACCACTAGGATCCAGTTCCAGTAATTGTCCCCTAATGCTATCCTAAAAAGCCAAAAGGTCATGAAATTCTTCCTCTCTGTTCCTGAAGCCCAAACCCATGTAAATGAGCACTTTACATGGTTACTATTTTAGCCTTTCTATGAAATTTTATCAGGTGTAGGCTTTGGTTAAACTAAAACCCAAGTACTCAAAATGTAGACGTCTAAACAGGTAAGCCCTGAGTAGCTACTTTAACATAATAAAACATAAACACTAACGTGAAATAATGAGAGCAACATAATTTCTGTGGATTTTTGCAGATATTTTCTGAGTGAACATACTTCAGAGAGAATAAGCATATTCCCGAAATATTTTGTTATAGTAACTCACTAGAAGTTAGCTAAAATTAGTTGGCCAGGAAAGCAACAGGAAAATGTAATGATATATTTTATTTCCCAAAGTAATTTGATTGCTAAAACAAATCTGCTTATGAATTTAAAATATGAAAATGCATCCATTTTTGTAACATTTTACACTTCATATTTTAGAGCTCCTAATCCTGCAATTATATATGTGCTTCTTTGTTAAATAATTTTTATCATAGCAGTCCCACCCTCATTTTGCATACTAAAAGAAAACTAGCCTTTTCAGGGTGATGAAGTTAATAGTAAATTGTTTTAAATTAATTAATTAATTTTTGGTTGTGTTGGGTCTTCATTGCTATGCAAAGCCTTTCTCTAGTTGCAGAGAGCGGGGGCTACTCTTCGTTGCAGTGCACGGGCTTCTCATTGTGGTGGCTTCTCTTGTTGCAGAGCACAGGCTCTAAGCACGCAGGCTTCAGTAGTTGTGGCACACGGGCTCAGTAGTTGTGGCTCGTGAGCTCTAGAGTGAAGGCTCAGTAGTTGTGGTGCACAGGCTTAGTTGCTCCGCGGCATGTGGGATCTTCCTGGACCAGGGCTCGAACCTGTGTCCCCTGCATTGGCCAGCGGATTCTTAACCACTATGCTACCAGGGAAGTCCCTCAATAGTAAATGTTAAATAGACTTTATTTGACATTTCTCACTTATGCTTATTAATGGCCTTACATATTTTTCACTGAGTTGTACTTTATTTGTGCATATTTTCTAGTCTGTTTTTTTTCCCCCTGTTTCAAATACTCATGTCCATATGTAGCTCATTCAATCCATACACATGTACTAAAGAGCTGCTATGTACCAGGCACTCTGCTGTGTACTGGTAATGCAGAGATGAGAAAGACATGGTTATTTGTGCTTGGTGTCCTGGTCGATCTATGGGAGCACGATGAGCGTGGGGTGGGGGATGACTAATTTTGTGGGAAAGATCGATGTGGTGAGGACTCAACAAAAGAGATGCCATTTAATTATTCTAAATATAAGAACAAGATTTTGCCAGATAAGTAGGGAAGATGAGGGTAATGGGGAAGGGAATATTAGATAGAGGGAAGCGTGGGAGGAAAGGCTGGGAAGAATTAGAGACCTCAGTGTGTTCAGAGTGGTACAGGCATGCAAAGTTAAGGAGTTCCCAGACCACTCATAGGTTCAGTGATTCATTAGAGAGACTTACAGAACTCACTAGAAGCTGTTCAACTCGTGGTTATAGTTTATTACAGCAAGAGGAAACAGATTAACTTCAGACAGTAGAAGAATTGCATGGGGCAGAGTCCAGGAGAATTCCATGTGTGGAATTTTCAGTTGTCCTCTCCCAGTGGAGTCCTGGATAGCACTAAATTCTCCCAGTGATGATGTGAGATAACACACATGGAGTATTGGCAACCAGGGAAGCTCACTTTGGCCTTGGTATATGGTGATTTTACTAGGGCTCAGTCCTGTAGATATGTTTGACCACTTGCATGGCTAACTTCTAGTTTGACCACTTGCATGGCTAACTTCTAGTATCTAGTCCCTCTGGAAATCAACCTGATAATGCATTGCCTGAAGCTCCCACCAAAAATCACATTGTTAGACTATACAGTGTGGTCCAAGGCCGCCAGGTAAACAAAGACACTCCTATCAGGTGGGGCATTCCAACAGCTTAGAGATCACCTCCCAGGAGCTTAGGGCAAAAACCAGACCTCTCTTTGGGTAAGATCAGTTCTTTACTACCCAAGGCATGAAGATTCCATTCTGGCTGGAGTACAAAATGATTTAGAGGCTGGAAGGGTGGCTAGTGGCAGAATAGAGAATCACTGATAGGGTGACAGATGAAGAAGGAATAAAAATCATTAACAGAAGACATAGATCAAAGACATGCATGGAATTAACCAGCATATTTAGGGAATGTGGTTTTTATCATTACTTCCTCCCACATACTGCCAGGAGGACCACAATAGCCTGTGATAAAACCAAATCATAAGAAAAAGAAGAGCCAAGTTTTGTCTGTGTGCTGGAGCATTGGAGTATGTATTTCACAACAGTGCCTCACCAGAATATCTAACCAAGAAAAATTATTAAAGTTTAAAATTTTTTAAGTTTTAAATTATTAGAAACAAAATTATAGACTCAGAAACTTTGGGAGCAAGAAAGATCTTAAAACTCCGTTAAGTCCACTTTTTATCTTAATGGTAGCCCTCAAACTGCCTGCATGAGAATTTTCTGGGCAGATTTATCAGCCTCATCAACAGAGATTTTGGTTCAATAGGTGAGGCATGTGGAGCACAGAAATCTGCATTTAACAGGCGTGTCCATCTGGATCTACCTCATGTCTTTCAGAATGTTTTACACACTCACAATTATTTCCTTATGATGATCTGTTTAGAGTAGCTCCAGGAAAACATTTGTTTCAGTGAAGTGTCTGACACCTAGAAAGCCCTCAATAAATGTTTTTCAAATAGTTTTGGAATTTCCTGTTCCAACAAATCTCCTAGATTCAAGGGTTGAGATGGAAGGGCTGAGTGATTCTGTACTGAGGATACCTGGAGGGACTAAGGTAATATGCCAGTCTCAGCCAGTCACTGACTATGTCACTAGGTCATGATACTTTTTTGTTACTTTTAACATGTGTTTCATAATAAAAGTTTATTTTTTAAAATCCAACTGTGTAGAACAAGGAACCCTACTTAATGCACTATGGTGACCTAAATGGGAAGGAAATCCAAAAAAGAGGGGATATATGTATATGCATAGCTGATTCATTTTGCTGTACAGTAGAAACTAACACAACATTGTAAAGCAACTATACTCTAATAAAAATTAATTTTAAAAAATCCTGACATATCTTACCTGAACTAATAAGGAGAAAAGGAAAATTTCCTCACCTCTCCTAAACATCTTATTCTATTTATTTATTTGTTCATTTTTGGCTGCGTTGGGTCATCATGGCTGTGCATGGGCTTTCTCTAGTTGCTGCAAACGGGGGCTACTCTTCACTCTGGTGCGTGAGCTACTCATTGCGGAGCATAGGCTCTAGGCGCGCCGGCTTCAGTAGTTGCAGCACGCAGGCTCAGTAGTTGTGGCTCGTGAGCTCTAGAGGGCAGGCTTAGTAGTTGTGGTGCACAGGCTTAGTTGCTCCACAGCACGTGGGATCTTCTGGGACCAGGGCTCGATCCTGTGCCGCCTGCATTGACAGGCGGATTCTTAACCACTGTGCCACTAGGGAAGTCCAAACATCTTCTTTGTTGGGAGCTTGAACCAGCCTTTGTCAGGTGATTTACTTGCATGCAGAATGTGAGAACCTTTGCTTTAGCGCAACCATCACACATAGTTAGAGCAACAAAACCAAGACCAGTTAAATGATTTGTCTGGGGTAGTATCAATACTTTGAACATACTGGTTCAAATTATTTCTTGTATTGTCCCCTAAGTGGAATTACCATTTTAAAGACATTAATTCTTTTATGGCTCATTGCTAAGCAGATTTTCTGAACAATGAAAAAAATTTGCACTGCTGTTAAGTTATGCATTACATCTATGCATTACTCTCCCTGCCCTCCAACCAACTTCCACCAACCAGTGCTTCCAATCTTGAGTTTTAACTTATTTAAAAATTTTAATTGTGCCCCAGAATGTCCATTATCTTATTAAATAAGGCCGGCAAGGCTGTGCATTTTTCATTTTGGTAATTTGATGTCTGCACGTCTCCATGTGTAAATAGTTTGTCGATGTTAACTAGAAATCAAGTAGAATAAGGCACTAATCTTATACCTTTAAAATTGTTTGATAATTTGGGTAGTAAACTTTTATAGCTTATTACATATTTCTCACTTTGGTTGCTTTTCTTTTAATATTTTATATAGTTACAAAAGTTTTGTATTTTATATGTATCTGAAAATGGCCTCCATCTTGTCATGTATCATTCTATAGCTGAGATAGTATGCCAGTACATTTTTTTCTAGATTTTAAAATAGTGTTCAATGTTTATTGGGAATTACAGTTGACCCTTGAACAACATGGGTCCACTTACATGAAGATTTTTTTCAATAAATATCTACTACAGTACTATATGATCTGAAGTTGGTTGAATCTGTGGATGTGGAACCACAGATACATGAGGTGGACTGTAAAATTATACTTGGATTTTCAACTTAGCAGGGGTTGGCGCCTCAACCTCCACGTTGTTCAAGGGTCAACTGCACTTTCAGAGTTAATGTATCAGATTCTGATGTATTAAAAAATCTCCCATCCCTCCTCTTGATTTATTCCTGCCCCATGCTGCTTCTTTGTTTATACTGGTATGTGAACTTTCTCTTCCTGAATAAGGAGTCAGTGGAGATGGGAATACTAATTGATCTGAGTCAGTGAGTATCAATGTCATTCTGGAAAAAGCAGTGGCAGCATTAAGATTATGATGATGATATTGCTATTGCTACTACTACTATTAATCATCATCATCATCAAAATCAAATAATAACAAAGGCACTGTATGAGAGTCTTGTTCACTAACCTTTCCAAATATTGCTATTAATTTATCAAGAGAGTGGGCTGGAGACTGTTAACTAGTATTTAATTTCATCTAACTTAGTGACCATGTTAATATTTTACTTAAGTCTTCTCAGGCAGAAACAAGGTATATGTCTTCATAAATGTATAAATGTATATTTGTACATATATTTGTACATATGTACAAATGTATATTTGTACATATACTTCATAAATGTATATTAAACTCTATTAGAGTTTAATTTCCCCATGAATAAATTTCTTCTATTAGGCGGTGAAATTATTAGTCATGTTAAAGAAATTCTCCACAACTAATTTTTATTAAGTAACATGTAGAAATGAAACATATTTGATATCCTATGTGAAAAATCAGAATATATAATGCCATGTAAAATATATATCTACATCTGGGAAAAGATTAGAAAGAATTATATAAAATAAAGACATGAGATTATATTACTTTTTTCCTTTTTGGCAAATTTTCTTTAAAGGTATTGTTTAATTCTTTTGAGAAGAAATTAAAGATGGTGACTTATACAAAAGATTTTCTTTTAAGATGTGGATTATTCCCTTTTCCTCTTGAAAGCATGATGAATATGCCCTATTTTACTCTGCAGTCCAGCAATAAGCGCTATGGGGTCCCAAAGACAAATTCTTTTAAAGTTTCAATTACTAAGTTTTCTCTAGGATTCTATAATTTTTACATTTATATCTTATTGGTCTTACTATATTATCAATATTTATTTTCTTGCTTTTGTTTTATCAGTTTTAATATTATATTTTTAGTATTGTTATAGCTGTCTCCTTCTAGGTCGTAATAAAATTTGTTAGAATAGAAGAAAATCATACTCCCCTAATTTTTCTTCCAAGCTTTTAAAATAAAAAATTTCAAATATAACAGAAATGTTGATTTGCAGAATTAACAATTGTTAATATTTTGCCATGTTCACTTTATGTATATTACACATCTAAATTATAGTTCTGTTTTGAACTCTTTTATATTTGTTTTCTCTGTTCTTTTTTCATTTGTTCTTCAACAAATATCTGTTATGCATCAGTTAATTCTAGTAATTTGTATTTTCTTTTTCCCATTCCATTATTTGTGCTAATAGCTTTTTCATTTAAAAATTTTGTTTTGCAGAATCAACTATTGGTGTTATTAATTTTATTTTTCTTCTCCTTAGCGTATGTTTACTCTTAATTTTATTATTTCCCTTTCCTTACTTTCTCTTGGCTTGCTAGTTAGTTTTTTCTCAAACTAAAGTGGGAACCCAGTTGATGTTTCTTTTTATTTCTTAGTACTAGAAACCTCTGGAACAATAAAATTTTCTGCCTTTTTTTTGGCTTTTCTATGTATTTTGGTGTTTAAGATGCTCCTTGAAAGCATCAGATTTGTTGGATTTTTTTTTCAGTCCAGATATTTATCTTTTTTAAAAGGTTTATGGGGCTTCCCTGGTGACGCCGTGATTGGGAGTCCGCCTGCTGATGCAGGGGACATGGGTTCGTGCCCCGGTCTGGGAAGATCCCACATGCCGTGGAGCGGCTGGGCCCGTGAGCCATGGCCGCTGAGCCTGCGCGTCCGGAGACTGTGCTCCGCAACGGGAGAGGCCACAGCAGTGAGAGGCCTGCGTACCGCAAAAAAAAAAAAGGAGGTTTAGTCAAATCATATTTCGTATTTTAATCAATTCCTCTGCATTCACATTATTCCATCCGTATATAAGCTTAAATATTGTTGCTATGATGTCATACTTTTTCTTTTCCTTAAAAGAAAACTAAAATTTTCTTGTGCCTCTTTAGAACCTATTCTTCCCTCCAATTGCATTCTTAGGCAATCAATGATCTGCTTTCTGTCACTAAATATTAGTTTTTCCGTTTTCTAGTATTATATAAATGGGATCATAAAGTAATACTTTTTTTTTTTTGGCCTGGCATCTTTCATTCAGCATAATTACTTTGAGATTTATCCATGTTATGGTGCGAATCAATAGTTTGTCCTTTTTGTAGTTAAGGTAGCTAAATAGTATTCCAGTGCATGGATATACCACAATGTGTTTATCCATTCACCTGTTGATAGACATTTGGGTTGTTTCCAGATTGGGGATATTACAAATAAAGCTGATATGAACATCTGTGTACAAATTTTTATGTGGACATATGTTTTCATTTCTCTTGAGTATACGCCTTGGAGTGTGTCAGTCTGTTTGCGTTGCTATAACAAAATACTACAGATTGGGTAATTTGTAAAAAACAGAAATTTATTTCCTACCGTACTGGAGGCTGAAAGTCTGAGGTCAGTGCACTGGCATGGTCAGGTGAGGACCCTCTTCAGGGTCTCAGACTTCCCTTTGTGTCCTCACATGATGGAAGGGGCTGGGGAGCTCTGTGGGCTCTCTTTTATAAGAACATTAATCTCATTCACGAGGGCTCCACCCTCATGACCTAATAACCTCCCAAAGGCTCCCCCTTCTAATACCATCACAATGGGCATTAAAGTTTCAACATATGAATTGGGGAAGGAGAGGACACAAACATTCAGACCATAGCAGAGTGGTATTTTTGGGTTGTATGGTAACTCTATGTTTAATCTTTTGAGAAATCACCAAACTCTTTTCCATAGTGGCTGTACTTTTATACACCCTCCAGTAGTCCATGAGGGTTGCAATTTCTTTACCTCCTTACCAATACTTGTTATTGTCTGTTTTTGTTCTTCCAGCCATTCTAGTACGTGTGAAATGGTATCTTATTATGGTTTTATTTATGGTTTCCCCTAGTCTCTGATCCAACCTCACACCTCAGACAGCCCTTCCGGATGGCTCTATCTAAAATAACTTCCCTTCCTCCCTCTTCCCTTCACCATGCCTTACTTTTCTGCACAGCACTTAGTGCCACCTGACATTATCAAATGCCTCTTTATCCATCTGTTTATTATTTCTCCTTTGATAATAATGGGAGCTTAGTGAGTTAGGGCTTTGTCTTCCTCACCCCTTTGGAAATGGCTTGGCACATACTGACTCAATATTTGTTGAATACATGTGGTGTCAAGAAGTTAAGTCATTTGCCTAATGTTCCGAGCTAACAAATGGTAGATTTGTACTTTGAACTCCCAGACTGTCAGAGTAGACTCCGCTTTGGGAAGGAAAAAAAAATACAGATGGCAGAGAAGCTTAGGATGGGAGATGGGAATGAGAAAGGCCTTTCTTCTCCTTTCTGCCAGGAAATGCTCAGTGGAATTTTTTTTTTTTTTAATCTATGCAATAACCGAAGAGAATTGTTCAAAAGGCAGAGCTAAGGTACAGACATGTTCAGAGATTTCAAGTCAGGAGTATGCAGGTAAACTGGCTCCAAAGCCCACTTCTCTTCCTGGGCTACAGAGTTATGCCAGATGGTTACTTGCTTTCACCTTGCTACTTAATTTTCATATGAAAGGAATTCATACAACCTTGAACTATGGGACCTTAAAATAGCTCTGTAGGGGTCATTTTGAACAAATTAATTCAGGGTTAGTTTGTTCATTTATAATGGCAGGGAACAAACAAGAATAAATTGGTGTATTTTGCATTTAATATCATTCCTTAAGATCTTGAGAAAATCACTGTGTCATCTATGGGTACTTCTTAATTAGGAAATAAATTATCCATTCACACTAGAGACTGCAGAAGGAAATGAACTTCATCTTGCAATTCTAGAACAAACTTCCAAATAAGGGTCAAGTTTTCATAGAGTAGAGAAAAAGAAAGGAGAGAGAAAATCATTTAGCACAGTGTTTCTCAAATTTGGCTACTTTCATGACCATATTCTTGGGGGAGTGGCTGCAAGCTTTCTTTGATCACATTTTAAATTTTATGTTTGACTTTTTTTTTTTTTGCGTTATGTGGGCCTCTCACTGTCGTGGCCTCTCTCGTTGCGGAGCACAGGCTCCGGACATGCTGGCTCAGCGGCCATGGCTTATGGGCCTAGCCGCTCTGCGGCATGTGGGATCTTCCTGGACCAGGGCACGAACCCGTGTCCCCTGCATCGGCAGGTGGACTCTCAACCACTGCGCCACCAGGGAAGCCCTATGTTTGACTTTTGTTCATAATCTAGTCAAATGAATACACACTTGTTCAGGACTCTCTGGACAACCATCTTCTATAAAGGAGTGCTGCCACATGAACCATACCGCTGAACCAGAACTGCAGTCTGCCCGCTAATGCTTGCTATGTTCCTTTGCTTTACGGGCATAATATTCAACTGAGAAATTTTCCTCTTCCAGCTCTTGGTATTGTATCCTTTTGTCACTTTCTCCTTCTGTACCAAAACTCCCAGGGAGCCTAGCTAGCTGTATGTTGAATCCTTAAAATAGTTTTAAAGTAATTATATAAAAATTTTTAATGGTTTATCTTTTTGGCTAGGGGGAAGCAAGGGAAGTTGACAGAATAGATCCTCAGGTGATGTGGACCCAGTTTCTTGCTGGAATTTGCAAAGCCGATTTAAGCACGATCTTAGTTGTCAGAAGATTGTTTTTAAAATATAGAAATTCAAGAAGACAGCCTTTGAGAATGCAAATTTTGAAGAACTTGGAATCTTTTCTCATTTCGAATATAATATTAATCACAGAGCTCGGCTAGCTGGATATCACAGTGTGTTCAACATAAGGAAATCACAATAATAAGAACAGCCTCTCTGTCTTGCCGGTGTTTGGTTCTACCTTTGCCCTACACTATATCCTGTGTGTTATTGTTTAGAGAAATAGCAGTGTGCAAAAGAGCTCTGCAGGGTGGAAAATTAAATCATGATGACTAGCTAAGTAGTGATCAATGGATTTCGGCAGATGAAATATGATGATATGATAACTTACAATGTGGAAATGATGCTTCCAGAACTTTTCAGGGTTGTTTGCCTCAATGTTGGGAGCAAAATAAGGCTTATGTGAGAACAAAGAAAATGATAAGAATGCCTGAAATTCACATAGTGATTAAGACAAAAAGGAAGGGGAAGCAGTTCACAGGTAGGGATAAGGATGGAAGAAAGGCCGTTAACTTGAGATGGCCCTCGTGCCTGCGGGATTCAGGGGCCTGGGCTCCCAGAGGAATGACCTGATGAGTTTCAGCACTTGTTGGTGTTGACTTGCTGGTCCCAGTACCTCTGGAGACGTCTTGGCAAGCTAGCATTTACATGTAAATGCCTCTAATAGAGCTACCCTTTCCAGAGCCTGCTCCCGGAAAGGGTTGCAAATGAATGAAAATGAGGAAGAAAGAATGTTAGACCTTCTGTTCAATTTCACATATTCATCTTTCCACCACATCTAGAAGGCTCTTAGTCACAATGGAAATGAATTATAATTCTAAAGAAATTATTTTATTAAATTCTCACCCATATACAATATACATGTGCATTTTAATCTCTTTATCTAAAATGAAATTGAGAACAAAGTTTTTGAGAATTCAAATATTTTCACTTAAAAGGGAAGTTTCAAGATTCTAGTCCAAGCTTTTTCTGACATCAAATTAGTATATATGGAATGATTCATCAGAAAAGGAATGCATGGGCCACCTGGAAAAGAGGATGTCCCTCAGAGCAGCAGCCTGACAGGGACTGTGGGAACCAGTGGGATGGGAGGAGGGCGCCTCCACAGCAGAGTGGCAGAGGCCAAGCTGCCAGGTGATGCCTCCTTGTGGAGTGTGGTCCTGCACCGGCTGCCTAGGCCCAAGTGGAGGGGGGGAGAGTGTGTACAAAGGAGGGGTCCCGGATGCAAAGCATTAAAATTATAAATGTGAGGAGAACTGGCATGCTTACAAATTGAATTTTATAATCCAAAAATAGTATAACTCTCCATTTATTAAAATCTTTTATATCCCTAAAAAACCAAAAACAAAAAACAAAAAAGGCCCCTTGCCCAGGCACTCCATCATAGTAACCTGCTTTATTTGGCTGGAGACACTCATCACCATATGAAATCATCTTGTTTACTTGATCACCTATTCTTTCTCTCTCTTCAAAGATAATGCCAGCAACCTGAGAGCGGGAAGTGGACTTTCTTGTTCAAGGCTGTATCCCCAGTGCCTGGAATGGTCCTAGATTAGGGTAAGCATTCAATAAAAGTTTGTTGAATGAAAAAAAGAAAGAAAAAGAAACAAAGAAAAGGAGTGTATGTGTACATAAACAATCTACATGGGATATTTTTGAGAATTTCAGCCTAACACAGATACAGTAGTTTTAATGTCTGCTTTTTTAAAGTCCCAAGTGTTTTTGCCAAAGTGCCCATATAATCCAATTTTAATTTACTGATAATTTAACTTGTGTTCGGTTTACATATAAGATAACTTATAGCTTGTAGTCTGTTCTATTTTACTGAATTGGAGGCATATGGCAATTTCATTCCCTGATTTCAGCCCTCAAATGTTGAGAATGAAAAGAGATATTAAAGAAACTCATAGAATAATGGTATTAGCAGGGTAATGTGGGGAGATTTGGGGTGCTTCAGAAAAAACTTATCACTTGAAAAACTCCAACCTCCTTTGACCTGATAGTACTTGAGATCTATCATTAAAAACAAAATTTTAAAAACATTGTTACCTCCAGGGACCCTCTTATACAGAGTCACTTCCTTGGGAGGTATAGGACAGGCATCTCGTTCCAGGGCTCAGAGATGAGGTTGCATGTGTTTACCCCATCCTTTTCTTTGTGGTCTAGACCATGAACAAGGACCCCGGCAAGGGGCACTGTGATAAGTGGTGAAACTGAGAAGGTTCTCCTGCCGTGGGGAGCCCTAGAATCAGGACCCTTGGCATCAGGGGCAGTGGGAAGGCACAGAGGAAAGTCACCGCAAGGGAAAAGGGGGCTGCAAAAAAACCAACGGGACTACCTTACATTTGTTCTTAGGACCACTAGTCCTGATTTCTGTAGGCTCTAAAATGTTGTGATTCATGTAGAAAGGCTAGAGGAAGGGGGAGGGGAAGACTTGCTTAGCCTTTCATGGATTTATGTTCAACACTCTGTGAAAGAAAACTAGGGTTTTCCAATACCCACTTTACCATAACTGTGTTGGACGCAGGCAGGCAGGGAGTCTAAGCACTGGAGGCTAAGAATTGACCTCTTTAGTCAACTGGAGAGCCAGCTGGGGTTGAGATGTTCTGAGCTTGTATCTCTAACTCCATAGACAAGGCTGATCCTGGGAGGGAAATAAGAAATCAGTTCTGGAGCCCCTCAACCTTGGAGCCCTGGGACTACATTTAGGGAGTGGGAATGTGGTTGGGGGTGTGAACTGGTCCGACAGAATGTGGTGGTGTGGGACAAAGGGGCAGAACCTAGCTTTCCTGAGGGCTCAGCAACAGGGGGTGTGGGCAGTCATGCTATGGACTCCCCAAGTCTTTGCCACCTACTGCAGTTCAGAGGGTAAAGGAAAGAAAGTAGGTGATGGTTTGTAAAGGAAAGAAGGTAGGTGATGGTTTGCTGGGGTCTTCCCCTCCCCCTCATCCCATATGGCAAACTTCACATTCAACCTCCCCACACACTCCAAATTTTATCACTGCTCATCCACAGCATAATAGTTCCCTGTTTTCTGGTGAAAGAATATTTCTTTTTTGTGTCAGTAATGGTAATTTAAAATATATTCCAGATAAGATAATAAAGAGTAATAAATAAGAGCCATGAAAATGTTACTGTCAACCACCTCTCTCTCTTTTACTGATTAAAACATTAATGGTGGGGTTGAAGGGAAGCTTGTTAAAAAGCCATGCTGACAAATAGTTCTTCATGGTTTCGTCTGAAATCTCCAGTAGCAAAGTACCTGGGTAAGGGACTGAAATCTCCAGTAGCAAAGTACCTGGGTAATGGACTGGGAACAAGAGAACTACTCCAGTATACAGACATCTTTTGGGTAGAGAACAGACAATGGCAAAGATTTTGGAAGTACAAAATCTAACGGTCTTGGTTTTTATTTTAGTGTCCTCACCACTGGACACAGTGGGTGTTCATTCAATTGAATGAACCTTTTTAGGGCACTGAAATCTCTCCCTTTTAGCTTTCATCCAAATCTGCCCTATAACATCCTAATTCCCTACCCAGTAAACAGCCCAGATGCAAATATTTTCAACTAAATTCCACCAGAAGGATTTCTGTGTCTGTGGCTACTCAAAAATATCTCAACTCTCGTGATTTTCAAATAAAGCCCACATACTATTGAATAGTTTGCGAACATTAAAAGAATGAGGTAAACCAGACTCTAGTTTGTAAGTGGGCTGAACTTTGTGGAAAGCATTCACCTCTTTGCAGGAAGAACGTCTTTAGAAATCATCAGCTTTTGCCCACTCCCACAACGTTCCTCATTCTGAGGAACAGCTTTTCTGTTTCAATACCCAAAACATGGATTATTGTAGCTGTATCAGAACTGTGTGATCCAGTTCTCTTGTTTAATAGATAAGGGAACTGAGTTCTCTAGGTCTACTTCTAGTCAGAAGTGGTAGAACCGAAGAACACATCTCCAAACTCTCAAGCCAGTGACATTTCCTCCCACGAGGTAACTGCTTCTGCAAAAGACAGAAGGGGGCAAGGGATGGAATCTCGTCAGCCCTGTGAAAGCTATCCACTCAGTTACTGGGAATAGACACACATTGAAAAGGATGAATAAGGTAGAACTGTTTATATATACAAATATGGCAACATTCCAGACACTCATGAATTAAAACAGCAGTTGCCAAATATCAATAGTACAGAGAGTCCATTTATGCGAACCAAAATGAATAGTGTACATTTTCTATGGACAAAGTCTGAGGATGCATTCCACCTTGATAACAGTGCTTACCTCTGGGGAGGGCTGTAGAATTGGGAATAGTGGTCAAGGGAGAGTTTGTCCTTATCTGTATTGTTTGTATTTTTATGAGGAGAATCTACTTATGCATTAATTATTTAAGAATTAGTTTAAAAGAGTAAAACTACCTTTTTGTTGTGCTCTGTGTCACTCTGATGGCTTTGTTTCTATCACTATGGATCATGCATGGAGGAACTCAGCTTGTTACCTTAATCTCAGGGCAATACCTAGATTAATCTCAAAGCTGTAGGGGCTGACAGTCTGGCACAGAGGGAAAGGAGTGAGAGTGTGTTTGTGGGTTTAGTTTTTATCTTCCCCCAAATTACTTGTTGCCTTTATAACTCAGCAGAACCCTATGGGGCCTCCTTGGGACAGCCAGACACCACCCCCACCCCACCCCCGCCCCCACCCCTGGCACATGTCCTCTACCTGCCTCTTGTTTGTAGAAAAACTTTAGCCTCCTAGGCCTTCCCAGAGTTCCAAAGAATATATTTAATTAAAGAAGTGAGAAAATGCAGAAGCAAAGGAAAACACTCAAGCAAGATAAAATAATAATGTAGCCATTAAACAAAGTCGAGGACCTTTAGTTCCTCCTCAAAGGCTATAGATAATATTCTGAGCCAAATCCTTTGAGCTGTTTTGCAGATACTGAAACCCCCACCAGGTGGAAGAAATTAACTGCACGCTGCCCACAAGCACAAAGAGCCAAGACTGGTTGGAACCAGAAGGTTGATGGTGTTGACTCCCCATTACCTCACCACCAGCCAATCAGAAGAATGTCCATGAGCTGATCACGTACCCTGCAACCCTCTCCCTCTCCCTGTCTTTAAAATACTTTCCCTGAAAGCCTTCGGGTGGAGTTCGGGCTTTTTGAGCACTTGCTACCTGGACTCCTTGCTTGGCGCCCTGTGATTAACACTGCTCTTTCCTTCACCACAACCTGGTGTCAGTAGATTGACTTTACTGCATGTGCAGGCCAGCTGACCCAGGTTTTGGTTCAGTTACACCTTCTCCCTCATATTGATCACCATTTCACACTTTCACCTTCAGTGAGATCAAACTCCTTGAGTATAACAATGTTGCTGTTCCTGATAATAATAATAACTGGATATGCAATACTGCCAATCAGAATGACAATAGCTGTGCTTTTTTGAGCACTAACTTCATCCCAGACCCTCTCCTAAGAACCTTCATGCGTTGTCATCCTTGTTTCATCTTCCTAACCACTTTGTGAGGTAAATACTATTGTTATGCCCGTGTTAGAGCTGAGAAATAGAGGCTTGAAGAAATCAGTGACCCTGACTGCAGCCACATGGCTGGTGGGTGGAGCCTGGGTCTGAGCCCAGGCAGTGTGACTCCTGCAGATGTGCTTGCGCACAGATGTCAGCATTTCCTGTGCCTGGAAGGACGCTGACCGCCAGAGTCTGTAGGAAGAGTGCTTCGGGTTGGAAAATACAACTGGTCTAAACTGAATGTGTATGTTTTTGGAGAGACCTTCTGTCTAATCTGGTTCCCCATTGCTTCTTCCTTGAACTCCTTTGAGCCTTTAATTTAAGGGTTCAGTTGCCGCTGGGCCACTAAATCAGGTGCGTCATCCTACTGGCAATGTACGGCGAGGGGAAAGTATTCTCCTCTGGAGAGTAAAAACCCATCTCCCTATGATTCCCACTTACCCGTTCCTCTTGCTTAAACCACCACCAACAAGTAGAAACATCTTTTAAAAGAGAAAGTCTGCTCCTCTGGGGGTGAGTAAATAATCCCTTTTCTCTTCCAATATTGACTTTGGATATGTCAGTTTTGTTAAAGGTGTGGAAAGCATAAAGTGGTAAATTTTGAAATGATTTTTGTAGTTTATGTAGAGAAAGATACTTTTTAGGAAGCTGGTCGTCTTATGCTAAATATGGAACAGTTTTCTCCCCAGCCTCCCCTTCTCCCCAAACTTTGGGAATTATTTCATTATTTCTCTGTTGATGACCAAAGTATCTCATTTCATCATGGAAAGTTTGAGGTAGAGCACAGGGATCTTTGATAGAAATACACAAACATATACTTATGTATATACTATGTATGTTTATTCATGTGTATATATACACCTGTAATATGTGTGTGTGTGTGTGTGTGTGTGTATGCCACTTGATGAGGTACCGTAAAATTCTCCTCGCATTCCCAAGTACCATCAAGTTTCTGCCTAGAGCACTAAATTGGCTTTTTTGATTCCTGCCAAATCTTGCTCAGGGAAGCCACCTATGGTCTCAAAGTTCTGTTACTATTTCCATATATTTTGTGAATATTTTCCTTTTGAAAAGAACAACTCCTCCTGCTCGTTTTTCATCCATGTGATGTCACACGTGCATACACGAAAGATGAAGTGGTGACCTGTCCTTTTCATTCTTTGCCCTACAAGCTCAGGGCCTGATGCTATTGCCATATTCTTACACTTGTAAATACAGCAAGTGGGCTCATGTCTCGAGTGCCCTCTCTGTGCCTGGCCCTGTATCTGGGACCTGAGAGGGGGCGGTGAATATAACGGACGTGAACCCTGCCCTCATGGGGTTTATGTTACCCCTGCCGCCAGCAGGATCTCTTAGCTCTGCCAAGCTCCCCAGTTACCAGGGCAACAGCACTTTTGGAAGGGGAAGGAGTTCTGACAAATGTGCGGTATGATACACAGTTCTGCACACAAAGCCATTTATTTTAGGCTGAAGCATTTGCAGCAAAATTTGAATAATTTATCTGGAATGTGTCAGATTGAATGCTTTATGATATCTTTTTGGTTTTCTTTGGTAGAACATTCATACAGTAAAAGCTTTGTTATCATAGACTTCTCAACTAACTCTCTGCCAGTCACTGCAAACAAGATGTATGGACTAAACAGGGAGATGGTCCCAAGAATCTGAGCCTGTCTGAGAGAAGTATTACAGGTCATTACTGAAGTGAATCAGGAGGATCTGAAGGATTTTGTACTCAGTGCTCTAAGGTAGAGGTCCCCAACCTTTTTGGCACCAGGGACCGGTTTCGTGGAAGACAGGTTTTCCATGGATGGGGGTGGGGGGGTGGGGGATGGTTCAGGTGGTAATGCGAGCGATGGGGAGCGATGGGGAGCGGCAGGTGAAGCTTCGCTCGCTGGCCCGCCGCTCACCTCCTGCTGTGCCGCCCGGTTCCTAAAAGGCTGCGCACAGGTACGGGTCCATGGTCCAGGGGTTGGGGAACCTTGCTCTAAGTTCTTGGGACAGAAATAACAAAAAAGAGGTTTTGCTGGGCCACAGCTGCTACTAAATGTTACCTATTCTGAACCAAAGAACAAGAGACATCCCTGATCCCACCCTCCTCAACCCAAGAAAAAATACTGAGTCCTGAAATTCCCATTATAAATGGAATCTTTTTGGTTAAGTTGGCATCGCTCTTGGAAAGAGGGTCAGTCAATCCAAGAGGACCATCCCCAGACTTGGGCTTGCCATTAACCTTTCCTAGGATTCATGTGTGCAGGGCCCAGCCAGCACGGTTTGCCGAGAGAATGAGACACCACAGGTGAGCATCACTGGTTCAAAACCTGGAGGGGGAAAGAGAAAGATGCTGGGCAGCCTTGCCTGGAAAGGCCTGGAAAGCCCCAGCCCCACGAGAGCACTTTAAGCATGGAGGCATCTGGAGACGGGTGGCTGCTCAACTCTGCAGAGGGCCAGCTCTTGTTTGCCTCTAAGTGATTTCTGATATATTTCCAAACACAAAATCAAACTTTCTTCTTTAAGAATCTTAACGATGGAATTCCTTGGCGGTCCAGTGGTTAGGACTCCACACTTCCACTGCAGCGGCACAGGTTCCGTCTCTGGTCGGGGAACTAAGATCCCATAAGCCATGTGGTGTGGCCAACCCCCCCCCCCCAAAAAAAAACCAAAATCAAAACAAAACAAAACAAATCAAAACAAAAAAGGATCTTAACGAATGTTCCTGCGTGTGTCCTAGGTTTTTCTACGACAGGGATGTTTTGGACATCTCTTGTCCTTGCCCAGGCTGAGGCAGGAGAGGCAAGGTGCAGCACCCTACAGCCCCAGAAGGGCCTTGTCAGAGCACACTGTGTTGGGAGGTCACAGGTGGCAGAAACTGCTGGCCTTTCTTTCCACAGCCCACAGGAAGCATTTGCATGTCTAACACTTTCTGTGCAAAGCGGCCCATGGTAGCAATGCCCAGATGTGGTTCCCAAGCTGTTCACGGCACTGCTTTGTGATTCATCCTTTCTACACGGTCTCTGGGAGTCCAGTGGGGGCATCCAAACCTTCCTGTTGTCTATGTTCGGTAAGCAGAATGTTAAAATTTTAGAAATTCCTTGCTTTCACTCCTTTTAGAGGTAAAATAGTAATTAGCAGAAGCAAGCATTTGTTTCTTGGGGATATGTTTGTGAAAACATAACAAAACTTTTTATTTATGACTTGCATTAGTTATTTCAAGCTTAAGAAATGTGCCCTTTTGAAAAAGTTGGAAAAATAACATGTTAAAGAGGGAGAAATTACTTACACCATTGTTCCTGGGTTGAATGGTGACACAGATAATTTAGTCAAAACATATCTTTAACCATTTTTTGGGTGCGATAAGTTTGTGAGTCTGATTAGAGCTGGCTGAATGTTTCCCCCAGAATAATGGGTTTTGAGCATTAATAATAAACCTCTAACTTTCACAAGCAATTGCTATGACTTTATTCATATGCAATAAGGCCCTTCTAACAGATTATACAATTAACTTTCTGCAGTTAAAATGAATGAAATATTAATGGTTTTTGAGGAATCCAATGGAATTAAGTTAAAACACATTGACTTCTACCACTTTATGACCAGTTAAAATATATTTTTCATTATTTGAAATCGTTTTCTCCCAACATGTAGTAATGGTGGGAGAATTAAATGACACGGAAAATTCTGGAAATGTGGAGAAAGGGACTAGAACCGCAAGCACCAGGCAGATGAAGAGAGAGAAGAGTCGTTTAGGTAAGTCTCCAGTTACACATATTCTACTAAGCTCTACTTGAGAAAGGGGGCACATTGCCCCTGCGGAGGCAATACTGCCGCATTGACATCAGCGATATGAAGCTGTCAAGTTCTTCTGAGCATAATGGCTTTTTAAAAATATATATACAGCAGGTTCTTATTAGTTATCCATTTTATACATATTAGTGTGTATATGTCAATCCCAGTCTCCCAATTCATCACACCACCACCCCGCCCTGCCACTTTCCCCCACTGGTGTTTACACGTTTGTTCTCTGCATCTGTGTCTCTATTTCTGCCCTGCAAACCGGTTCATCTGTACCATTTTTCTAGGTTCCATATATATGCGTTAGTATATGATATTTGTTTTTCTCTTTCTGGCTTACTTCACTCTGTATGACAGTCTCTAGATCCATCCACATCTCTACAAAAGACCCAATTTCATTCCTTTTTATGGCTGAGTAATAGTCCATTGTATATATGTACCACATCTTCTTTATCCATTCGTCTGTCAATGGGCATTTAGGTTGCTTCCATGACCTGGCTATTGTAAATAGTGCTGCAATGAACATAGGGGTGCATGTGTGTATTTGAATTACAGTTTCCTCTGGGTATATGCCCAGTAGTGGGATTGCTGGGTCATATGATAATTCTATTTTTAGTTTTTTAACGAACCTCCATACTGTTCTCCGTAGTGGTCGTATCAATTTACATTCCCACCAACAGTGCAAGAGGGTTCCCTTTTCTCCACACCCTCACCAGCATTTGTTGTTTGTAGATTTTCTCATGATGACCATTCTAACTGGTGTGAAGTGATACGTCACTGTAGTTCTCACTTGCATTTCTCTAAAAATTAGTGATGTTGAGCAGCTGTTTCATGTGCTTCTTGGCCAACTGTATGTAGTCTTTGGAGAAATGTCTATTTAGGTCTTCTGCCCATTTTTTGATTGGGTTGTTTATCTTTTTAATATTGAGCTGCATGAGCTGTTTATATATTTTGGAGATTCATCCTTTGTCTGTTGATTCATTTGCAAATATTTTCTCCCATTCTGAGGGTTGTCTTTTCGTCTTGTTTATGGTTTCCTTTGCTGCGCAAAAGCTTTTAAGTATCATTAGGTCCCATTTTTTAATTTTTATTTCCATTACTCTAGGAGGTGGATCAAAAAAGATCTTGCTGTGATTTATGTCAAAGAGTGTTCTTCCTATGTTTTCCTCTAAGGGTTTTATAGTGTCCGGTCTTACATTTAGGTCTTGAATCCATTTTGAGTTTCTTTTTGTGTGTGGTGTTAGGGAGTGTTCTAATTTCATTCTTTTACATGTAGCTGTCCAGTTCTCCCAGCACCACTTACTGAAGAGACTGTCTTTTCTCCACTGTACATCCTTGCCTCCTTTGTCATAGATTAGTTGACCATAGGTGTGTGGGTTTATCTCTGGGTTTCCTGTCCTGTTCCATTGATCTATATGTCTGTTTTTGTGCCAGTACCATACTGTCTTGATTACTGTAGCTTTGTAATATAGTCTGAAGTCAGGGAGTCTGATTCCTCCAGCTCCTTTTTTTTCCTTCAAGACTGCTTTGGCTATTTGGGGTCTTTTTTGTCTCCATACAAATTTTAAGATTTTTTTGTTCTAGTTCTGTAAAAAATGCCATTGGTAATTTGATAGGGATTGCATTGAATCTGTAGATTGCTTTGGATAGTATAGTCATTTTTCACAATGTTGATTATTCCAATCCAAGAACATGGTATATCTCTCCATCTGTTGGTATCATCTTTAATTTCTTTCATCAGTGTCTTATACTTTTCTGCATACAGGTCTTTTGTCTCCCTAAGTAGGTTTATTCCTAGGTATTTTATTCTTTTTGTTGCAATGGTAAATGGGAGTGTTTCCTTAATTTCTCTTTCAGATTTTTCATCATTAGTGTATAGGAATGCAAGAGGTTTCTGGGCATTAATTTTGTATCCTGCAACTTTACCAAATTCATTGATTAGCTCTAGTAGTTTTCCGGTGGTGTCTTTCTCCATGTATAGTATCATGTCATCTGCAAACAGTGACAGTTTTACTTTTTTTCCAATTTGTATTCTTTTTATTTCTTTTACTTCTCTGATTGCCATGGCTAGGACTTCCAAAGCTATGTTGAATAATAGTGGCGAGAGTGGATATCCTTGTCTCGTTCCTGATCTTAGAGGAAATGCTTTCAGTTTTTCACCATTGAGAATGATGTTTGCTGTGGGTTTGTCATATATGGCCTTTATTATGTTGAGGCAGGTTGCCTCTATGCCCACTTTCTGGAGAGTTTTTATCATAAATTGGTGTTGAATTTTGTCAAAAGCTTTTTCTGCATCTATTGAGATGATCATATGGTTTTTCTTCTTCAATTTGTTAATATGGTTTATCACATTGATTGATTTGCGTATATTGAAGAATCCTTGCATCCCTGGGATAAATCCCACTTGATCATGGTGTATGATCCTTTTAATGTGTTGTTGGATTCTGTTTGCTAGTAGTTTTGAGGATTTTTGCATCTATATTCATCAGTGATACTGGTCTGTAATTTTCCTTTTTTGTAGCATCTTTGTCTGATTTTGGTATCAGGTGATGGTGGCCTCATAGAATGAGTCTGGGAGTGTTCCTTCCTCTGCAATCTTTTGGAAGAATTTGAGAAGGATCGGTGTTAGGTTTTCTCTAAATGTTTGATAGAATTCACCTGTGAAGCCATCTGGTCCTGGACTTTTTTTTGTTGGAAGATTTTTAATCACAGTTGCAATTTCATTACTTGTGATTTGTCTGTTCATATGTTCTATTTCTTCCTGGCTCAGTCTTGGAAGGTTATACCTTTCTAAGAATTTGTCCATTTCTTCCAGGCTGTCCAATTTATTGGCATAGAGTTCCTTGTAGTAGTCTCTCAGGATGGTTTGTACTCTGTGGTGTCTGTTGCAACTTCTCCTTTTTCGTTTCTAATTTTATTGATTTGAGTCCTCTCCCTCTTTTTCTTAATGAGTCTGACTAATGGTTTATCAATTTTGTTTATCTTCTCAAAGAACTAGCTTTTAGTTTTATTGTTTTCTTTGTTTCTATTTCATTTATTTCTGCTCTGATCTTTATGATTCTTTCCTTCAGCTAACTTTGGGTTTTGTTTGTTCTTCTTTCTCTAGTTCCTTTAGGTGTAAGTTTAGATTGTTTATTTGAGATTTTTCTTGTTTCTTGAGGTAGGCTTGTGTTGCTATGAACTTCCCTCTTAGAACTGCTTTTGCTGCCTCCCATAGGTTTTGGATCATCGTGTTTTCATTGTAATTTGTCTCTAGGTAGTTTTTCATTTCCTCTTTGATTTCTTCAGTGATCTCTTGGTTATTTAGTAACGTATTGTTTAGCCTCCATGTGTTTGTGATGTTTTTTTCCCTGTAATTCATTTATAATCTTATAGCATTGTGGTCAGAAAAGATGCTTGATATGATATCAGTTTTCTTAAATTTACTGAAGTTTGATTTGTGACCCAAGATGTGATCTACCCTGGAGAACATTCTATGTGCACTTGAGAAGAAAGTGTAATCTGCTGTTTTTGGATGCAATGTCCTATAAATATCAATTAAATCTAGCTGGTCTATTGTGTCATTTAAAGCTTGTGTTTCCTTATTAATTTTCATTTTGGATGATCTGTCCATTGGTGTAAGTAAGGTGTTAAAGTCCCCCACTATTATTGTGTTACTGTCGATTTCCTCTTTTATAGCTGTTAGCAGTTGCCTTATGTATTGAGGTGCTCCTATGTTGGGTGTATATATATTTATAATTGTTATATCTTCTTTTTGGATTGATTGCTTGATCATTATGTAGTGACCTTCCTTGTCTCTTGTAACATTCTTTATTTTAAAGTCTATTTTATCTGATATGAGTATTGCTACTCCAGCTTTCTTTTTGACTTCCATTTGCATGGAATATCTTTTTCCATCCCCTCACTTTCAGTCTGTATGTGTCCCTAGGTCTGAAGTGGGTGTCTTGTAGACAGCATATATATGGGTCTTGTTTTTGTATCCATTCAGCGAACCTGTATCTTTTGGTTGGAGCATTTAATCCATTCACGTTTAAGGTAATTATTGATATGTATGTTCCTATGACCATTTTCTTAATTGTTATGGGTTTCTTTTTGTACGTGCTTTTCTTCTCTTGTGTTTCCCACTTAGAGAAGTTCCTTTAGCATTTGTTGTAGAGCTGGTTCGGTGGTGCTGAATTCTCTTAGCTTTTGCTTCTCTGTAAAGCTTTTGATTTCTCCGTCGAATCTGAATGAGATCCTTGCCGGTAGAGTAATCTTGGTTGTAGGTTCTTCCCTTTCATCACTTTAAATATATCATACCACTCCCTTCTGGCTTGTAGAGTTTCAGCTGAGAAATCAGCTGTTAACCTTATGGGAGTTCCCTTGTATGTTATTTGTCGTTTTTCCCTTGTTGCTTTCAATAATTTTTCTTTGTCTTTAATTTTTGTCAATTTGATTACTATGTGTCTCAGTGTGTTTCTCCTTGGGTTTATCCTGCCTGGGACTCTCTGCGCTTCCTGGGCTTGGGTGGCTATTTCCTTTCCCATGTTAGGGATATTTTCGACTCTAATCTCTTCAAATATTTTCTCGGGTCCTTTCTCTCTCTCTTCTCCTTCTGGGACCCCTATAATGCGAATGTTGTTGTGTTTAATGTTGTTCCAGAGGTCTCTTAAGCTGTCTACATTTCTTTTCATTCTTTTTTCTTTATTCTATTCCATGGCTGTGAATTCCACCATTCTGCCTTCCAGGTCACTTATCTGTTCTTCTGCCCCAGTTATTGTGCTATTGATTCCTTCTATTGTATTTTTCATTTCAGTTATTGTATTGTTCATCTCTGTTTGTTTGTTCCTTAATTCTTCTAGGTCTTTGTTAAACATTTCTTGCATCTTCTCCATCTTTGCCTCCATTCTTTTTCTGAGGTCCTGGATCATCTTCACTATCATGATTCTGAATTCTTTTTCTGGAAGGTTGCTTCTCTCCGCTTCATTTAGTTGTTTTTCTGGGGTTTTACCTTGTTCCTTTATCTGGTACATAGCCCTCTGCCTTTTCATCTTGTCTGTCTTTCTGTGAATGTGGTTTTTGTTCCACAGGCTGCAGGACTGTAGTTCTTCTTGCTTCTGCTGTCTGCCCTCTGGTGGATGAGGCTATCTAAGAGGCTTGTGCAAGTTTCCTGATGCAAGGGACTGGTGCTAGGTAGAGCTGGGTGTTGCTCTGGTGGGCAGAGCTCAGTAAAACTTTAATCCGCTTAACTGCTCATGGGTGGGGCTGGGTTCCCTCCCTGTTGGTTGTTTGACCTGAGGCTACCCAGCACTGGAGCCTACCTGGGCTCTTCGGTGAGGCTAATGGCAGACTCTGGGAGTTACTCACAACAAGGAGTACTTCCCAGAACTTTTGCTGCCAGTGTCCTTTTCCTCACAGTGAGCCACAGCCACCCCCCACCTCTGCAGGGGACCCTCCAACACTAGCAGGTAGGTCTAGTTCTGTGTCCTATGGAGTCACTGGTCCTTCCCCTGGGTCCCGATGCACACACTACTTTGTGTGTGCCCTCCAAGAGTGGAGTCTCTGTTTCCCCCAGTCCTGTCGAAGTTCTGCAATCAAATCCCACTAGCCTTCAAAGTCTGATTCTCTAGGAATTCCTCCTCCCATTGCCGGACCCCCAGGCTCCCCCAGGAAGCCTGATGTGGGGCTAAAAACCTTCACTCTAGTGGGTGGACTACTGTGGTATAAGTGTTCTCCAGTTTGTGAATCACCCACCCAACAATTATGGGATTTGATTTTATTGTGATTGCACCCCTCTTACCATCTCCTTGTGGCTTCTCTTTTGTCTTTGGATGTAGGGTACCTTATTTGGTGAGTTCCAGTGTCTTCCTGTTGATGATTATTCAGCAATTAGTTGTGATTCCGGTGCTCTCGCAAGAGGGAGTGAGTGCACGTCCTTCTACTCTGCCATCTTGAACCAATCTCCCATAATGGTTTTAATTAAGTAAAATTGGAGGTTAAAAAAAATAAACAAAGATAATCAAGCAACATTTGTCCTTTACGCAACAATGTTCTGCAAAAACCACTGTTGATTTCATTAATTTACATGTCACAAAACAATTAGCTTTGTTTACCCATCTCTCTCAGAGTGTGGGTGCATCTGAATTTTTTCCTAATTATGTTTATAAGGAGTGTCGACTATAAAGGGTGTTGAGTAGTTCAAATACACAATTAGTATTGTAATTACTACAACTGGGGGTAAAAAATGCCATCCCCTGTTCATTTTGTCCCACCGTTAACATGTAAATTGTGGAGTGGGATGTGGAGGGTCATTTGGGGAGGGGGAATAAAGTTAGGTCCCCAAATCAGAGCAGCCTGCCGCACAGAGAGCTTGACTCCACACTCGTGTCCATAGTCCTTTGCCTCAAAGTCTGATCGATAAGAACATTAGGAACCAGGAACCCAAGCCCAAACAAGCTTCCAAATGGGAATTCTTACAACGCTTTTGAAGGATGTATGGCTGAGGTGATTTGTTACAGTCTTAATTCCAAAGCTTTATTCAAGTCTTGTCAGGCTCTCCTGAGCTCAGAAGCCATCATGGGCTGAAGAATGAAACTCTGTCGTGGCAGGAGGAGGGGGTGATGAATCTTTCTTTTTTTTTTTAAATTTATTTTTTATATATATTTTTTAAATTAATCTTTTAAAAATATTAATTATTTATTTTTGGCTGCGTTGGGTCTTCGTTGCTGCACGCGGGCTTTCTCTAGTTGAGATGAGCGGGGGCTATGCTTCGTTGCGGTGCGCGGGCTTCTCACTGCTTCTTGTTGCGGAGCACAGACTCTAGGTGCACAGGCTTCAGTCGTTGTGGCACATGGGCTTAGTTGCTCTGCGGCATGTGGTATCTTCCTGGACCAGGGCTTGAATGTGTGTCCCCTGCATTGGCAGGCAGATTGTTAACCACTGCGCCACGAGGGAAGTCCCGATCTTTCTTTTTGATTCAAAGAAGAAGAAAAACTAAAACAAAACCCCAAGTCCCATTTGTACCATTTAAATGGAAGTTTTTGCCAACTACAAAAAGATGTTTGAGGGATAATAAAGGAAACTGAATATGGACTAGCTCTCAGATACTATCAGAGAATTAGTAATATTTTTAGGAGAGAGAATGGCCTTGTAGTCATGAAGGGAAATGTGCTTACTTTTAGGAGATAGGTGCTGAAGGGGTAAGTTATGATATCGACAACTTAATTTCAACATATATTGAAAATACACATACACACAGAGATAAAACAAATATGGTACATATTAGCAATAGTGAAATTTCGATACTGGGTATATGGGCAGTCATTGAACCAGTCATTAGAGGTCTGTGTATCAGTTGGAAATGTTTCTGGCTGCAAGCAAAAGAAAACTCAACTGGCAAGGTCTGAATCTCAAAGAACCTTCATTACTTACTAAACAAGAAGTGTACAAGTTATCCAGTCAGGGTTGTTTCAGCAATTGAGTGATGCCTTCAAGGCCCCGGCTGTTCTTCCCATCTGCCTTGTTGCCCTCAGCCCACTGGCTTCTGACAGTGTCAGTTTATGACTGCGAGACCGCTGCTACAGCTCTAGGCATCACAGCCACTGTCAAAGGCAAAGCGGTGGGTGAGGAAGAGCAAAAGCAAGCTCTCCTCTTGTACTTGATTCTTTTATCAGAAAGCAAAATCTTGGGGTTGGGGGGAGGGATAAATTTGGAATTTGAGATAAACAGATACACACTACTAAATAGAAGGTAGATAAACAGCAAAGACCTACTGAATAGCACAGGGAACTATACTCAGTATCTTATAATAAGCTATAATGGAAAAGAATCTGAAAAAGAATATATATATACATACATATATATATATATATGTAGCTGAATCAGTTTGCTGTATACCTGAAATATTGTAAATCAACTATACTTCAAAAAAAAAAAACCCACAAAGAGATATCATCTCACACCTGTTAGTATGTGTATAATTAAAAAAAAAAATAATAGATGTTGGCAAAAAAAGAAAAAGAAAGCAAAATCTTTCCCAGAAGCCCCCAGGAGACTTCTCCTTCCACCTCAGTGGCTAGAACAGTCAGAGGCCAATCCTAGCTACAGGGGGTCTGGGAAATGCCATCACAATAAGTGACTTACATCAGTTGTGATTCATCCCCTGGGGCTAGGGATGCACTGTCTCCCAGAGCAAGACTGACGTTCTGTTAACAGAAAAAGGGGAAATGGCAGCTATTTCCCATTTGTTAAACATATGCTCTTTTTCTCTAGAGAGGATATGGTTCTGCTTTACTAGGTAACAGAGATGATTTTAAATGAAAGTAGAACCAAAATTCATTCTTCACTATATCCTGTTGCTGTTTAACAGGAAAGTAAATGGTGCCCAAAAGAGACTTTAGCTTTCTTGTCTTCCTGGACAGGGTCTCTTTAGTCCAGTGAAATAGAAACTCTAACCAGCCTTGAAATCTATCTTTTGTTTCACTTTCAAGTTTTATAATACATTTCAATATACAGTTTGCTTTTAAAGCTTGTCCTCATTGTGATGGACATTAAGCAGCAGGATAGAATATATACTACCGCTCATCCTATTTTTAGCCACAGTTGATCTAGTGTCCTCTCTTTGCAAGGATTTGTGATAGGTGAGTTACATGTTCTCTCATTTGTGTAAGAAAGATGTGCTTTCCTATTGCAAAAAGCCCCAATTCAGTCTGAGTCATCAGACTTCATAAAGAGAAAACCAGAAGCTTTCAGCAACTGTTCTAACTTCTACTTTCTCCCCAACCTGTGTGAGGCCAATATAAGATAATCTCGACATCTGGGCTGTTTAAATGGAAGTCCTGATCAGAGCAAGTAATAGTCCTAACTAGAGTTCCCTCCTGTCCTCTTCCCTAGCCCTTGGCCCCAAAATAGGCTTTCTTTTAGAAAGAATGCTGCACACTCATTGTAGATGGATTAAAATGAATCCCCAGACCAATAATAGCCGCCTAACCATCACTGGGAGCCGTAGTCATGTGTCCTTGGGAGGCAGACATAGCCTTGCCTGGCCTGGGCCAGAAGGTCTTTGCGTATCCGGATGTCCCTCAAGACCACAATGGCACATTTGTCTGATGATTTAGCATTTGGTGTTAATGGCTGGCATTGTGCTCAGGTATATCATGGCTGGCTGTCCCCTGTTTCTGGGTACCTTCTGGATGTGGCTGACTGTGACACTGACTGCTACACCAGGGCTCTGTGGCAGGGCTGGCTGGAGCAGGCCCAAGAGCCCCCGTTTCTCTACTATGTCAACCAGCACCAACCCCATCCCCCCACCCAGGGTCCCTGACTCAAGTATCTTATTGGGGCTGCACTGTAGCTTATGGCTTGCCTGTCTCCCTGCGGTGACCCCTGGGAGACATCCCATTGCTAATAGAAGCCACGTGACTGTTCTACCTCCACACTTAGCTTTAATGCTTAGGATAAATATTTCAGTGATTCTCTCCAGTGTTTTATATGAAACATTTCTCTCTTTTTTTGCATTCTTATTTATTTATTTTTGGCTGCACTGCGTCTTCATTGCTGTGCACAGGCTTTCTCTAGTTGTGGCGAGCGGGGGCTACTCTTGGTTGTGGTGTGCGAGCTTCTCACTGCAGTGGCTTCTCTTGTTGTGGAGCTCTAAGTGCACAGGCTTCAGTAGTTGCAGCATGTGGGCTCAGCAATTGTGGCTCGCGGGCTCTAGAGCGCAGGCTTAGTAGTTGTGGCACACGGGCTTAGCTGCTCCGTGGCATGTGGGATCTTCCTGGACCAGGGATTGAACCTGGGTCCCCTAAATTGGCAGGTGGATTCTTAACCACCGTGCCACCAGGGAAGTCTGAAACACTTTTCTTTAACTTAAATATAGTAAGGGCACATCACTTAAAAAAAAAAAAAGGATCAATGTCCTGGAGGATGGGAGAGAGAGGTGTGGTGAGGAGTGGCTTTGCTGGGCGCCCATAGAAACAGGAGGTAAAGGTGGAGCCACAGGTGTGGGCAGGTGGGAAGGTGTAATGGTGGGAAGTGAAGGAAGTCCTCTTCCACTGCTTTCATATCTTTAGTGGCTTAGCAAACAGGCTATCAGCGCAGAGTGAGGGTGGGAAATGTTCCAAGAGAGAAGAGAAATCAGGAAAGTAGGAAAGTAAATGGACGAGAAAAACACAGTGTGAGGGTGGGCAGCCTAAGGCCCCGCTTATGTTTAGTGATAACGTATTTGAAGGGAGATCAGCCAATGGCGAGTAATGTACCCCCGGCCAGAACCTCTCCTCTCACTGGGCCAGATGGAAGATCGAATAACAATCCAGAGAATTCCTGATGTGAGGGGCCAGCTCGCAACAAATTCTTGCTAGTAGCTGGGGGCCAGCAGGGCCGGCCTAGAGCAGACTGGGCTACCAGCCAAAGACCCTGCTCTTCAGTGCAGTAACCGTCACTGGAAGATTTGTCCATTGCTGGGCTGTGATGTGGATAGCAAAGTGCTGATGTCTCAGGCACTGCTGAGGTGGTGAAGAGTGGAGGTGCACCTGGGGAAAGGCCACAGGGTTGGTGATATCTGCACATGTGAAGGACCCAAGGCACTAGTTTTCCAGCACTGAGCTGCGTGGCTGGGTGGTGCTCCTGTGTCAGGAGATGATATGACCAACTTTGACAGCCTTCCTCAGTGCCTTCTGTTGCCCTTTGGGTTCCAGAAAGCCTCCTAAGTGACCTGCCATAGTTCTTCCATGACTGGCTTGTGGAGTGACTGGGTGATACCCACCCCCGTCTAACAGGAAACTCATCACGCTAGGTTATAAGTCATTGTCTGTTGTTTGTTATCCCTGGATAACAGAAGAGTGAGAACCCTAACTTTTTTTTACCACTTTATCTCTAGTGCCTGGCAGAATACCTGAAAGATAGTAGATGCTCATTAAGTTTTGAATGTGTGAATACATAAAAGAGGGCTGGCAGGAAGGAGGGATGGAACGGAGGGAGGGAGGAAGGGAGGAAGGAAGGAAGGACGGAAGGAAGGAAGCAAGGAATTCTTGTTACTATATCAGGGCTATTCTGGAGGAGGGTTGTTTAAATTGGTGGTAGCCTGTATAGAAGTTACAGCAATGCAGGTAGGTGGAGGGTGGTGGGAGCTGATGAAAAGGGCTTTAGCAGGGCTCTCTAAAATGAGGAAGACACACTGGAGGTTGCAGCGAGAGACCAGAAAGACTGGGACGTCAGTGGCTGGCACAGATGGGGATCAGGTGCTATTTTGGTGAGGGTGTCAGAAAGGTGAGAATAAAGAATGATGGTCAAGATGGGCAGGAGGGAAGCAGGAGAGGGTTCCTGGGTGAAGAGCTGAGACAGACCCACAGCTCAGCAGGTGTAGTGGGTGTGTTTGAAAGGCCCCTGCAGAGATGAGGCCCCTGCAGCTGGGCATCCACAGAGGAGCCCAGTGGCTTTAATGATCGGCCTCTCTTTCCTATTCTTTCTGGAAAGAAGGGATCTCCCCTGCACTTGCTTCATCCTCCCCACTTCCTACTCTCTCTGACTTGGTACTTTACACCCCAGCCTCTGGATTTTCTTGTTTGCAGTTTGCTTTCTCTTTTCTCCAGACCTTCGAACCCATGGTTCTCCTGACCTAGAAAGCTAGCTCCACCCTCAAACCTCCTTCCTAGTGACTCCCTCTTGGCCCTCAGATTTTGCTGAGGGATAACGTCCCCTTGAAGTCCCTGCTCTGCCTTCCCAGGTTGAGTGGCTGCCATTTCTATGTTCTTCATCACACTCTGGGCTACTTCTTTTAAAGCACATATCTCAGTGCAATGGCTTGCTTACTTCTCTGACTCCATCTCTAGACGCGAGAAAAGGGATATGGTTAAATATTTCCCTAGTAAAAAAAAAAAAAAAAAAAAAAAAAAAATATTTCCCTAGTGGTCACTCAATGGCAAATAAATCAAAGGAAAACAAAGCAGAAGCCCTGAGAATCCTCTCACTTGTTGAACAAAACCATGTGCTTTTCTGTTGCCTGTGTTTTTATTTCGCACCAGGCTAGTGTCTGAAAGCAAACTCATGCCAAACAGGATTTCACTTTCTCTGAGTTAACAGGCAAAATTTGCTTTAAAGAAATATAAACACATATTTCCAAATGATAAACATTATGAAATAGTAAAAAAATATATATATATAATTTTTTTTTTTTTACTATTTCATAATGTTTATCATTTGGAAATATGTGTTTTAGGAGCAACTTTGACCTACCTCATCAGTCCAAGATTTTTGATTTATGTAAGCTGTGCCTTATCGATACGGGTAAGATGAATCAAAATGAAATTAATATATTTTGAATGGTTAAGAGAACTGTAATAGACAATTAGAATGTCTCAAAATAACTGATGCAAAATGTGTGTATATTTTTGTTAAAAAATGTTTTGAATTACAAACTCTAGCACAAATAGAGGAAAGTGCATCATGTATATATATCCATATATATATGGAACAATTATAACAAACACTTATAAAGTGAATACATGAAACCACCACTCAAGTCAAAAGCTAGGATGTAGCCAGCACCCAAGACGTCCCTCATAGGGTCCTTCTCAATTATACCCCTTCCTCACAAAGGGAAGTAGCCAGGAGCCCCACTTTTCTGGCATTTACTTCCTTGCTTTTGTTTATAGTTTCACCACGGATGTAGGCATCCCTAAATGATATAGTTGAGTTAATTTCAAGTTTAGTTTGCACTTTCCATAAATGAAGTTCTACCGTATATATTCTATTTTATCTTGCTTCTTTTGCTCAACATTATGTATGTAATCCCATGTTTTTGCAAACAGCCCTGGGTTGCTACTTTTTATTGCTGTGTAGTATTTCATTGCATAATAAACCACAGTTTATTTTATTAGTTTTTCCAAAGAGCCAGATTTTGGCTTTATTAAGCTTTTCTATTGTATGTTCATTTTCCTAGTTCATTGATTTCTTCTCTTACCTTTATTATTGCTTTTCTTCTATTTTCTTTGGGTTTAATTTGCTGTTCCTTTTCTAACTTTTTAATATAGATACTTAGCTCATTAAACTCAGCCTTTCTTTTCTAATATATGCATTTTAAACTATAAATTTCTCTTTAAACAGTATATCAATAGCATCTGACAAGTTGATATACTGACAAGTTGAAATATTTTATAATGTCCTTTCTGATTGCCAGCTTGACCTATGGATTATTTAGAAATGAATTCATTAATTTACAAACATATGAGGAATTTCTGATTTTCTTTCTTATTGATTTTAGCTTAATTGCCTTGAGGTCAGAGAACATTCTCTGTATGGTTCAGTATTTTGAAAATAAGATTTGCTCTAAGATCCATTATCTGGTCATTTTGTTGATTTGTACAAATGTTTCATGTGCTTAAAAAGCAAGTGTATTCTAAAGTTGTCAAGTACACTGTTTTTAATGTAACCTTTACGTAGAACACACACACATATATAACATATAAGATATATATAAGTGTATATTCTTACTATATATTTATATTTTTTGTTTATTTTATCAACTACCAAGAGGGAGATGGTGAGTTAAAATCTCCCACAATGATTGTCTATTTCTTCTTTTAACTCTACAGATTTTTGAGTCATATATTTTGAGCCCTTGTTATTAGGTACATACAAAATTGGAATTTTTATATCTTCCTGATCAATTAAGCCTTTATCATTATGAAATGATTCTCTTTATTTCCAGTAATCTTTTTTTGCCTTAAAGCCTACTTTTGTATCAATTCAGTGACATGGATTCTTTTCGGTTAATTATCTGTCATTTTCTTCAATCTTTCTTAGTCTTTTGTTTTAATGTGTCTCTTGTAAATAGCATCTAGCTGTATTTTTGAATCCAATTTGTCACTCTTTATCCTCTAATTTGAACATTTAGTTTATTTATACTTATTGGTAGCTTATGATATATTTACGCTAAATCTACCATGTTATTTTGTGTTTTCTATTTGTCTGGACTGTTATATGTTTCTTTTTCTCCTTTTTCATTTTTGTTCCTACCATGTTTCCCTCAGTTTGTCTTTCTGTGTTTTATTGTGGGTTTTTCTTCATACATATCTACAGTTAACTAATTTTTCTTTAATTATAACCTCCTATTGAACCTATCAATTGAATTTTAATTTCTATTGCTATATTTTTCAGTCCTAGAATTTCTCTTTAGTTCTTTTTCAAACTGACCACATCATTTTTTACAGTTTCCAATTCCCTGCTGAGATTGTCAGAATTGGCATTTATTTCTTTAAATAGAGTAAGCATTATTATTTTACAGCCTGTGTCTGGTAATTTAAATATCTGAAGTCTCAATAGGTCTGTTTCTATTGTATGTTCTTTATTGTAGATTTTGCTCATAGTGTTTCATTTCCTTATATGACTGGTTATCTTTGACTGTGTGCTGGGCATTGTGTTTTAAAATTATTATAATAAATATTAAACATACCAAAATATAAATAAATAAAAATAAAATTATTGTAGAAGTATTTTGAAGCCTAAGATGATAGTATTTTCTTTCAGAGAGGGTTTTAATGCTTCTCCCAGATGCATAGTGAGCAGTAGCCATTTTAATTCAAGCTCAAGGCTTGAGGTTTTCTGGGTCATCAGACGAGGTAACGCTGGACTACAAGTCCATGCAATGGTTAGCTTACTTGTAGTTTACTCTGACTTACCCTAAGGGTGGAGTTATAGCTCAGCCTAAAGTAAGAACTATTTTTATCTTTGTCTTTGGTGAGCATAGACTTCCATCTTCTGACTTTCTGAGGCTGCTAAAACTGCAGTTCTGTTTCACAGTTGTTTCTTCTGAATCAGCAGATACCTCAGGGTAGCCTAGGCTTAATTCTTGGGCTTCTCATGTTCTCCAAGTGTTCATCTGACATTCTCTCCTGGGCTTCTTGACTTTTTGGTGTTTTAAGATTTTAAAATAACATTCTGTTCAGTTTTTTAAAGTATAATTGTATTGCATTAAAAATTATGGGCTTCCCTGGTGGCGCAGTGGTTGAGAGTCCGCCTGCCGATGCAGGGGACACGGGTTCGTGCCCCGGTCCGGGAAGATCCCACATGCCGCGGAGTGGCTGGGCCCGTAAGCCATGGCCGCTGAGCCTGCGCGTCCGGGGCCTGTGCTCCGCAACGGGAGAGGCCACAGCAGTGAGAGGCCCGCCTACCGCAAAAAAAAAAAAAAAAAAAATGTTATACTTGTACTACATAAAAGTGTAACTTTGGACATTCTGGTTTTAAATTCTGCATATTACATGTCATTTGAGAGAAATGCATCTTTCTGGATTTTAACTTTGTTCCATCTTTTAGGTCAATGATTAAAACATGCTTTGCTTCTACTGCCTTGCAGGGAGACTGAATGTGGCACCTTGCCATATCTGTGGTCCTGATAAAATTATATGGATACAATCTTCTACTAACAGCAGTGTTTGGCTTAGTGGTAGCTGGATCTGTATTAATATTTAGGGTATTAATTGGTGATTGGATCAACAGGAAACCAAGAAAAAAAGGTAATACATATATAATGATATGGTAAATTATGACCTCACTAGCTTTTTTGGTTTACTTAGTGAAATAAAATACAGATATGAACTTAATAATGACAGGGCATAAGTTTTAAAAACTAGAAAAAGTGGTATCCAGCTTTCTGTCATTCTCTGGTACTATATTTAAAATATTTTATTGTAGTTTTTAGATATTTATCCATCACAGATTTTTAATATTAAATTCCTAAAAACATGTTTCATTTTAATACTCTGGTATTACCTATGTATAATATACTTATGTAATTTCTATTAAAGACAATTTCTATGTGTAAAAGATAACTTTTATACCAAGTAATCTGTCTAAACTGGGAATTACTATCTGGAGACTTATTTGTTCAAATGTCAATCCATTTTTAGCTTTTCCCTCTAATATCTCTTTAACCTTCCTTTACCCAAGCAGAATGTAGGATTTCCCAAGTTTTTCCAAGTCTTTTGATTACCAGTCAGCCTGATTGTTTTCATTTCACCTAGGAGGTTTGGCAAGGCATTCTCTGAAAGCACAGCACTGAAAAGGCTAACTTATTTAAAATCTGGACTCTTGGTCCTTAGGCCGTGTTGATAACTTCAGTCACAAATTAAAGAAGAGTGTGATATATCAGTAGAAAAATGTAAGTGCTTTGATTTATCTAATATCCTGCTTTTCATATCGTCTTACTCTCAAAGCATGTTTTCATTTGCTAGCAAAACCCAGCTTTTTTTTCTTCTTCTTCTTCTGGTTGTAAAGGCTTTGCCTTTAGTGAGCACACAAGCCTGCTCTTTGCTTCCTACTCAGCCTATGATTGCTGATGGGAATGATAACCCTGGTTGGCACAGGGGTTTGGTCAACTGCAGTCACTCTGCATTAAACGATGATGTAATTGTAACCTGTCTCTTAAAACCAAGAATAAATATTGTTTCCCTTTGCAGTTGGTCATGTCTTGCTCTTCACTCAGAGTGCCTCTATCACCACCGGCTGTGCGGTCCTGATGCTTGTGTTCTCATACAGAAGGGAGCCGGAGCAAGTATGGCAAGGCTGGTTCACTGTGAGTGTCTGCCATCTCCCCCCTGTGCTGTGAGAGTGAATGTCACAGGCAAGACCAGAATGCCCTTCAGTGAGTCATCTCTGGATGGCCCTGCTCACTGATCTGGGATCTGGCTAATCTTTCACCAGTGTTCTCCTTACCCCTAATTTGTTAGTCAGAGTCTAAATCTCACAGTCATGAAGGCAATAGAACAGCAGAGTCTCTGTCTGCAAGGTACAGATTAGCACTGGATCTGGTGCTACTGGGGTGGGAAGAAGAAAACGCTGAGAATAAATACAACAACATTTGGCTTCAAACCTGCATTGAACCTCTTTCTCTCAAAAGTCTTTGGGTTCATTTAGATGCTCTACAAACTGTCAGATAAGTAACTGTATGTATTACAATGGGCTGAGAAAGTCTATCCCTGGGTTCCAAACTCCGTTTACGCTCCTTCCTTCAGTGGTCTGCTTCACAGCTGTGATCACCCTGGCAGCCCTGGCGAACCTGGCCAGCACAGCACTGACCAACACCATTCAGAAGGACTGGATTGTAAGCCTCACAGGTGACAACAGAGGCCAGCTGGCTGGTGAGCTGTGGATATAACAGGGCATCACATGTTCTCTAATCTGCTGAGAAGTAGACCTGATTTAGTGAACAGAGTTGGTGAGACAATTAGCGCTCCGAGAAAGGCAGGAAAGTAGCCTTTAATAGAAGGTATTTGGAGTCAAAGAGACCTGCATTTGAATGCAGCTAAAACCAGCTATGGCTCTTACCAGCTACAAGTTACTTAACTTCTCTAGACTTTACTGTCCTCATCTGTAGAATGAGAGAAATTATGACAACCCCCCACCTTGCCGCCAGCTCACTTTTGGGAAGGATTATGTGACATACAGGATTTGTAAAGCACTTAGCACTATATCTGCACATGGGAAGCATGTAAGAAATGGATGAGACTGTTATTATCAGAAGAATATATAGACCATACTTTCGGGAGAGAAATCCCTCTGAATATATTACAGAGGTTCTTTGGTCATTTTAGATTTGAAAAATAAGTGAATTAAAAGATTTCTTAATTTTTGTCTGTGATAAGCTTCTACTTTCCCCAGAAAATTTATCCCCAAGTGTGACTTGATTATTACCTAATCACTAGTAATGAGAGGTAGAATCATTTTTTTCAATAATGGAGCTAAATGGAAGAATCTGGCATCTTTTTATTTTTTCTTCCATTTATAAAACTTGGATCATTTTCATTGTGAGATATTCAAATTGCCAAACTAAAGCAGGAGATCTTGTCTTACCCTATATTTGTGCAGTTGGTACTCTTGGCTAGAAAACGTTCATGAGAGTTGATAGCCAAGATAAAGGAAGCTATTACAGAGGACTCTATTAAAATATACTCCTTACAAAGTGTAGAAGCCCCTTATAATCATGTTTTCTTCTAAACTACACTTATTTGGATGTACTGTGGCTTAAATAACAACACCCAAAATAAAACAGCTATGTGGGTACAAGCCAGGTGACATGGTGTTGAAAGTGTCCTGTCTCTGGGTAAAAGAAAATCTTCCTGCTTGCTGTTAATTAATTTTAAAGAAATCTAAAATAAAGCACAGATTCAGATCTGAGGTTTATTCTAATTTTAAAAATCATCTTGTAAATATGTTCTTTAATGATGGTGGAATAGTTAAGAGAATAAGCTTTAGGGTCAGACTGCCTAGGTTTGAATCTCTGCTCCACCATTTACCTTCCCTGTGACCTTAATTAATTTCACTTCTTTATGTCTCAGTTTCTTAATTTGTAAAAGGGAGATACTATGGACCCCTTAGAGTTGTTGCGAGGGTTGAGTGAGATGAATATGTGTAGAAGGCTTAGAACTATGCGTGTGGCAAAGAGTATTCAACTATTTCTGTCCTTCGTCCCCTGTTTTTTCCCTCTCTGTCCTGTCAACGTGTGAGTCATAATGGCTATTAATACTATTGTTGTTCGGACGGTGGGATGTGATAGAAAGAGTGCTGAGACAGGAGTTGGAATAATTCCAAGTTACCTAATCTCTCTAGCCCTCAGTTTACTCCTTGGTTAATTGTTCAAATTCCAACAGAACTGATCTCAAAGGTCTTTTCCAGGTTGAAAATCCTATGATTAATCTATAGTCAGACTAAAAGGGATCTTTCCTGTTTTCACTGCCATTCACCCAGTGCGGGCTCGCAAATCTAGCAAATACACGACATTAAATTCACCAGGAGGAGAGACTCATGCACTGAGTTGCAGTGTTTCCGTCCTGTCACTTACAGGGATGAATGCAGCTGTCTGGCGGCTGGACCAGATCATCAATATCTGCTCCCCTGTTCATGGGCCAGGTGATGACATGGGCATCTCATGTGATCGGTTGTGGTTTCATTCTTGGATGGAGCTTGGTTTCACTTCTTGTTGAGTTTCTATTTCTATCCAGGGTTTTTCAACTAGTTCCCCAATTGGCTGTAAAACCCCAGCGACAAACGGGGGCACTTCCTAGAAAGGCGACAGGAGGCTGTGAACATTCAAGGCAATGCAAACTCAGAGACAGCGCTTGCTTTTTTTTTTTTCCCCTCCTTTATGTCAATGCTTCATTTCTGCTTTTCAGAGCTTGTGTCTAACTATAATCTTAATATTCTGTCTGCAAATGTGCCTCAAACAGTGAGAAGTGAGAAGACTCCAATAGTGCCATTTGTTATTCAGTTCATATGGTTGGTGGAAGCAGGGGGGTCTGCCATGTACAGTTACACAGATTGTACACTACACAACTCCAGGGGCTCCATTAAGTGAGTTTCCACTGTGAGTAGCACTCCCTGGGGACCGTGCAGTTTACAGCCTGCAAAACCTATTCCATGGTCCTTAGGGCATACTCCTTCCTATTTTATCATAAGCCTCTTTCCTAAAGACGCTAAACTAGAGAGACAACTATGTCAGGGAATATGGGCTGTGTTTTGGTCAAGACAATAGATAAATTGGCCATCCCTGCTATCAGCAGTGTTTTTTAAATCAGAAATTGCTTATCATCAGGATGAGGATGACAGAAAAGTAAACCTGCCAGTAAATATGACCCCATTCTCTCAAGATAAGAGCTATACCTGCCTACTGACAATGTTGCCCATCTGCCTGGGCAACACAGCCCAGGCATTGCTTCTGACCTCAGTTTCTCTTTCTAGAATTCTTTCTTTTTTTTTTTGGATTGGTATATCTCTGAAAATGGATGCTCACTTTATTTATGGTTATTTTTACCTATTACTTTATTTTAAGCATGAGAATTTTAAAGAGAAATGTAATACAGTACCAAATGGGAGAACAATCATGGAAAAAATACAGCCAGTCGACTAATAATTTTTCAAAAATTGTATCTTTAAGCAATTTTGCTTTATTGTTGATTATGTGAAACTAAGTTGCAAATCACAGACATTTCAGGTAAGCACAGAAGTTGAGTTGGTAAAGTCAGTTTCAAACAAAAGCTAAGTTTAAGACAAATGAAAATGAAATCATATTTTTATCTCAATCAATAAACTCAAGAATCCTAAAAACAAATAGAGATGAGGGTCTTGCAGTTGTGATGTCTAATACTGTACTGAAAGCTAGGGTTGATTTTCCCAATTTGGCCAGTTTAGATAGCTTCCCATTATTCCCACATTCTTGATCCATGGTCCCCAAATTGTGCTCTTAAGTGACAAGAAAAATCCTCCTTCTTGATGGTCTCCTGTCAGGCATGATTGAGTAAGCCTGGTATTGACACCTGACTTAAACTGGACAAGTGAGATTATCACTTTGGATAGTTGTAATTAAGATGAGGAAATTCTAATTCAGTTTGGTATAGTTTCTTGAGGAAAGATGGGTAGGCTTCTTTTACCGACTGTCCAGAACTCCAGAACTCCACACTCCGAGGCCCCCCTCAGGCTGTGATGCCTCTCCTCCTGCTGTGCAGGTCCTGGACTTCTTATAATTATATTTTCTCTCAAGTTGTTTTGCAATTAAAGCTCACCAGATCTCACTGTATGGATAAAATATAAGTATTCATAGATATAGGTGAATAGATATACATATTTAAGTGATGGATGGATGGATAGATAGGTAAATAGATAGATAGATAGATAGGACGAGCTATATCTTCCCATCTATAACTTTTAGTTGTGTGACCATGTATGGCTAATTTATTCAAATTCGCTGTGTCTCACTATCTGTAAAGTAAGGATAAAAATAACAGAACTGATGGCAGGGAAGGGATTAGATAAGATAGTCTACATAAAGCCCTAGGGAAGCGATTAGATAAGTTAGTCTACATAAAGCCCTATTTCCTTCTGCATAGAGTAGAACTTAAGGCAATGTTGGCTGTTTTTTTCATTGTTATTGTTATCTTTACAAAAAAACCCTGCTATGGCAATAAATTCTTTTCTATAACCAAATTCACCCTTCCCACAGTTCTTGGGCTAGAGTGGATTTAGCATACCTGACCCTCTCTCCTTCCTTCATGGCCTTATTTGGCTCTTCTAGTCCTTTTTGGAGTTTGTCTTAATTTGTGCTAAATACTTCTTACAACTTGTTATGTACTTTAAAAATCTGTTTGCAATCATTGCCTATTCTGTCCTGGAAGATGGAAAGGTATTTGTCATTTCCTTTTCATGAATATCTGCTTCTTCAGAAAAATAACCAGAGGAAATATCCACCACTCTTTCCGAGAGTTCATTACCACATCTCAAGCATGTGCAGTTTTGTCTTTTACTCTCTCCCGTGTCTTCCCTCTCCTGTCAATGTCCACCTTCCTGAATTTACTGTTTGTCTTAGTCTGGGTTCTTTCAAGAGCAATTCTGGGACTTCCCTTACATCTCCATCACCTTGCTCTTCTTGGGTGTGATCCTGGCAGGAATTGTGAGCGGTGGGTCATGTGTGGCACAGGATTCTGCAGCCTGTGATGTTGCTAAGTAATCGTAGAAGCATTTCATGGTCTCACCACTGTGTCATTGTCAGTCTTCATCATTCATTCACTAAGAACCCATTATGTGACAAGAACTGTCCTAGACACTGGGGATACATGAGTGGTTTAATCAGACAAGGTCTTAGCCCCACTGAGTGTACAGTTTGGATGGGAGACCAAAGAGTGAGTAAATAGCAATGACCAACAACACAAAGTGACAGGAGCTATGTTAAAGAAGGACAGAGGATTGGAGACACATAGGAGGGATCCCAAATCTGGTCTTGGGAGCCGGGGAAGCCTTTCCAGTGGGAGGCACAATTAAGAGATCCCTGAAGGGCAAGCTCGGCAGGTGACATGAAGAGGGAAGAGTGCTCTAGGCGGGGTGGGAAGTTGTGCAAAAGCCAAAATGTGGAGATGTGGAGATCTGGGGAAGTGAAAATAGTTATTTCTAGGAGTCAAGCATGTAAATGCTACAAATGGCATCCACGTTGAAGGAATATTTTGACCTGGGTCTTTTCCCCGCGGAAGTGGGATGGGGAGAGGGGAAAGAAGACAGCTTGGTGGCGCCAGAGCTTTCCTTAGCTGCCTGGGAAAGGGGAGGGAAATCCTTTCCCAGAGACAGGGTGCCTGACTCTGAACATCTGCAAGCTTGTCTCCCCTGAGAACTTGGTCTTGGAACTCTGCCACCAACCAAATGTCATTCATACCTGGCAGTGAGGACATATACGATTTGGTTAGGGTGTTTAAAAAACTGTTTTGGGGGCTTCCCTGGTGGCGCAGTGGTTGAGAGTCCGCTTGCCGATGCAGGGGACACGGGTTCGTGCACCGGTCCGGGAAGATCCCACATGCCGCGGAGCGGCTGGGCCCGTGAGCCATGGCTGCTGAGCCTGCGCGTCCGGAGCCTGTGCTCCGCAACGGGAGAGGCCACAGCAGTGAGAGGCCCGCGTACAGCAAAAAAAAAAAAAAAAAACTGTTTTGGTCATTTTATGCCTGATGAATTCAGCAGCAACATATTGGGTATCAACACTGATGGGGATTAACAGCATATTGGCCCCGAGTGATTCGACCTGCAGATGCCCAGTCTGGGAAGAGTCTGGACCTTGCTCTTAGACATGGACTCCCTGTGATCCGGTTTCCACCCAGGAGCATCATTTCTTTGCCCAAGCCCTGCTCCCTCCCCTCAGTCCAACCTCAAGGCCACAGCTCAGAGCCAGGGGATCCCCCATCCCCAGAGCAAAAATGAGGGAGCGGAGAGTGTCGTGGCGGGTGGTGGAAGGAGAGGATCAAAGGCTGAACCGACCGTGTCTTCCCCCTTCATTCAGCATCTCCCTGCCTGCCTCTGCTGTGAACCTCAGCCCCGACTCCAGGTGTTGGGCTCCTGCAAGGTCCCTGCCCTCCTGGGGCTCAGAGCTTCCCCTTCTCACCCTTGGGCCCACAGCGGGGTGGGGGCATGGGGTTTGGGGATACCTTTCTGCTTTATATCAAGGAGACCCAGAAGCCCTTGGTCCACAGAATCTTGGGAATATTGGGAGAGGAGAAATGAGAGTTTTGTCAGTCCAATTCCAGAGGTTATAAAACCACGGGCTAGCTTGGGAACCTCTTTCCTCTGATGTAATGTGCATGTATGAGAAAGGAACTGTTCCTAATTCCAAATAGCTGATTTAGAAACCTGTTCTTTCATCTGGAGATGACCCAACCTCTAAAATATTTTAAATGAAGGACCTGACAGGTGAATTATCTTTTATTAGGCTATTTGACTTGTACTTCCCAGCCTTTAATTGCATGAACGACAGAGAGCAGGTTGGCCGTTTAAGATTTACACAATTCACATAGTATTATGATAATAAACTAGTTCTAAGGGGGGAAAAAAAAGAATTCCAACTGGCTCTTCCTGACACAAAGGAAACATCACATTTAGAGAACGTGAAATCTCATTGGCAATGCCTACAGTCTGGAGAAGCATTCAGTACGAGAGAAACTTCGGGCTTTTCTCTATGGCAATAGCAGTTCTTTTTGCTGACCCTTGATAAGGATGCCAGACACACCACAACACCTTTGACACTCACAAGGGAGACAGCTCAGGATGTGGAGCCAGGCTGCCCATGATGTTCGCACGTTACCTAAGCTCCCTGTGTCCCTGTTTCCTTGTCTGTAAGACGGGATAGTAATGATAGTACCTACCCATCAGGGAGAGTGTCGTGGCGGGTGGTGGAAGGAGAGGATCAAAGCCACAGGTATTGGAGCTACTTGTTAAAAATGAATATTAACTCTCATCTTCAGTTGTCATCATCATTTTTATATCTTCGCTGTGACTGTGGTGCTTTCACGAGCGTTGTTGTGTGAGCGTGGAGTGTGGTGTGGACAGTGAGATCAAGAACCACGATGCCGAGTGACACGGATGCTGACTGAATCCCGCACACCCACTGCCAGCGAATGCCATTCACATTTATTCCCAGCAGAATTACAAATCACTCCAGGGTTGGTGGTGTGGTCAAGACTGTACCCGATAAAAGTACCAGTGCCCCCAAAGGATATAGTATCATCCCTGTGTTAGCGTGGTTAGCATGGTCAGGCCTGGTGGCCGTGATGACGTGTGTCTCACCAGGACCAGTGGCCTGTGGCCACCTTGCTGTCTACCACAGATCCCCAGACACAGAGCTCACCCGAGACATTGGCTCAGTATATACTTGTTTCCATTCTTAGTGGAAAGGAAGTTACAGGGCTACAGCAGGATTTGACATATTACCCCAAAGTCATTTTGCTTTTGAAAATCTAAGAACTACGACTCCGTATGCCCTCAATATACAAATAATTCTGTCAGTGCAGAATCAGCCCTCACTTCCAGAGCTGCACATTGTGCAACTGCAGCGTTTTATAAATACCTCTGACCTGTCTGCACTGCTTGTTAGGGGCCAGGCATGTGGGTTTTATAGGTGAGCTCCAGGTCAGAGTCCTTTGGCAGACCAAACCCTGAGGCTTCGAGGCCATGCCGGGTGGTTGGGACGGCCCAGAAGAGTGGGGAGCCTGGGCCAGGGTCCCAGGTGCGGGCTACCGCAGGGTGACAAGGGCAGCCTAGGAGGACAGAAGGCCTGGCCAATGCTCTGCAAAGGCAGACACTGGAGGACACGGCATATTCAACCCAAATAATTCTTGAGTTCAGAGCTCAGTCCAGAGATCAGGACAGAGGCACACGAGAGGCCTCTGCAGGGCCAGCGCTGGATCTCAGGGAGAATCCAGAAGGAAACCAACTATAGGCAGAAGCTGGGAGCAGGCACAAGAGCCCCCGGGACTGGCCCTCAAGGACAGCATTGCCACCTGGTTTCTGACTTCTGTGGTGCCTGTACGGCAGGTCCTGAGGCTGCTTCTGAAGTGTAATCAAATGTAGCCTCTTAATGTGGTTAAAGGTGGGGGAGGGGAGAGGAAGCTCATTCCTCCTCTGCCAGATCAGGAGGGAGGAGGAAACACGCGGAACTGGAGCAGGAGGTGAAGCTCAAGACTTTGCTCTCTGTCCGAACCATTTTTGGAGTGGAATGGAGACATAAATAGATACATCTAAAATGAAGTTATATGGCTACCTAGTGATAATGGTGGCGATGGTGATTCAAAAATACAATTTACACTACCACAAATTATTGACCGTGCCAGGCATGATGCTGCCCACTTCACAGTACCGTCTCATGTAATCCTCCAGTGAGATGGGATCTAAAGAGTCCCATTTCACAGCTGAGAAACTGAGCCGCCGAAAGCTTCATTTACCCAGCATGACCGTGCCAGTCAGTGCAACAGCCAGAATCCTCCCCGAGGTCTCTGACATCTCTTTCCATTTCTTCTCCCCCGACACTGCTGCCCTGTAGGTCTTTGGTCCTTTGACCTCACTGTGACCCAGCTTCTTCAGGAGAACATTCTGGAAACAGAGTGAGGGGCTGTGAACGGTGTGCAGTGTTCCCTGAACTACCTCACGGACCTCATCCACTTCGTCCTGGTCACGCTGGCCCCGCAGCGTGTTCGGCATGCTGGTCTTCACCTCCGTCCTGTTTGTGCTGTATTTTTTTAACGCAAGGAAGTGTAAGGTTACAAATGCCCATGCTCAGAAGACAGCGAAGAAGAGCACTTCAACCTGAGAGGTAGGCAGCACCTCTGACCACTCAGAGCCTTACTAACACTGGCCCCATCTCACTGTTTCCAGTGATTTCCCCCGAGTTGCTACTGGGTGCTTACGTTGTTCCACTGCTACATTTGAGAGCAATTATGTCACCATCACCTTTGACAATAGCATCAACTGCTTTAAATGCATCTTTGGGGCGATGGCTACTAGCCAGAGTTTGACTGGGGTCTGACTCATGGCATGCCCATTAACAACTCAGATTCCACTCCAGATAACTTGAAGGGGCTTGTTTTAATTTTGCCAACACAATTCAACGTTTTCAGGTTTTTATTGTTCTTTGGGTTCTAAAATTAGGCAGGATCTTCTGGTCAGTATTAAAATTAGAGTTAGATCACGGTCAGTGATGTTTGGTCTCAGTTCCTTGGGTTTTTGTTCTACAGCTGGTTTGTGAACGTCCTTTTGATGGGCTGTGTGCCCCTCACAAGGACTGAAGCTATCTGTTGAATTCAATCATGGTAACAACCTTTGGGTGGTTTCTGGGGTCTAGCGTCAGGCCATGGATCTGAGGATCCCTCAGCTGACTTGGGCAGGCTTCGTCTCAGCAATCAAGCTAAGACATCCAGTTTGAGCATCTCTGATTAAGAAAACCACTAGTTTGTGATGAGTAAAATTTGAGTTTCTGGCTGCTTAGAAGCAATCAATCAACACTAAAACTATCTTCTGGGGAGCCTAGAAAACCCATATAGCTCTTTGCTTTAAATAATGAATTGCTTCTTTGTAAATGCTGTGGAACAAAAATTCACTTAGCAGTGAGAACAATGAGGCTAGCAATGAAGGCTCCTCGGGCCTCAAAGTACAGAGAACCTTTCTGGGGGTCGTGGGGGAGTCACATTTGGGGAATAGCCTGTAGCACACTCAGTACCACCTTAGCAGGTTGGTGCTGTTGAGAATGATTTTCTAAGACAGGGTTTCTCAAGCTCTGCGCTATTGACATTTTGGATTAGATACTCCTTTGGTGTCGAGGCTGTCCTGTGCATTGTAGGACACTCTGCAGCATCTCTGGTCTCTACCCACTAGATGGAGGGAGCAGCCCCCAACCACACACTTGTGAGAATCAAAGGTGTCTTCAGACGTTACCCAGTGTCCCCAGGGAGGGTAAAATACTCCTCCCCCCATACCCCCTCTTAAGAACCACTGCTTAAAGGAAACGTGAAACCTAAAGGAAAAAATCCACCTATTGTTAAAAGACAAAAATGACCAAAAGTCATTCATAGTAAGGAAATTACAAAAGGGAATTTTACACAGACCTGCTTCTTAGAGCTGAGTTGAGTGAAAACAAGGGAAGGAGAGAATTTTGTGAACATTTTGCTTAACATAAGGTACTTCGAAAAAAATTGTGCTGTATATAAGTTCTGGTACTACTTATGGTGCCACCTCCCCCAATCTTTCCTTTTCCAAGAAAAAATCTGAAAGGCTACGTTACTACACACACACACACACACACACACACACACACACACACACACACAACCAACTAGGTCGGGAAACCAGAACTGTTCCTCACATAAATTCTTCACTAAGGAGACTGTATTTTGAGGAGGTAGCACATCACGTCTCCTGGCCCTTGATTATCCCAATGAACACACAAGTACTTGCACAGGCGAGTCTCGGAACAAGTGTTTAATAAATCCATCCTGAAGTCTTTTATTTAAAACCTCCAGAAGTGCTAGCAGCTTGAGTGTAGAATTTATGTCAAGTCTTCTATGTAGAATTTATGTCAAGTCTTCTAAGTACCACTGGCTCCCTACACCTGCACCTCCTGCCCTTGAAAAATTAGCTGCTTACCTGTAAATTCTGCATTTTAAGCGCAAATTTTACTCTTGCTTTTCCTCCAGGCCTTGTATAGTAGGACAGCAACATGTTTATATTGGATCGTGGAATGACTATCTCCATGTTTCCATGAATATTTCATGTTTTAGACCAGTACTACCCAACAGAAATATAATGCAAATCACATTTATATAATTTTAATAATATATTTCTAAAATATTATCATTTAACTTGTAATCAATATAAAACTGAGATTTTACATTCTTTTTATTGAAGTATAGTTGATTTATAGTATTGTGTTAGGTCCAGGTATATAACATAGTGACTCGGTATTTTTGCAGATTTTATTCCACTCTAGGTTACTATAAGATAATGGGTATAATTTCCTGTGCTATACAGTATATCTTTGTTGCTTATCTATTTTACATATAGCAACTTGTATCTGTTAATCCCATACACTTAATTTGTCCCTTCCCACTTCCTTCTCCCCTTTGGTAACCACAAGTTTTGTTTTCTATATCTGTGGAATCTAAAAAATAATACAAATGATTGTAGATGCATCTTTAAAAAATATTAATTCTTCCAAAGCTGATGTTTCTTACACCTCAGCACGTCAGTTTGCACTAGATACATTTCAAGCGCTCAATAGCCACATGTGGCTAGTGGCTACTGTACTGGAGTACAGTTTGGGAATCATCTGTGATGATTCCCAAAGTTCCACATATTTCTCCACTATAGGAAGCCTATAAATGATACAATGGGCTCTCTTCTGCCGGGGAGTGGGGGTAACATGCCAGAGCATTTGTCCAACTGGAAAATCATTCCATCAACTACAACATTCTGATCTGTTTTCCAGAAACAAATCATGGTGACATACATCAACCTGAACTGACTGGATTTTGTCTGTTTACCTCTGAAACAGATTGATGTGCAGCTGTTCTGGAAATGCAGATGGCAACTGGGAAGGGTACCTCAAGATAATTGGCCCTTGCCGTACAGACAAACTCAAGCAGGGGGCTTTCTAGCCGTGGTTGCATAGTCCCAGATAAGTCACAATTTTATAACAAAATATCAGAATCAGAACTTTTCAGTTTATGAACACAAGGTAAATTTTGGAAAGGCAATCCTTATGAGTACAAAATTAAAATAAGCCTTTCATACACATCTCTGGCTGTTTATTTGTTCTCAACATGGCTTTCCTCTTGAGGTGTTATCCCTGACCTTGGCTCACAGGGGTCACTGGTTGACTGACCTTACTACCCTGGTCAAATGCCTCAGTCTTTACTATCTCTAGATCCCCCTGTTTCGTTATCTGGACACCTTCTCTGTTCTACTTCTTCCTTCAAGGTACTTCAGATCATGAGGGAGAAAAAGCATCTTCTCACTTGGGTTCCAGGGAGCCTAGAAGGTAAATGACCCTGCCCCCTCCACCTTGTCCATTTAAAATTTATATTCAAGTGCCAAATGACAAATTTGCCAACCGGATTTCCTCTGGCTCCTAGGAAGCTCAGAGCCAAACTGGCGGGAGCCTAAAGCATGAGGTCTAATGGTTTGGTTTTATACCCTGCTCTCTTCTTGCTGAGCTTTTATTCCCTCCTCTAATTATTGTACTGTTTGCCATTTGTTTATAAGCCACCCCAAGTCATTCTGGGAATGTGGTGGGGGTATACATAGATATAATAGTCTCTTTATAGTCTGTCCTAACAATTGAATCTTTCAGATATTGACTCAGATACTGAGTGAAGTTATTCCTTAAAAGAGAAGTTGAGGGAGGCACATTCTAACCAGCTTCATCTTACAAAGTGTCACAGATAAACCACACTGTGTAAGTTCCATAAAGGCAGGAATCATCCATCACAGGACTTAACACACAAGGGAAACATAGTAGATATTTACCAAATTATATAAATATTTGTTTGTGGAACCTCAAAAAAAAATACATACCTTAGTTTGGAATATTCTCTTGAACTATGAAGACCTGTTTTTTTAAAAGATATTTATTTATTTAATCGCACAGGGTCTTAGTTGTGGCATGTGAACTCTTAGTTGCAGTATGCATGTGGGATCTAATTCCCTGACCAGGGATCGAACCCGGGTATCCTGCATTGGGAGTGCGGAGTCTTATCCACTGCACCAGCAGGGAAGTCCCAAGCCCTGCTTGCTTTTAAGAAAGAAAAACTACTTGTCTTTAAAAATGGAGTATGCACATTCCTGAATCTAATTATATGACTCAATCTACCTGAACTGACATAGCGATGGCACTACTGCCAATACCAGGCAAGTCACATCTGGGGAGGTTAGTGACTGGAGTTCTTACATAAGATTTGACATTTTCAGTGAAACCATAACCATTGAATAGAATTATATTCCAATCACATTTTCTTTTATAGTCATAAAGATTCTCTTCATGACCATAACTCCTCCCTTGGAACTAATAAATCCTCTGAAAACTTTTCATTCAGCTCCAGATTTGCTTCACTTCTCCTCTTTTGCACCTGAGCACAAAAGAATGGCCTGGTAATTTTAATAGTCCTGCTGGCCATCTTTTCACTCTTGCTTTAGCTCTTCTCAACATGCAGGCATGTGCTATGCCAAGGAGGGCAAGCTGACTGCAGCCCTGGGACTGGCTGCAACTCACTTTGGTGACCCTGGGCTGTACTTAATCAAGGTGCTAGATAACTCTGTATTGCCACAGTACAGGGAAGGGAGTTGGGGGGAGATGGAACAGGTTAGGTACCACACCTGGAAGCACAAGGAGGCATCTGAAGGCACTGCTTCATCCTACAGGCAAGATGGCCCAAGGGTGGCCCATCGTTCTTTTTTTTTTTTTTTAAGGAAATAACATCTTACTTAATTGTTTATTGCTTTAATTTTTTTTTTTTGGCCACACTGCGCAGTATGTGGAACTTCCCCAACCAGGGATCGAACCAGTGTCCCCTGCGGTGGAAGCTCAGAGCCTCAACCACTGGACCACCAGGGAAGTCCCCATCCCTCTTTTCAAAAACACCCTTGAATATCCCCGGAGAAAAAGTAATCCATGTGACTTATGCATCAAGCTTTGAGATTAACCCAAACCCAATTACTCAGCACCTAGAACCTCACTTACTCCTTAATTCTCTCACTTAATTCCCTGTTTTAGCCAGTATCGGCCAAAGCCGTTCTAAATTTTGTTGGGTAACAATTTTCTCACTTCATTTTCTGCTACCATATCGCCACTAGTATACATTGTCAAGAGATGCAGAGAAAAGTGCCAGACCGCTCACATCCTGCCAAATGGATTGAAAATGCAGCTGTTAAGACAATGAGCATGTGCTGTTGCCTGAACCATCCATAGAGAGAACCTGTGCACCCTTGATAGGGGAGGATATACACTGATTGTTTCTTGAGTATTTACTTGTGCACGAGTCACTTACATGACCCCAAGGTAATTTGGATGTTTTTGCCACTCTAATCTCAGTAAATCATTCAATTACTGACCTAAGACTGTCTTCCCACAGATTTCATTGGAAATGTCATTAAGATGCCAGAAAGGGTAAGTTTTTAAGGCCATGTTTATTGAAGTTGAATTTACATTCAGTAAAACTCACTCCAAAATTTGACAAAGGCAAACAGCACCATAATCAAAGTGTAGAGCAGTTCTTCAACACCCACCCCCGACCAAACCCTATGCAACAAACTCCTCCCTGATCCTTAGGAATCCACTGCTCTGTCAAAGGGGTCAAACTTAATCATCAAAATAATCTATTATAGGAAAAACTGTAAGCACAAAAAAACAAGTCTTTAAAAGGATACTTTGAAACATACAATGTTTAGAATAGTTAAAAGTATGGGATTTAGAACTAACCTTTGTAAATTCAAGTAGCTGACAGTTTTCTTAAGATAGCTGTATTGATAGAATAGCTAGTCTAGTTACTATGTTGAGCTGCAGGCTGGGGCTGGCTGGCAGAAAAATGATTTTAAATAGTTTAAATGGAGTTGAATTCTACAGAAATTCTCTATGGGGCAGATATATGTTCTTGCAGATATTTGGCACCTTTTCAAAAGTCCTCCCCTGCTACCACCATGAAAGGGACAGTAAGCAAAAACCTCTATCCTGTATATATCAATCGTCACATGTTCAAATACACCTTGTCTCCTCGAAAAGCTTTCAAGCACCAGCCCTGTAAGAGAAGTATCACAGTAGGTAATTAGAGCAGCAATTACTAAATAAGATGCTATTAAGAAAATACAGTGTCTAGACTATGTTCACAAAAGCAGTGCAGGTTAAGGAAAATGAATTCCCCAATGTACTACACATTGTCAACACAGGCATAGTAATGTTCTGACATAAAAATGAAAAAAAAATTTTTTTTCAACTCAAAATCCTATTTTACTAATGCTAGCAATTCACCCTCTGCCTCTGGAAGATTCTAACTCAAAATGGCCACCATTGCCAAAGATAAACATCTTGAAAGATTAGATGCCAATCACTTAAAAATCCTCCCCCCCCCCCGCAACAACCTTTTTCTGGGCATAATAAATTATTACCTATTTACTAGAGCCCCCCACCACCATTTTATTTAAAACATACTTTTTAAAGGTGGGGAGGGGTGTGATTGTACTTAATAAATTCCTACCTATCAAGTTGGCCTCAGGTAAATCCTTTAACCCATCAGAGCAGGATATCCAATCAGATTAGAGTTCTCATCCTTGGCCAAGAATTCTATTCGTATTTATTAACTCAAGCCAAATTCTTTCCATTTGGTCCATACCTGTTTGCCAGCATCTTGAACTGGACTGAGCCTGGTAGGAAATTGAGAAAAACAATGTTAAGAATATTATATGCTAACTTTTTATGGTTTTGTGTGTGTGTATATGTGTGTGTTTGGTAAAGAGTCTTTTATTGGGCTACCTACCAGCTACCTTTGATGAATAAAAAGCTACCTTTAAGTAGAGTTCCTTTAAAACAGCTACATTCTCCAAACTTCCTGACACTGGGAATCTCCTGTCATTTCCAGCCAGGAGTAAAATAAGTAGTGAACTAAGTGCCAATACTCTGGGAATCCATTTTACAGAAAGCCAGCAGTCACCAACCTTCCAATCTCCCTGTTACAGTTGCATGGAACATTATCAATTTGGAAAAAATAAACATTACTAGCAACAGTATTTACCTAGGAAAGAGGGAAATAAACTTTAACATTAAAAAAAACCAAAGGAAGCCTGAGACTTGCTTACCCAGAGGCAGAGCCCAGGGAGTGTACAACAGTCCTCAGCACTTGCTCAGTTTCCAGTCCTTAAACAGACACTGGCTCAGGCTGCTGCTTCCTTGACCTGCTGCCTGGCTCTCTCAGCCCATGTCCCTCTCCCAGAGGCAACCATTTGGCTCAGCAGGAATCCCCAACATCTAAACCAATTGTAAGACAAAGCCTGAGCACTGCATTTCTCTCTGTGGTAGTGCCATTCACCAGAGATCCAGGTAGTCGGGGCAGGGAAAACTGTGTGCTCCCACCCCATATATATGGCTGGAAAGGGGGTGCCTAGGACAGTTTGCAACGCTGCTCCTTGTTTCCTCTTTAAAAGCAGGATAAAATTGATGTCCCATTTGGTTTCCTAATTAGTAAAATAAGTTATTTTCTGATCAGTAAAAGGGTCTTTCACCACTGAGGCAAATATGTAAAACACCCCACAAGCCTCACATTTCAAGAGAAGATTACTAAGCGGTACCAATGATACCTATAACGATTCCTTCATTTCATTCGCTCAACTCTAAATTTAGATCTCTACAAATTTTATGGAATTTAGAGAGTAATCCTTTCTATAGGAACGTATAGCAGTAAAACACAGTAAAAATGCCCACTGATGCCGAAGAGAGCCACACCGAAACTTAGAAACTCTTTTTTCAGACAAACTTTCTCTAGGGCAACCCTTCCTCTTTATCTTGGCGGACACAAAACCCCAACAGTGCCGACTTTTTCCCAGGACAGACAACCATGACGAGCCTCACAGCCTGAAAATGTTGGAAGAGGGTCCCCTGCTGCATAACGCACTGTCAGTCCTGAAAAGTTCGGGGAGAAAATTGCTCCCTCATTAAGGCTCACAGTAGTTAACCGCTTCCGCAAGACTCAACGCCAGACCTTTTAAAGAGCCCAACCGCCGGGAGAAGTGGCAACTGGAAGGCACTTGTGGCAGGGGAGTGTCTGTGTGGGCGAAATTCCCTCCGTTTCTCGCCAACACCGGAATTAACACTGCTCTGCTCTGAAGCTTAAAAGTGTTTCAGGCTTGTGATCTTAACCCGCTTCCTAAACTGGCCGTTCCGGGGTCGTCAGAGCCACCGGGCGGGCGGGGGCCCCCGCGTGCGCCTAGAACACGGACACCGTCCCGGGCTCTGCGCCTCCGTCCTCGGTCAGTTTCATTCTCGAAGTTTTGTTTGTTGTTTTCTTTTTTCATTGCAAAGGAGCTTGAAGCTCCCTGTGGCCTGGATCCCTTGGGCGTCGGGGTCACAGGTACAGAAGGTGCCGGGCGCCTCGGTCCCTGGGAGGAAAAGGGGGTCTTTAGGCGCCAGGAGGGTCATTCCCGGGGAGGAAGGGTCCCCGGCACACTGAGGACGTCCCCGCCCCAGAGGGGCCCTCACAGGAGCTCCCCTGGGGGCTGGGAGGCCTCTCCCGAGGGGGTGCCGAGCTCCGCCCCGACGAAGCGGGCCCGGGGACAGGAGGGGCGCGCGCGCCCGGTAAGTGCCACTGGAGAGACCCCCAGGCCACGTGGCGGGCTCTAACGTCGAGCTGGTTGGAAACCACTTACCGAGTCGTGCGCCGAGGCCGAAAAGGGAGGGGAAGGGAGAGACCCAGTTTAAGAGGGGCCTGGGCGGTCAGCACCCAGCGGCAGCCAACCAAAAAGTTGCCCCAGCGCCCCGCCCGGCTCGGGACCCGGCCCAGCACCAGGCCCAGCACCCGCCCCGCCAGCGGCGCGCGGAGGCCCTCGCGCGTCCCCTGCCGGCGGCCTGGGGCAAGCGGGGCAGGCGGCGGCCGCCCGCGTCAACCCTAGCTCGGGCCTCGGGCCGACCGACCGAACTTTCGCCTCAGAGCCCTTCCTAAGCGTGGTGTCCATTTACCTCGCGGCAGGTTCGACGGAGCTCCTGGCACCCTAGTAATGTTAGATATTTATGCCCGTCTCCCCTTTCCCCACCTCAAGTATCCCATGTTCTCCCCCAGGGGGGTCTGCAAGCCACTAGAAGTCCCCAGCCTTGCTTTTTTTAAAAAAACTATTTTTTAAAATGAATTTATTTATTTTTGGCTGCGTCGGGTCTTCGTTGTTGCACGTGGGGTGGGCTTTCTCTAGTTGCGGGGCGCGGGGGCTACTCTTTGTTGCCTTGCGCGGGCTTCTCACTGCGGTGGCTTCTCTTGTTGCAGAGCTCGGGCTCTAGGCGCGCGGGCTTCAGTAATTGTGACTCGCGGGCTCTAGAGGGCAGGCTTAGTAGTCGTGGCGCACAGGCTTCGTTGCTCCACAGCAGGTGGGATCTTCCCAGACCACGGCTCGAACCCGTGCCCCCTGCATTGGCAGGCAGATTCCTAACCACTGTGCTACCAGGGAAACCCCGAGCCTTGCTTTTATATTTGGTTTTATCCTTAATCTGTCCCTGGAATTTTGAGATTTGAGGCTTCCTAGGTACTGGAGCACTTGAGAGCACTTTTGGTTGGAGGGACTGTATAGGGCAACAAATATTTACTGAGTGCCCACTCAGCGGTAGGCACCGTGATCCGTGCTGTGAAGTTGAATGAGAAACTGCCCCTGCCCTCAAGAAACATAAAGTGATAAAAGCCTATGCAACGTGCCAAGGGCCTAACACAAAGCCACGAAGCCCAGCCTGCTAAGGGGATCAGGGAAGGCTTCCTGGATGAGGGGTATACCTAGGCTGAGTCTAGCATTACTAGCAGGAAGTTGGCTTCACAATATAGAAGCCAAGAGAGTTAAAGAAGGATCATAGAGTAGAGGGACTTTTAGATCATACAGAGCTTCTGGTGGAGTAGAGCCCACCTTAGGGTGTTCTCCAAAAGCAGACTTGTCTTGATCATGGAATGTAAGCTCCATGCAGACTTGCTTTCCCAGTCTCCTGGATCCTCTGAATTCAGCATAGTGCCTGGAACATATTCAGGTAAGTGGGAAATGACTCCAGGGAAAGAGATTCGCCATTGAGCCCCTGCAGTAGTTGAATATTCATACTATAAAACTCTTCAAGGCTCATAGTGAGGATAGTGGTGGGGTCTTATCCCAGAATGTAGCTTTTTTGGGTCACCTTGAGTATGAATTTATCCCTGCATTCCCGGCACATGGCCTAGAGCTTGGTGCACTGTCAGTAATTGATAAAACCTGCTGTCTTTCCTTTCTTGGTGTGTATTTGGCCTGCCTTTCACACACGTGATGAACTACTTGTAGAACAGGCATCCCGAGCCCCCGGGAGGTGTTGGGCACTTCTCTGGCTAGTTTTGCTGCTGCTAGAGGGGAGCCCTCACCCCCAACCCCGGCTCCCCATGCCATGTCTCTTTGTGGAGGAACATCTGTGGGATAATGCCCTGAGCTTCTGTCCACCCTTTCCTCATTCCCTTCCAGCAGAGGAAGGCATTTCAATAAAATCCTGTTCTAACATGAATTTGGAGAGCATGCAAACCGGGGTAGGCTTGTTGGCATCTGTCCTCCACCTGTTTCCTGTTTTCAAGATTCTAATGTTCTCTGATGGGAGGGGGAGACGGGGGTAAGAAGTGACCATTTGGAATCCATTGAGGGTTTTCTTGGTTCAGTGTATAGTCACTCGGGAACATTAAGTGTCACTCCCTTAAACTTTGTGCTTTTTCAATAGTCCAAACTGAATAAAAGATAGTATTTCTTACTAACCCTGCAATAACATGGTCATGCATTTTACTCATTTTAAATTTTTGGCCCGCACGTATGTTACGGCATGTGATATCCAACGGCTCACTTTCTCAAAGAAGAGCAAGTCCATCAGAAGGCTGTGAGCTGCGAAGATTTGTGTTCTTTTTCTTCCCTCGCTGCCCAGGATCAGTATAAGGTAATGGTGACCCAACGTCCAGACGGGGAAAGGGAGTAGAACAGACTCAGCTCTGAAGTCACTATCTTGTCAGTAGTAAAGCTAACACCTTCATTTCCCTTCTGTATCTTATCTTGAGTTGGTTCTGAAGGTGGAAAGGGAAGAAAGCACATTATTTGTCACCCTCCCCCAACCCTTATTCCCAGGAGATCCTAAGACTCATTTGTTCTCAATGGACTAACATCACACACAGAGCTGGGACATTCGCTCTCACAGATTAATTGGCCCATCCATTTTCTCTTGTCTCTGTGTATGTTGCGCATTTTATTGTGTCATTGTAGAGTCAGGAGATAAAGCAACTGCAGACATCATTTATGATTTAAACGGCAGTTCCAGTTGGGTAACATTTTAATTGGCGTCGTTGGGCCATTTGCCACATGCAGGTCTCTGCCCAGCAGCCTGCCTTTTCCAAGCAGCTGTAGGCTTGTTTTCAAGCCAGAGAGAATGTCTGCTCTCACGGAGGCCTATTGGTTTCATTTGCCTAAATAGAAGTGGATGATGGCTGAAATGTGGCTGATTTTAGCAATCAGAGGGTGTACAGGTAAGCATCCTGGAAGCACTGGGATACAGGTGTGCTTGTTTCTGACCCCTTACATCGGTACAAAACAGACTATTAAAACAATGCCCTCTCGATTGCCATGTACTCACTGCCATATTTAACATGAATAACCAACAAGGATCTACTGTACAGCACAGGGAACTCTGTTCAATATTACATAACAACCTAAATGGGAAAAGAATTTGAAAAAGAATAGATACATGTATATGTATAACTCAATCACTTTGCTGTACACCTGAATCCAACACAACATTGTTAATCAATTGTACTCCAATAAAGAATAAAAAGTTAAAAAAAAAAAATGCCCTCTCAGGTTTGTTGCCTACAGACCTGAGCCTTGTTGTTCACAAGACTTCTAGGAAATATAGGAATAAAGGTATAAAATACATTTCTATTTTGTATTTATGTTCAATATATCAAATATATCACCTTTATTGATAAGCATGATCTAGTTGTAAAACAAATAAATAAAAACATCCTTTAACTCCATATTCTTCTGCAACTAACCCTTCATTTCTTTTTTTCTTGAAAAAGACTCCTCAAAAGCACTGTCTTTATTTGTCTCAAATTCCTCTCCTCCATTCTTTTCTGAATCAAATTATGTTGGGCAGCCTCTGAGATCGTCCCCAATGGCCCCATCTCCTGCTCTTCATGCCCTTGTATAATTCCCTCCCCTTGAGTGTGGACTGGGCCTGTTGAATTTCTTCCAATGAATACAATACAGCAAAAATGATGGGATGACATATGAAAAGATGCTCCCTGTTTTATATCACTAGGGAATTGCAAATTAAAACAGCAATGAGGTACCATTATATATCTATTAGAATAGCTGAATTCCAAAATACTGACAACACCAAATGGTAGTGAGGATGTAGAACAATAGGAACTCTCAGTCGTTGCTGGTGGGAATGCAACATGGTACAGCCACTTTGTAAGACAGTTTGGGACAGAGAATAATTGCAGATGAGCTTTGTTTAGTTGTATACTTATGGGATTGTTCAAATCAACATTGCCAAGTTTAAGTTTCAAGAGGTAGAAATTATGACCGCTTAATTTCTGCATGTAAGTTCCAGGCTGCCTGAACCTCATGTAGGAGGTTGCTCATACATGCCTTTCGTACGAATGATGATAAATATGTGAAGCCGCTTGACTGCAATGTCCTTTCTGATTAACACATATTTATGACCCACATTTGGAAGCCTGGAGATTGCTGCCAGGCCCATCCAAATCTGTGCTGGGTAACTGAATGCAGCCATGCCACAGACAGCTTCTCCTAAATCATGCTTTAAGCTTTAGAAAAATGGTAATGGAACAGTGCATAATCCTTTTGGTCTCTCCAGCGATGTACTTAAACATGTGTTTCCTTCCTACCCTTTGCCGTGACTAAACATCTGTGCAACCATGACCGTACCATCTTAAAGGAAAGCAACAGATCCTTTTAGCTTCTCTTGCTGTTCATCCTGTGTCCTCTCTCCTCTCCTTCCCAAAGTAGCCTTCGAGTGGGGGGCAGCAGCATCACAAATACTCAGTCGAGAGCAGAGTCAGTCTAGATTTTTTCCACTGCTGATCTGCATTCCCTTACGAGCCCGTGTTCTGCTAGATAGGGCTCGAGGTGCCAAGGGGGTTTTACATTTTAGTCGAGTCAAGTAAATTTACTCAGATTCAATCATTTAAACAGGCTTTTAGGGGGAATGTTGAGTCTATTTTTGTAGAAAGACCCCGTCTTTCTGGTTTCTGATCCCCTTCCCTTCTCTCCATGGCGCCTGGTGAATGCATGTGGGGAGGTGCTTATGGCCCAGGAAGGGAGGCAGATGACACAGATGGATCTTCTGCATTGCAGCTGGCCTTTGCTTGGACAGTGACCACTGTAATGGGACTGTTTCTAGCCCTGGTCTTCTCCGGGGTTTGCTGTTGAAGACCTGGGACCTGGTCACTCATGATCATACTTGCCTGTGGCTTGGCCAGGCCTTGGGAATCTGCCCTGGTCAACTCCAATGGCACCTGCCCTGGCCACCCTGTTCCAAGCCCAGCCCCGTCTCCCCACTGCTTTCTATTTTTTTTTTTTAAAGAACACCGCTTTCTATAAAATAGAAATAGATATATCTATAGTAGAAATAGATAGCATGTATCTATTTATCTATCCATCTATCTTTCTCTCAGCTGGCTTCTAAGTCCCTTTCAAGATGATTTACGTAGAGGTCTCCTGTCCTCTTCTCTATCTCTGTCTGTATCTCCCTCTCCATCTCCACACCCAAACCTAAACCCATACCCATACCTGTACCAATCTATGTCGATTAAAAATATGGACTCTAAAATTCAACTTCCTGGGTGCAAATCCTTGTTCTGTTACTTATTAGCTGTGTGTACTTGGACAAGTTACTTAGCCTGCCTATGCCTTGGTTTCCTTATTTGTAAAATGGGGATAATAATAGCACCTACCCTATAGGTTGTGATAAAAATAAAATGAATTACTATATGGAAAGGGTTTAGAAATGGATCTGACACGTGGAAAGCACCACCTAAGTATTTGATGCTTTTTAAAAATTATTGATTGCCTCCCCAGCAGAATATAAAGTCCATGAAGGCAGAAACTTTGTCTTTTTTTACTGTTATGTCTCTTTGTCCATCGGCAATGCCTGACCCACAGCGGGTACTTAGTAACTATTTGTTGGAAGAATGAATAAATGAATGTATGGAGAAACAAAAAAGAACAACACAATCTATTTCAAAAACTGTTACCATCCTTTCACACTCCCTCTAGCAAAAGTTGATGTCCCTCTAAAGGTGACTTCCTCGTCTTTAGGGAAGCTGAGAACTAGGTTTTAGCTTTTGTTTTTGGCTGTACCACATGGATTATGGGATTTTAGTCTCCCGACCAGGGATCAAACCAGGCCCTTAGCAGTGAGAGTGCAGAGTCCTAACCACTGGGCCACGAGGGAATTCCCTTGGTTTTGGTCTTTAATGGAACTTTCTATCACCAAACTACCTTATCCCAGGGCCTCTGATCTTTTTTTTTTTTTTTTTTTTTTTTTTTTGCGGTACGCGGGCCTCTCACTGTTGCGGCCTCTCCCGTTGCGGAGCACAGGCTCCAGACTCGCAGGCTCAGCGGCCATGGCTCACGGGCCCAGCTGCTCCGCGGCATGTGGGATCTTCCCGGACCGGGGCACGAACCCGTGTCCCCTGCATCGGCAGGCGGACTCTTAACCACTGCGCCACCAGGGAAGCCCAGGGCCTCTGATCTTGTTGGATAACCTGGTCCTGGGGAAAGTCTCCCCTCTTGATCCTCAGAGGTTCCTCCTCTTTCTTCACAAAGTTTTGGCTACTTCCTCACATTGATACTAACACTATTCTTTCCTGCTCCAGGTGGAGTAGGGGGTACTTAGAGTTATCACATCTTGCACGTGTGTGTGCATGTGTGCGTTGTGTGTGTGCGCGCGTGCACGCGCGCGCGCGCGCGCGCGTGTGTGTGTGTGTTAGTGAGGGAAGGCAGAGGATAATGAGCAGCTCTCACAGCTTAAAAGCAGCCATTTTCCCACCCTGCCTTCCTTCTTCCTCCTGCGATGGTACCTTTCTAGTTTCTGGCCTTACTTTGCCAGGCTTGAGAGAGAATTGGAGCCGGTTCTCCCCAGAGTCCTGTGGCATTAACCACTTAGCTCTCCTGATGCCCTAGGTCCTGCGTTAGTAGCTGGAGGCTTTCATTTCAAGTAAGCCCCAGATCACTCCATTAGTGGTGGGAGTTGCCGCTGATGGAAATGAGCTTCCTTTTTGGTTAAGAGGCTCAGAATTCAACTGAATGTGAATTGTGATGAATTCTACTCTCACCACTCTTTTTTCTGCTGGCTTTCCTCTCTCTGTCTTGGCAAGACACACCCCTTTGCAGGACTGGGTTCAAGATGACTTGGCTCTTTAATTTTTAAACTAGGAGTTTGTAATCAGCCCACAGGGCATGGAAGTGAGCCCCACGTGTAGTAGGGGAGGGTTTGACCACCATCTGGTCCCACCCTAGCGAAGCGTTAGGGCTCTACCTTCTTGGGCATTAAGGGTGCCAATTCTCTTAAGGGGTGTCCTGGGGCCCAAAGGTGAGCTCACACATGACAGTTTGGAAAGGCTCAGCAGAGTCTTGGTGCATGAGTGGGTTTTCTTCTGCTGGAAAAACCACGGGCATGATGCAAGCCCCTGCTGACAGAGGCCCTCGCCCTACAGCAAAAAAGGAATGATTACATCGACTTTTCCATCCACGTGCTCCCAAGGGCGTAGGCTGGTTTGCAGATGTTGGCCTGCTGTTTAGGTTCATGTGGCCTGAGCTGGAGAGGCCCCCCTCTTCTCGTTGCCAGGGTTTTATATTGTTAATTAATTGGTTCTTTTTAAGGCATTGAGAGAGGGGTTCTCTGGGAGAAAGATATATAAAATTTTCTGCCATTAAGAGAACATTTTTCTCTTCTGAGGGATTGCACATACTTGCTACTGGGAGAGATTTCCATTAGAAGATGGAGTAATGGTTATTTAATAAGACGTTACTCATGCCAGCTTCTTAGCTCTCTGTTGAGGTCACTTATGTTTCAAAAGTCTGAGTGGTGGAGAATCCCTGCCCCTCCATCTCCCTGTCTTAGGAGGGGCAAACAGAGGGTCTTCTGTGGTGGAGCTCTGTGGATGTAACATGGCCACTGCTTCCCATCGGATGAGGTGACCCAACCTTGTCTTTTAAAAACCAAAACTGCTGACTGTGTTGCCTTCTAATTTCAACGTTGCTTTCTTCATTTGGCGTCCTGAAAGGGGAACTTCCAGTAGAAATGTTACTCTGTAGCAGACATGCAGTAGAAGAGAGAGAAATGTATTAGTGATGTTGAAGAACCTTTTATATTTTTGTTCATCTCCCTTAGTTTTATTAGAAACAGAAAACAGGATCTTAGGAACTCTGGTGGCCATGTATCCCCTGACGTGTACTGTGTATGTTAGGAAAGTAAATAAAATCAGGGAAATGGACTCGAGAGAGATAGAGGAGGGGGGCTCTATGTTAGACAGATGGCCAGGGCATGCCCTTCTGAGAGACAGTATTTCTGAAGAGACCTGAAGGCAATGAGGGGCTGAGCCGCAGGAGGAGCATTCCAGGCAGAGGGCACAGGAGTGCGAAGGCCCCGAGCTGGGAAGGTAGGAACACGATGATCTCCTGATAGGATCCCTGCAACCCGGTGCCCCAGAGCAGGCCCTCTTTCCACTAAGTCAGGGTTCCTGGCCCCCATCTCTGACTTCCTTCCCCACCCATCAGACCTCATCCGGGTCTCCTGGAAGCCGGGCCTCTTCCTCTTCTTCTCTCTCCCAGACTCCACTGCTTTGGTGTTAGCTCTGTACCCTGGTCCCCCTCTTCTCCCCACACCTGATTTCACTAAAGCACTCGTGGAAATTTTTTCTAAATACCTGAAGTCGACTGTTGCCATTTCTTTTCGCTTCAGCCGTAACAATCGTGCTTCTCTTTGAAGCGGTGTGATTCTCTACACCCACAAGGCAAGGGGTGGGAGGTGGACATAAAGAATAAGAGTTGGGGCTTCCTTGGTGGCGCAGTGGTTGAGAGTCCGCCTGCCGATGCAGGGGACGCGGGTTCGTGCCCCGGTCTAGGAAGATCCCACATGCCGCGGAGCGGCTGGGCCCGTGAGCCATGGCCGCTGAGCCTGCGCGTCCGGAGCCTGTGCTCCGCAACGGGAGAGGCCACAACAGTGAGAGGCCCGCGTATTGCAAAAAAAAAAAAAGGAATAAGAGTTGCCACTTTGGCTTTTCACCCCACTCTCCACCCTTAGTGCCTGAAGGGCTGGTGTGTATACCTTTACGCTGACAAAACTGTCTTCTGGAATTGGGACCTGTGACTTTCCAATTTCCACGAGCAGCCGCTTTGTTCTCACTCCTCATATGATTCACGTGCAGAATCTGACACTGTAAGGCTTCCGGAAAGTGCCTCACCGAGTAACTGGTTGACTTGTTAATTCACAGTGTGTACATTGAACGTCAGCCATGAGAGGCGCTGCTGCAGACCCTGGGTATGGAGGTGAATTACACGGTCCCCGTTCCAGGAGGACTTATAATCCCAGGGCGGTCACAGCCAGCCATGGGGCAGTGGAGCCGACAGGAGGTGCTGAGGGAGTGCATGGAAGGGGCCCCTCGCCCGGCTGGGGGGCTGGGCTGCGAGGGTCTCCCTAGACCTCTGAGCGCAGGCGTGCTCTGACTGATTTCACACAGCCCCGGTTCTCCCCCTGCCTGAGCTTCCTACTCCACCTGGCTGCCTCTGTCTCATTGTCCTAGCCTCTCAACTGGGCATTGAAAAGAATTATTTTATTCAAGTATAGTTGATTTACAATGTTGTGTTAGTTTCTAGTCTATGGCAAAGTGATTCAGTTACACATATACATACACATTCTTTTTCATAGTCTTTTCCATTATGGTTTATCACAGGATATTGAATATAGTTCCCTGTGCTATACAGGAGGACCTTGTTGTTTGTCCCTCCTATATATAATAGTTTGCATCTGCTAATTCAGTTGGGCATTTTATGTGAGTCCTTCTCTCTCTGCCTTCTGTCCCTTGCAGATCTTACCTTTTCTTATGACTTCTATGCTGGATGAGGCCCACGTCCCTGTCTGGGGTCTCTCCTTATCTCCAGAGCCAGCCTCTGACTCACCTGCTCTCTCCAGCACCTCACTTTTGCGCTTCTACAGTCTCCTTTCTTTTGACTTAATTCCACCTCATTTTTGAATTCACCCTGACTGAAGTTTCCATCCTGGTTTAAAAGGGTTGTTGGAAGAGAGCATGTGCCACGGGCACTGGGCCTCCCCGTCTGTTCCTTCTGAGAATGCCAAGAAGGCAAGGCCCCGCTGGCTCTTCGTCCAGGCCATTATTCAGGGTTATGTGTGCAGCAAGCGACCTTCAGGGAAAAGGCAATGCCTCCTCCCAGACGAAGGTTTGCTACTGCTCACTATGAAAACAATGAATCCCTCCAGGTCAGTGTTCCTCTCCCATGGCAACCCTCTGCATGTGCAGGCATCCTGGATGGGTCCTTTGCGTCATCATTGTGGGATTCGGGGGACATGGGGAACCACTGCAAACCAACACAAAGCTCTGGCTACTTCTTTTGCCACATGTAATAAAATCCTCAGTCTCTGGCCAAGAGGCTCATGCCTCTTACCAGTGTCCATGAAAGAGTAACTTGCAAGCTTGGAAATGGGGTAAAACTTTAGACCCTGCACAGTTTTTAACAAGTGTTATCTAAGCTTCTAACTCCAACCTACCATTTGATGTCGCCAGGTAACCAGGTTGCTTCCTATGTCCTGAATGGTGCTGAGCACTTTTTTTTCTATTATATCCTCCCCCCCTGCCCCGCACCCCGCAACTACCAGCATTGTTGGCCTGCTTCAGTTCTCTTCTAGGGTTAAGCTGAGTATTCTCCAATTATTTCCTGTCCTGGCATCCTGCCCCTTAAACTCAACTTTGAACATTCTCTAGGAAACCCAGTGTGAGCTGTTGCTCAGATTTCATCTGATCTGTTTACTTGTCTGCCTGCGTGTCCAGGCCCTGGTGTGGCTTCGGTTGCCTAACTGGACTCTTCCACGCTTGCCCGAAGGTCCCTAAGTCATCCCTAATGCCTTGACCTGGAACTAGCAGTCACGGCAAGTAGTCCTGCCTTTCAGTTGGCTAATAATAAGAGCTGACATTTATAGAGCACCTACTACGTACCACCTGAGACTCATCCAAGAGTTCGTAGCTAGTGAGAGCTGCAAAGCTAAGGTTTGCCCCAGCAGTCTCATTCCATGTGCTATAGTGCCTCCTGCTGGGAGGAACTTTCACTCCTATGTCTTGCCCTCATTTCTAACTCTTGACCTACCTTGATTAGAAAGGAAACCATTTTGGGACTTCCCTGGTGGCACAGTGGCTAAGACTCCGTGTTCCAAATGCAGAGGCCCCGAGTTCAATCCCTGGTCAGGGAACTAGACCCCATGTGCATGCCTCAACAAAGACCCCATGTGCATGCCGCAACAAAGATCCTGTGTGCTGCAGCTAAGACCTGGCGCAGCAAAATGAAAGAAAGAAAGGAAATCGTTTTAAAATGCTATTTGGTCAGTTACCTGAACAACTTGTCAACCTCCATAATCACTTTATGAAATCAATATTTTTAAATAGCAGTGTTTCTCAGGGAAGAATCTGACAATGAAATGAGAACTTAATTTATCAATAGGTCAATGAGGAAAGGTCTGCAAATCAAACCTATTATATCTTGGCTTTAATCCAGTTTTTGTATATTTTTATGAAACAATGGACAGTATGGTGTATATATGAAGCTCACTGGCCTTGAATTTTAAGAGCCTGGATCTGTTAAGTCTTGCTAGATGGCCTTCACCTCTGGGGACCTCGTGTTTTCCATTTGTAGAATGAAAACCAGAAGATCTTCAGGTTTGTGTTCAGATGTGATTCTGTGTCTAACAAAGCGTGTTAACTCTCCCACAATAGCAGAGCCCTTGTTCCAGGACTGTTATATTCCTCTTTTCCCTCTTTCCTTTCTTTTGTTTTTCTCTCCCTTCCCTTCCTTCCCCTTTCTTTGCTATTTGTGTTACTATCACCAAATACCATCACCCAAACTTGAAATCTCATAGCTGATTTGAATTGCCGCCTTTCCAGTCAATGTTTCGTTCAATAGGCCATGCACATCCTTACTTTCATTTCCATTCCCAGTGCCATGTTCAGTTTTATGTATTTATCACCTCATATTTCCACATCTACTTTTTCTGCTCTGTTTTCTCTTCTCTTCCAGCCTTTGTCCATCTGTAGACATATTTTGTATATAGCTGTAACCCAGGTGCTCATAAAATTTTGCTTTATCCTTGTATCAGTTAACAACTCTTTAATCCTGTTGCTACATGGTCTATGTAATCTGTGTTTTAAAAGGCTGCACACCTGTGTATGGCAGCACTGACAATGATTCTTCTGCTGCGGAACATTGAGGTTGCTTCCAAGTCTCAAATCATGCTGCAATGAGTATTTTGGTGAGCTATTTTCCAGTTAAATTCTTTAGTTGCAAGAGACCAATTCAGGTTATCGTCAGCCTTTTTTTTTTTTTTTTTTTTTTCCCTTGGCCGCACTGCACGGTGTGTCTTGTGGGATTCCCCGACCAGGGATTGAACCCGGGCCCTCAGTAGTGAAAGCACGGAATCTTAACCACTGGACTGCCAGGGAATTCCCTATCGTCAGTCAATTGATGGACTTTTGATGATGATAGAGGGAGTGTCACAGAGAGGGAGGAAAGGCGAGGGGCCCAAGGAAAGGAATGGACTCTGTAGCCAGGTGGGCCTCTTCTGGGTGCTTCCCTCTGGGTGGGCTTCATTTTTCTCCCATTGCCCAGCTTCTTCTGTTATTCAAGCCCCATGGTGGGAGAAGATGGGTCCCTTTGCTCTTTCAACATTTTATCTCTATCTTACAAGAGTCTATTTTTGACTGAAGTGGAATCTCTTTGTCCCAATTCCAAATTCTGGGAGAAAGACTCCGACTGGCTCTTTTTGTGTTGGGAATCTATGCTTTGTCCAATCAGCTGGACCAGTGGTGGGTCAGACTGGATAGAGCTGCTGGCTGCTGGGGACCCATCCCTATAGGTGGGGAGTGCAGCTAGGATGATCCGTAGTGAGCAGATACCTCCCTTAATGCGTCCATCCTTTCCTTAGGGTAAATTCTGAGAAGTAGAACTCCTGGATCCCAGGGCATAACCATTTACCTGGTTAGTATCATCAGTTCAGTCCCAGTGAACAGCAGGCCATGGACATTTAAATAAGCTGGTGTTGCCACTGGGATAATAGGCACCCACTGTGAGCAGGCTGTAGGCAGCAAGCAACTGCACAAGGAGCCACACATTTCCTCAGAAAAAAGGCATCGAATCTTTCCCAGTTCTGCTCCATAGAATACTGAGGAGAAAATGTTTAGCTTGAAAAATTTAAACATAGGTGTTGGCTACATTGTCTGGTTCTTGGAGAAATTCAACATGAAGTTCCCTTTCAGAAATAAAACCTGCACTCTGCTTTCCAGCCCAGGTGAGCCAGTGTGGGTGTGTCTTTTGGTACTATTCTGATTGGTGGAAGCCAATACTTTGAATATCGCCCTTAAGTGAAACCCCTTTAGAATGTCTGGGTGTTAACTAAAATTGCTTCTTGATGTGTCCAACAGGATGATTTACCTGCAAAATGTACTAATACCAAGAAGTCAACCTGTTAGATGGGTTATTAAACTGTACATTGAAGTGAGGCAGAATGGCTATTAAATGCAAAGGTTTTATTTATCATTATTACTGTGTGGCACCCCCTCTGACAGTCATTAGTGACTGGATTAGAAAACAGAAGCGCTCAGGAAATAATTTTATTTTAAATCAAAAATAATATGGGGTAAGACGCAGCTTTCTTTGGCACTCAAAGGGAGACTAAATCTGCCATGAGATAACTCCTATTTCTTTTTTTTTTATTGAAGTATAGTTGATTTACAATGTGTGTTAATTCTGCTCTATAGCAAAGTGATTCCATTTTACATATATGCATTCTTTTTTATATTCTTTTATATTTTTTAAAAATTTATTTTTTATTGAAGTATAGTTGATTTAAAATGTGTTAGTTTCAGGTGTACAGTAAAGGGATTCAGCTTTATATATATATTATGTATTATATATATAATATATATGTGTGTGTGTATATATATATATATATATTTATTCTTTTTCAGATTCTTTTCCCATATAGGTTATTACAAAATATTGAGTATAGTTCTCTGTGCTATACATTGTTGTTTATCCATTCTATATATAATAGTTTGCATGTGCTAACCCCAAACTCCCACTCCATCCCTTCTCCACCCCCCTTCCCCTTGACAACCACAAATCTGTTCTGTATGTCTGTGGAGATAACTCCTATTTCTGATTGTAGGTAGAGGATTCTGATATAGGTGACAGTCATACTTGCCAAACTTTTATTTTTATAGTGGATTCAACTTAAGTAAGTCATGTCCCATTTATCATCTTGTCTAACCCTCAAGATAATTGAAAGGTAACCAAGGCAGGTAATCCCAATGTTGCAGATGAGACAGCCAAAACAGGAGGGTTAAGTGACCTACTCCAAGTCAAACATTAGTGAGCAGAAGACTAGGATGAGAACTGCGTGCTCCTGATTTCCCAGCCCCTGATTTCCCACTACATCCTTTATGGTTACATAGTTTGGTACCTAGCCCACTCTTAACCATCGAGTCAAAGTCTGAGTACACACGGTTGGACACTGTTATTAAATTTCAGGAATTTAAAGGAAATCTGAGATATTTGGCTTCACAGGGGACAAGTTAAATATTTTATTCATGAAAAGTATGACTATGCATCTGTAAATAGGGAAGCTATTTATGTACTGATCTGAAATAATTGCCAAGAAATATTCTTAATACTTTTTATTTTGACATATTTTAAGACTTCCAAGAAGTTCCAAAAATTGTACAGAGAGTTCCCGTGGGTCAGGAACTCTCTCTTCACCCAGCTTCCCCCAGTGATAAGATATACATAACCATAATCCATTGTTAAAACCAGAAAGTTGAGATTGGTACAGTACCATTAATTTAAGTAAAGACTTTATTTGGGTTTGTAAGAAATATTTTAAAATAAAGAAAGAAGGTGAGATAGTGTATATTATGCATCCTATTTGTATATTTTTAAAGGGGTGAGGAGGATGTGTGAGTTTGTGTTTATTTGTTTCCATATGCGTAGAATATCTCTGGAAGGATGTATATGAAACTAGAGACACTGGGTTGCCTCCAAGGAGAAGATCTGAGCAGCAAAGTGTAAAAGAAATAGAATTATGCTCTTTTGTACCAATCCATCTATTTTTTAAAAAGGTAATGAGAAATCTTTTTATGTGTTCATATAAAATAATCTTTAAATTATATTTTTAAGGTAAGTAAATCTGACTGTATTCCATTTGCAAAACATATGCATAGATATCTTTGGAAGAATATATAGGAAATCGGTAACATTGATTTGCTTCCAGGAATAAAAATGGGCAGCAGGGGACAGAAGCAGAGGGAGACCTTTCACTGAGTACCTTTTGTACCTTTTAAATTTACACGATGTGAATTTATTTCCTTTTCAACAAAATTAAGAAAACTGAAAAAATTAAACCCTAAAAATAAATTGCTTTTACCTTGTAATTTTTTTTTCCTCTAAAATATTCAGTAGCTTTCTAGCTACTCTCTGGCTAAAATCCAAATTTCTTAACATGACATTTACGTTCTTTTTATAACTTGGTCTCATTATTTCCTGCCTGGAGCTTCTGTTCCACCTAAATCGTTTTATTACTCTCTCTTTCCAAATCCTGCACCTTCTGGCATTTCTTTATTCTTGTCTCCCTCTTCCTCAGCCATCAGAAACTAGCTCAGGCTCAGTTCTGTGACGTTCCCCCCGAACAATCCAGCCCTCTGTGGCTTGTCTCTCATCCAGATTTCTATAACAGTATACTGTCTGCCCTACACATTTGGCTCTTATCCCATACTCTCTTGTCTTTCAAGGGTATGTGCACTCTGTCCCCAAATAAGATTCCCAAATCCTTGCGGGCAGGAGCTGAGAAGGACAGTTTTCTGAAACTCCCTTTTCCTGGCAGAACCCTACACTTGGTAGATGTCCCAGTGATGCTTTTTGGCTAATCTCTTCTTTGCAGAAATTTATTCCATGCATATGCTCGCTTGATATGCTGAAGAATCCCAAGCTGTATCATGGCAGTAAGAAATTATCTATCCACCCAAAACACCCTAGCAGAAAAAAAAGAGGACAAAGTAAGAGTTAAAAACTCAAGAAAGCACATGGTGCTTGAATACTGATATATTTTTAATATACCATTTCTGGAAAACCAGATGCATGCTAAATTTTTTTCCTCTTTTTCATTTTGGTGCATATATTTGGCTGCATTTTGGAAAATAGGTCCTGTTTTCCTGGTAACCATGGTGAATTACCTAGTTTTTCTGATATATTATCAATTAGTTCTTGCAGTTCTTGTTTTGGGGAAATGGCAGAGTTGGATTCAAAGGTTGACAAGTCTGCTGTCAGATCCACGTGACTTCTAACTCTGTGTTCTTTTTTTTTGCGGTACGCGGGCCTCTCACTGTTGTGGCCTCTCCTGTTGCGGAGCACAGGCTCCGGATGCGCAGGCTCAGCGGCCATGGCTCATGGGCCCAGCCGCTCCGCGGCACGTGGGATCTTTCCAGACCAGGGCACGAACCCGTGTCCCCTGCATCGGCAGGTGGACTCTCAACCACTGCGCCACCAGGGAAGCCCTGTGTTCTTTTCTTTATAGCAATGGATATATGTTAGGCTCCCTCCATGGCACAGCATTGTATTCAGATTTAATGGGCACAAAGCATAAACTCTCTTCCTTGAGGAGCTTACATTCTGTCGCAGGTTGTATTAGTCTTTGTGCACTCTGTAGCTCTGTATGTAGTAGGTGCAGCCAGTTCCTGGAAGGCTGTTGATAGGTAGCCTTAGAACTAGAGAAAAAACTTCTGAAAAAGGTTGATCTTTGAAACAGAAACCAGTAAGAACGAAGACGCAAACAACAAACAATAATAGAAATAGCTTACCTTTGCCTAAGTCTTTTAGTCAGGCCCCATATTTCAAGCATATTATCTCTTCAACTTTACAGTAACTGACTGAGGTGGATATTATTGTTATCTTCTTTTGCAGATGAGAAAAGAGACTCAGAGAGGTTAAATAACTTGACCATGATCACACAGCTAAGTGACAGAGCCAGGATTCAAATGCAGAGCTTCTGCCCCTGGGTCCCTGTGTTTAACCTTGATGTGATGTTATTGTTTTTCCAAAGATTAGTCACATGGACAAGTAACTTATTAATATACTTGTCTTACTCTCTCTAACTAGATCACAGAGTCTCTAAGTGGAAGACTGTACCTCATTTTCTTATGGGTCTCCACACATAATTATCCATAGCACAAGGAGCTGGACATTGTCAGTACTCAATACTCCAGAATGAGTGAATGCATAAAAACAATTATGGCTTATAAATGTTGTGTTAATAAGACCATGATGTTCAGATTCAAAATTCAACAAACCAACTACACACCAAGCAGTGTGAGAGGTGCAAAGAGCATGAAGTTTTGGAGGACTGGAGATGATGTCCATGAAGGGCCTGGCACAGGGAGGTGCCCAATACATGGTACTTTTATTAATACATTAACATGATCTAATTTTCCTTACACACAACCCTGTTAGGTAGTATATTAGTCTGCTCAGTCTGCCATAACACAACACCACAGACTGGGTGGCTTAAACAACCAAAGTTTGTTTTCTCACACTTCTAGAGGCTCAAAGTCCTAGATCAAGGTGCTCTCTTCTCACTGTGTCCTCACATGGCCTCTGTGTGCACGAGGGTGTCTCTTTCTTTTCTTATAAGAACAGGCCCTATCAGATTAGGGTCCACTCTTAAGTCTTCATTTGATCTTAATTACCTCCTTAAAGGCCCTTTCTCCAAATCCCTCCACAGGGGGTTGAGGCTTCAACATATGAATTGGGGGGAGGGGGACAGAATTCAGTCCATAACAAGTAGTTATTCCCTTTCCATTTTACAGATGTGGAAATAGACATTTAAAGGAGTGGTTCCTGTTTTTCTGTGAAGCCTGGCTGTGCTGTCAGAAATGTCTATCACCCATATTTCTGTAGGTTTCTTTCCTCTTAGCAACTTAAAGCGTTCAACCATCTAACCCTCTCTAGAGGTTTTTTTCCTAAGAAGACAGAGTTAGTATTATCTTTTCTCTGGATGTTGCTGGTGAAATCCTGACAGTTGATTTTTTCCCCTGAGTTTCTCACCTTCATGCCTTCACCTCTCTTCTGTTATTTTATAATTAGCTGAGACCATGGGGGTTATCATGTAATTGATTAGTTCCACTTCCTTCTACGTTACAGAACAGGAACCATGGCAAGGCCAGGCTTACCAACTCTGGAATAAGGCTGGGGAATGGAAGGCTGTTCAGCCTACAGCAAACTCCAGGTATTGCGCTGTCACCAGAAAGCATGTGTGACTTCCCTGGTGGTTCAGTGGTTAGGACTTCTCGCTTCCGCTGCAGGGGGCATGGGTTTGATCCCTGATCGGGGAACTAAGATCCCAGAAGCCCCATGGCAAGGCCAAAAAACAAACAAACAAAAACAAAACAAAACAAAAAGCCCCAGAAAGCATGTTATTCTTTACCTGAGGGCTTTAATATCATTATAACTCAATATTCTCTACTTCACTCTTTCTGCCTACTTGTACCTTCTGCCGCTTCATGTCTTCTATTCTCTCTATCTTACCAGCTTTGGTCAAATTGTTATTTCTATCTTGAGTTCAAAACTCATTTAGGGAGAGTCTGGTTGGTTCAGCCAGTCAGCATCCCTTTGGGTCACTGGCCAGCATTTGGTCTAGTCGTATGTGTTGCTTCAGTACAGTGGAAAGAATTCTTTTATCTATCACAGCATGAGGAAAATATTTTTTGAGAATATACGATTTCTTTTCTTCTGGTCCTGTGTTTACTTCTCTTCTATAACGCAGTCTAGTGTCATGGTTAACATTCAAGTTCTGGAGTAAAAGCGTCTGGGTTTAGACACTACTTCCACCACTTACCAATTCTATGAACTTGGACAAATTTACTTCACTTCCCTGTGCCTCAGTTTTCTCAAAATGAGATTGTTGATACAGTCCCCATCTCACAGAGTTGAGAGGATTCAACGAGTTAAGGCATGTGAGCAAGCACAGTGCATGCATATAGTAAGCACCCAGTAAGTATTAGTTATTTCTAATTGGTTGTCTGAGTGTAGTTGCCCTCTTGGAAGGAGAATGTCAGTTCTTTTGCCAAGAATATCTCTAATCATAAATTTACAAATAAGCATTTTAGATACCTGTTCTGTGGCTGATTAAGTAGCATAATTAACCAAGGCTGTTAGTTCCTGATGACATTCATTCAACAATTCCACAAGTGTTACATATACAGTAACTTTTGTATTGAAACACTTAACACAGGCAGAGTAGACAGGTTGTTATTATCATGATGATGAGCTAAGCACAGGAATATCCAGAAAGCTAGGGGAAATTTTTATGTGCCATTGGGCACCTTAAGAATTTAAAAGACGGAGCACTTCTGGTTTGGAACTGCTCGATTTAAACAAATTTTTGCTCAAATAAACTAAAAAAAAAAAAAGAATTTAAAAGAAAATATGATGTATCTTGAGGGTGAGCCAGCAAAGGCATCAAGGTCAAAGCCTTAGAAATCTCTTACAGCCTTAGAAATCAAGAAGTCCTCGACCTGGGGTCAAAAACTCAAACACCAACTGCGGCCAGGCAGTTACTGAATCAGAAGTTGGGAACTTCAATGGTAAACCAAAGCCCAGGCCCCACCCCCAAACTAATGATAATTCGTAGGATTTGGTACCCAGCAGCAGTAGGTCCAGCAAGGAGTAAGCCTTTACAACGCCTCACTGATTCTATTGTGCAGCCAGGGGTGAGAACCACTGCAGTTCTAAACCAGCGAGGGCAAGATGGGTGTTGATTGCAATGAGATTCGCCAACTTCTCTGAAAAAGTCCAGATCTGCATGGGAACTTTCCCAAACTTTAAAATGTTGGCAAGTAATTTAAAATGTAAAAACTAAATAAATAAAAAAAACAAACCCCCTGGGAGTCAAAGAAAACATGGATAGGGGCTCTGTTCGGCGTCAGTTTGTAACCTTCCTTGCAGTTCAACCTTCAGCTTGAAAAAGCAAACTGATACAGAGATAAGTTAAATAACTTGGCCAAGATTAAACGGCGAGTCAGAATAACTGAGTTGGGACTAAAACCCGGTCCTTTTGAATTTAGTTAATGTTCCTTCTATGTTAGGTAAAGAACACTTGGAGATACACTTTAAAAAATGGGTAAGACTGTGGGCAGAGAGAGGGCGTTCCGGGCAGAAGGAATCCCAAGACCAGTGCCCCCAGGCATCCTGCAATCAGCGAAACTGAGCGATTCCTAAATAGACGAAAGTGAACTTGGGCCTTTGAACGAGGAGAATCAACCACGCATGCGCCTTCCACAGGCGGGGCCGCGGAGAGGCAGGTGGTAAGGTGACGAATTACGACCTCCGCTGGCGACGCTCACGTCTCCTGCCGTAAAGGCTGTGTGTTTGGCGCATGCGCATCTCGTTTCTTGTTCGGATTCCCGACGCGGTTGCTGCGGTTGCTGTAGTTTCCTTAAGTGTGTTGCCCGGGCCGTCGCCATGGTGAAGCTGAGCAAAGAGGCCAAGCAGAGGCTGCAGCAGCTTTTCAAGGGAGGCCAGTTTGCCATCCGTTGGGGCTTTATTCCTCTCGTGATTTACCTGGGTCAGTATGAGAAGAATCTGGGAGGAGTCGGGAGGGAAGCGGGTGCGGAGGCCGAGACTCCATTTTTGGTTTGGGGCGAGAGAGAGAAACGCGACCACGCCGCGCGTGCCGTTTGAGCCTGTCTTGTCGAGTGGGGTCGTTCTGAGTTCGAGTTCTTGTTCTGCCCTTTACTTTTTTTTTCGGCGGGGGGGGTCTTTAACATGTCACGTAATGTCTCCCGTCCTGTTTTTACATCTGTAAACTAGAGGTGACCTACTTTTCTGACAGAGTTAGGACGACCTGACGTATGTGAAAACAACGAATTCACTCTTTGGCACTAGGTAGGTTTTCAGGGCGTTAAACCTCACCTTTCCAGGTGGGCCTAAGTGGAAAGAGACCGGTGAACCTCGTGGGTATGCCATTGCTTTGAGGCATGATTAAGACAATAGTTATTGGTTGCCTCCTCGTTCTCACCGGGAGTAACGGGTTTACTGGTGAGGAAACCGAGGCGTAGAAAAGTTCTGTTCCTTGCTGAAGGCCACACAGCTGTCACGTGGGGGAGTTATGAACTCAAGCATTGGGGCATCAAGGCGCATACTCTTCACCACTATGCTGTAGTGCAAAGATTTGTAAGTGCTCAGGCAAATATTTTCACCTAGGGTTGCACATTGGTAATTTATCCTGTTTATAGCCTTGGATAGTCTTTTAAATTTAATCTGCCCTATTCAGGCAGTATTGTGGAAAGGAAAGAGTCTCAGCTCTGTCAGTTTGACATTTTCTAAAACACAGGTTCATATTTCAGAATCCTATGATTTTAACTAGGTGCTGCTTCTTGTTTTTCTTGCCTTTTTTTTTTTTGGTGTAAGATAAAGTACATTCACTCAGTCTTGACAGAGTGTTTGTGCTGGACATTCTCTAGGTAGCTTTGGCTCCCATTTCCCCATGAGTTGCAAGGCAACTGATAACTTGGAGATACTTCAGTATGCAGGACTTAAACAGATCCTTTTCCGCCCTTATTTCTAAAATATTTTTTCTAATATTCTCCAATTGGAGAATTTTAATAAATCTTTTTTAAAAAAAGATTTATTATTTATTTAATTTATTTATTTTTGGCTGCGTTGGGTCATAGTTGCGGCATGTGGGATATTTGTTGCGGTGTGCAGGCTTCTCTCTAGTTGTGGCGTGCAGGTTTTCTCTTCTCTAGTTGTGGTGCGCAGGCTCCCAGGGCACATGGGCTCTGTAGTTGTGGCGCGTGGGTTCCAGAGCGTGTGGGCTCTGTAATTTGAGGCCAGCCAGCTCAGTAGTTGTGGCACTCGGGCTTAGTTGCCCTGTGGCATGTGGGATCTTAGTTCCCTGACCAGGGATTGAATCCGCGTCCCCTGCATTGTAGGGTGGATTCTTTACCAGCGGACTGCCGGGGGAGTCCCTCCCTGATTTTGAACGCATTTTTAACAGAAGCATTACTTTGCCAGATTTTAGTGACTTTGTATAGGTATCAAAGGTTAGGGCAGGTAATTGGGACACCCTGCTCTTACAGGCTGTTATTCCCCTCTTTCTTCCAGACTCATCCCCACCTCAGCTTTCACTTAATAGTAGAATGGCCCAGTTTGACTAGTCAAGCACTGGGAGGAACTCTTCTTTTAGCTAAGGAAGGTATGGGGGCTTTGATGCTTCCCCGTCTTTGTGCCATCTCCTTTTTCCATTGTTGTGTATATCGGGTTCGGTTTTAGTCTGCTCTTGCTTTCTTTGTCCCTGTGGTTTCTTTGTTGCTCTGTAAGTCTTCCTGTACCTTTCCCTCCTCCCCTTTTTGAAATTGCTTTTCTACTGCCAGAAAGCTGTAGCTGGTTGTTACATCTGTAAGCTGGTTGTTACAATCTGTGTATCAGAGGTTTTGGTCGGAAGAGTAGTTAATGCTTTCCTTTTCCACCTCATTTTCTTTTTTGTGCACACCAGCTATATTCTCTTTACTAGGACTGTCATTATGGTGATTTTTGGTACCCTAGTGTCCAACTCAGGTGGAGATTGATGTTAAGGCTATCTTTTTGTGCTTCTTCCTTGTTAGTCATTGTCTTTTTCCTTATACTGTATCTAAACTTAATTTCATGTCTAACCTAGTTCCCATGCTTTACTTCTCCACCTTAGCTCTCACTAAAAGCTGCAACTGCAGATTGAATTTCTTGTGTAATTTAGGTTCAAACATACCTTTTAGGGCTTCAGGGAGTATAGTGGGAATGTAGTGCTATAATATTGGACCGCTAGTGACATGATGATAAAGAATGTGTTTGGACAGTTACCAACAAAAGGATTTTAATGAGTTACCTGTTGGAAGACAATTCTCCATAGTATCTTGAATTTCTACAAATCTGGTGAGCAGAGGCAGTGACCACCCTTTGTTCCGTATCTTTAAGGATATTGGTAGGGTGAACAGCCTTGGAAAATAGTTCCAGGGCAAAGGGGAGACATGCTCACTGCCCATTATGAAAGATTCTGGTTCCCCAATCTCAGGGTTCATCTCCTAAATGGTAATACTCTGACTGTAGCTGTTGCTGGGAGTAATAAAGTGTCCTTGTTTCTTTTCTCTTTTTTTTTCTTAATAACTAAACTTTCTCCCTTAACATTTTTTTTTAAAAATTTTATTTACTTACTTTTGGCTGTGTTGAGTCTTCGTTGCTGCGTGCGGGCTTTCTCTAGTTGTGGCAAGCGGGGGCTACACTCTTTGTTGCGGTGCGCAGGCTTCTCATTGCCGTGGCTTCTCTTGTTGTGGCGCACGGGCTTAGTTGCTCCATGGCATGTCGCATCTTCCAGGACCAGGGATCGAAACCGTGTCCCTTGCGTTGGCAGGCAAATTCCTAACCACTGCGCCACCAGGGAAATCCTGTCCTTGTTTCTGACTTGGAATCTTGTATCTTCTACCAGCATCTGTGAAACTGGTGGGCCAGTTTGTTGTCTTGAAAATGGGGTAAAATTTCATACTCCACAGTTCTTAATGCCAAGTCCAATTTTAATCAGTTATTTCAGCAAATTAGTATATATGTTGTCTAGTTAATTGATATATTTTAAAAGGTAAAAGTTTTATTTAATCGTATTTATAATGAGTGTTGATTTAATTAAAAATAACTTGAAATTTTTTCCCCCTCTTTCTGTCACCAATCTTTGGCTGCTTTATGAAAAGAGTGGTTCATAGGGGATAAAATAAGATATCTTCAATTGTTTCTTTTAAAAAGTATAGTTTAAAAAAAATCTCTGTGCTCTTTGTAGTTCATCCAGTGTGATTTGGTTGTTGTGATATCTTTTTTGTGGGTAATGACTAATAATGAAAGAGTGTGTGCTAAGGGTTGCTGTGCTAATTGTGTGTATTATAGGAATAAGGTAGTTTTTCTTCCCTACTGATTAGTTCTGCACATAATCACATACTCTAGTGAAGATTCAAGACTGTTCTGTTGCGCAGGTAAATCTAGGTAATTCTGGTAGATCTGGATATCATTCTAGCTACCCTAAATTGATTTAAAAAGAAAAAGTCTTGATTGTAAATTTTTTGTCTGCTAGGGTTTTAATTAGTTTTTATTCTCTTTCTCTTTCTTCCCTCCCCATCTCCCTCAGGATTTAAGAGGGGTGCAGATCCTGGAATGCCTGAACCAACTGTTTTGAGGTACTGCTCTTACAAATAAGCATTGCAGGGCAAACATTCATACATTAGTACTAAGTCATGGCAAGCAAAAGAGAAATAGTGGTACGTATTGTAACAGAGCTTTATCAGTCAAGTGTAGTTTTGGGCTGTTGGAAAACTGCAGCAGTTTGCAGACCAGTCTAACTTATGTTATCAGATAACTGCTTTCTCTCCCCTTCCTAATTTTTATTGGGTTGGCCAAAAAGTTCGTTCGAGTTTTTTGTAAGAATGGATAAAGCCAGACGAACTTTTTGGCCAGCCCAGTATATACTGCATTGGTGTTATAACCATAATGAAGCACATTTTAAAAGGAAAAGAACTAACTTATCCTACCACTTTAAAAGCTGAACTGTTTTTAATACCTGTATTCCTGTCTTATCCTTATTCAGATAAATACGGCCTTTTATGTCATTCTAACAAGAGTACAGAGAATTTTGTTTTTTTCACCCAATGTTAGAGTTGATAGCCCATATATTTTCTAGTTGTTGATCACTTAGGTTTTTCAGTTTTTTAGTATTTCAAATAACAATATAACAAACATTTTTACGTGCATAGGTTTTGATTTATTTCCTTATCAAAGTGTATGAACATTTGTGACTCTGAAAATGCATTGTCAAATTCCTTTCTCTGAAACAACCTTGTAGTTGTTGGATAAGCACTTGTGAAAACTTCCACACACACAACACACACAGATATACGGAGTATATATATTCATATACTCAGACGTATGTGTGTGTGTATGTATATACTTGTGAAAGCCATATGTATGCGTGTGTGTGTGTATATGTGTATGTGTGAAGGCAGAATCTGGAACAGGCAGGATTGCTCTGTAGAAAGGACTGGCACTGTGATGACTAGGACCCCTGCACAGGTGCTGTGGGATTTCAGCTTTACCCTCTGTCTTAAGACAGTTATTAATTGTCCTAACAGACTTTTCACTGGCTATTCTAGGTCTTCAGCTTCTTCAGACTTCTAATCTAAGCCACTCTTTTCTAGAATGAGCAGAAATAATAATAGTCATGTTACTAACAGTCATTTACAGTGTGTCAGCCACTGTTTTAAGTGCTTTATGTGCAGTATCTCTAATTGTCACTTCAGTCCTTCAGAGCCGATCACACAGTCAGTAGGTGGTAGAGTATGTCTGTCTCCAAGGCTTACGCGCTTTCCACTGGGTCATGTGGCCTCCCTAGGTAATATGACCTGTTACTTAGCACAGTGCCATCTGATATGAATTTCCTCCATCTTCTCTGACTTGCCGGTCTCTCCTTTCTCAAAGCAAGGGTTTTTCCTTCTTAAGGGTTACTGCCATGTGTGCCCTCTTTGTGTCCATTTGTGCTGTTACTCTCTTTTCCCTGATACAGTCCTTCAGTAAATGGTCTTCACTCACTGCTTCCTTTCTTCACTTTTCTCTTTCTTTAACCTTTTATGGTAGAGCTTCTTAAAACTGCTTTCAAAGGTCCCCACCAAGCTCCTTTTTTTAGCCTTTACTCTTTGAACTATCAGTTTTCTTTTTTGTGAAATGGGGTTTCAGGTAATGTATCTGCTACTGAGTAGCCGATTGACCTCAGAACAGTTATTTCCTTAGGGAAACAGTACCTTAGGAAACATTATCAGAGATGGAACTACCTGGTCAAGCTGTGTGAACATTTTCCAAGCCCTGAAAGTTACCATCAAATACTTCTTCCCAAGAGGCCATTAACCTTTTTAAGATAAGTTTTCTCTTTTATAAGTTGGGCATACTATCTACTTTATAAGATTGCGATGAGGATTGAATAAGAATATTGTGTGTAAAGTATTACAGTGCTTGACAAGTAATGTTTGAGCAGTAAACTATTAGTAATAATTTTTAATCTTTTCGATGTCACCTCATTTACCCCACTTCTTTCTCCTGTGAGAACTATGCTCTAGCTACATGACACTGCATGCTAATCCCAGAATAAACTGTATTTTTTCGTGCCTTTGTATGCTTATTCTCCCTCAGCCTGGAATGCTTCTTCCATTCAGTTTTCACTTGTCTAGAAAAGCCCAATCTCAAATGTCACCTCTTCCCTAAATCTTTTCCCCCTTCTCCTGACTGAAATTGCACCATTTTTTGTGTTCCTATAGTATTCTTTTGTGTCTGTCATTCTTTGCTTTGTATTATGCTTGTTGCTTATTTGCATTCTATGTTGTCCTGCAAGTACCTAAAGTAGCTGCCAACTACTTTGGCAACACTTTTTAAATGTTGAATTAACTTAATTAAATGATCCTAACCTCTTGGTGGTCTTGGAACAGGAACTGATACAGCATTTCCTCCTGTAGAGTTTTTAGACTAGACCTGCATCCTGAGAAATAGTGTTTTTTGAGCCCCAGGTGATCCAGGATCCAGAGGTGGTGCTAGATGTACCCTTTTGTTGTACTGGCTTCAGTTATCCCACCAAGAGTTGACCCTTGAAAGTTGCAGACTGGATGAAGCAGCCACCCCCCTGCTTTTTATTTCTTCACCTTACTGTCATCTCAGTGCTCTTGTCATTGCTGGTGCTGATGATCATTCTTTTCTGTCATTAGGAACATTTTCTGATTTCTTTCCAGGGATATTTGTGATTTAGGAAGGGATTGAGGAATGCTGATAAGAGTTATCCTGTTACAGAATTTCATATACTGTGCTGCTTGCACTGGAGAGACTTGACTGAGAGGTCTTCCTGGGTTACCTGGTCTGTACCCTGAAAGGAATAGACTTGTATCTGCCAGGCTTTTCAGTAATGTAAATGTTTTATTAATATAAAACTTATTTAGCAATATAAAGTTTATTGTTTATATATAAATTTATATATATCACACTTGTGGAGATAATATGGTTCATGATTTACTGGTCTGTTTCCCTTGTTAAGTTGTTAGATTCCTTGGGATTAGATCCCCATTTGTCTTAGTGTCCTCCTCTTTCACTCAGGATGGTGCATTGTACGTGGTTGGTTGATATGAATGCCTTATTTAAAATGCAGAATTTAATGAATAAGGGACAATATCTTAGTAAAACATTATTTAGGCAAAATATGTGAATACTAAGTAACAGAGAATGATTGTTCCCATTATCTTTATAAAGCCAAGGAAGATTTTCTTTTCTCTTTATCTTAGATGCTCATTACCAGTGAGGAAGAGACTTCGATAAATGAATAATTTGTTTTCATAGCTTAACTGTATGCAAAAATACTTCGGGTTTATTGTGAGATTTTAATACACTTTTGAAAACTGGGAATAGATGCATGTTGGTTTGTTTTATATGTAGAGGGAAAATAATTTCTAAAAATTAACAATGCTCAGATTGTCATTTTGTAATGCAATTTTATTTAAGTTGACATACTACTAGAAACTACATTTTTAATCAACAGGACTTAGAAGTAAAGCACCTCTTGTCTCTCTCCTGGATCTAATAATGATACAGCTTTATTTTCTGGGTTCATCAGTCCTTCATATCAATATTTTGATTGACCTCAATTTATGTTTTCCTTTTTACTTATAATAGGTAACTACAATAAAAAGTAATAAAACTATATTTCTTTAAATAGGTCTCTATGTTTGTTTTTTTTTTGCCCAGTGAGATTGATCCTTCTGCTAACTGAATTTGATAGATGAGTAAACACAAACATAAATGTATAAAATCTTCTAATTCTTAAGCTATGTTTAAGAAGTTTTTACTTTGGGGTTTAATTTATTTTTCCTCTTCACAAACATTTTAGCTTACTTTGGGGATAAAGGACTATTTGGTCATCTGGTTTTGGAAGCAATCAATGCAGAGGAACAACATGGAAGGTGTGCACTCTGGCTGGGATAAGAGATGGGACATCGTTCAGACGTTCACCAGTTGGATGGCACAGGGCTCTTACTTCTCAGATGCGTCTGTGGCAGAGTGGAACCTCTACTGACTTATTTATGATAGACTGTATTAAAATAAATGTTTTTTTAACAATGTTATGCCTTGAGTCCTTCTTGAATTGAACATGATAGGACTGTTAGGTAAAAATTTAGCCTTTTGGTACTTTTTCAAAACAGGGAATCTATGTATGTGCCTAGGTGCTACTTTAAAAAAATACGAAAATTTCCAAGTTAATTCCTGTCCATTCACTTAACAAATGGATTCCAGTTTCCCTTTGCAGTGAATTAATAACTCCTTCTGAGATGTTCTGAAGTAGTAAAAGTAGAGACAGCTCTCTGTGACAAACTGAGTCCTTACTTCCTGTACTGCACTGGAGTAACATTCTCATTAAAAGAAATAGGGTTCTTTGGCTGTGTTGGTAGGGAATGGGCGTGGCATTGGCGAGTTGTGTGTATGATTTGTGAGTTAAACGTGAGTCTAAGATTTCCCTCAGTACTGTTAGGAAGCTAGAGGTGGCTGGGCAAGAGCCCATAGTGAGCTACACAGAATAGTAACACTACCTATTTTCTGATAGAAGAAAAGGCATTTAATGGAACTAGTTTTCAGTTGTGCATCCTGGTTTCCTGGGACCTTTATCTGTATTTGAAGGCCCCCCCCCCCTTTTAAACTTAGCTTTTTTTGTAATTCTAACAAAATAGATCTATTTAGTTAGTTTTGGGAATTGTAATTAATTATAGGAAAGTAGGCCTGAAACAAAGTATGACACGGTTTGGGAGGTGCCCATTGGATTGAATGTTTCTAACATCCAGTGTTAGAGAATGATCATGAATGTAATCTCCGGTAACCGGAGCTATCATTCCAGAAATACCTTATTTCTAATGTAAAACCGTCCTAGCTATTTAAGACTATTTCCTCCAGTTTTGTTACCTTTGCTTAGGAGACAAGGAGACAAGACTATTGTGGAGGCTTATTGCATAAGGGGGTTTTAAAGTGGAATTCTGGAGAGCTAACTGCAGGGAAACCATTTTTGGTATGCACTTAATGTAATTGCTTTAACATTTCCATGAATCGGTACACGTATGATTTTGCTAAAAGCTCTGAGCAGCTTTTAAATCCCCGTAGAATTGCTTAAGATTGTGGCCTTTTTCCCCCACGCCCTCATCCTTTCTACTAAACGTGTTGTCAGTGAATTTTTGTTTAGTTAGTATTTTGGTGCACATTTTTCTTTTTCATTTAGGGTTTCCAGAAATTGAAATAAAGCTATGGCAAGTGTCCACTTTGATAAAATACTAACATGGATAGGAAATGTAACTTTTTTTTTTCTTTCAGGAGCTAACTTGTAGCTGTTTATAAAACCCCAGAAGATTTTAAAGGAAGAAATCTAGAATTAAGTGGAAAGGGACCAGTTCCTTTTTCTCGCATCTGAGGAAGCTGAGGAACAGAGTTTAAGCATTTGTTCAAGGCATAGGATAAGAGCTGAGACTAGTACCATTTTAATGTCTGTATCTCTGAAGGTTTGTGAAATGTTTATAACTAAGCTCCTACATTGTATTGAATTTTAGATTTCAGGGCAGTGCAATCCAGTTTAGCAAGCATTGGTCTCTGTTCTGTGCTAGGTACTAGAGAGTCCTTACAAATAAGATTATTTCTGACCTTGATTTTGCTTAGGCAAACACTGAGCTGATAGGACCTGATTTGAATCCTGGCCCTGCCGCTTAGTTCCTACTACCCATGGTAGAGTAGTCACTTACTCTATAGACTTGAGTTTCTTCCACAAAATAGGAATAATATTTGCCCCAAAGTGTTATTCACTAAACCAGTGGCTGTCATAGCTGATCCCAGACTAGCATCACCTAGAAGCTTGTTAACAATGCATGTGTTGAGGTCTTCTTGAATCAGAAACTGGGGATGAGCCCCAATGGTCTGTGTGTGTGATTTAATTACTTCAACCATTGTTTTGAATTAAACTTGTTGTTTTGAGTTAGTTGTAGAGTTGAATGCAGTGTAAGAACCCATACAGAAAGATCCCTGTAAACTTTACCTAGTCTCCTCCAATGGTAACATCTTGTAAGTCTGTATACAATATCAGGATATTGACCTTGATACAGTCAGAACTTTTCCATCACCTCAAGGATCCCTCAGGTTGCCCTTTTAATAGCCAACCTTCCTCCCTCACACCCCATCCCTGTCCCTAACCCCTGGCAACTAGTAATCTGTTGTCCATCTGTGATTTTCTCATTTCAAGAAAGTTATATAGGGCTTCCCTCGTGGCACAGCGGTTGAGAGTCCGCCTGCCAATGTAGGGGACGCGGTTTCGATCCCTTGTCTGGGAGGATCCTGCATGCCACGGAAAAGCTGGGCCCGTGTGCCACAGCTGCTGAGCCTGTGCTCTGGAGCCCAGGAGACACGACTGCTGAAGTCCGCGTGCTTGGGGCCCATGCTCCGCAACGGGAGAGGCCACCGCAATGAGAGGCCTGCACACCGCAACGAGGAGTGGACCCTGCTCACCGCAACTAGAGAGGGCCGGTGCGCAGCAGAGAAGACCCAACACAGCCAAAAATAAATTAATTAAAAAAAAGTTATATAAATGGAATCATACAGGGAGTAACCTTTTGGGATTGGCTTTTTTTAACTCACCGTAATTCTCTGTAGATCAATTGAGGTTGTGTGTTCATCCAGTTTATTCCTTTTTATTCCTGAGTAGTCCGTGGTGTGGATGTACTTAGAGGACATTTGAGTTGTTCCCAGTTTTTAGCTGTTATGAATAAAGCTGCTGTGAACATTTGTGAACTTCTTTTTGTGTGATCAATCTGTTTTAGAAAGTCCTGTAGGTGGCGGATACAACTCAGATTTGAGAATACTGTCCTAGACTTGCAGTAGCCTTCTTGCTTTCCCATATGCATTAAAGTCTTTTCCACATCCTTTTAAAAGCAAGATCTCCTCACACCCTAATCAAAACTTTCCAGTGGTTTCCTATTTCACTGAGGGTAAATGCCCAAATCCTTTCTATGACCTACAGAACTGTAATCTGGTTTATGTGCCTTTGATCTCTTCCTCACCTAGGATTCTTCATCCATGTTCACTTGCACTCTTGCTGTTTTGATCTCTTGTCCTTCAGAAAGGCCAGGCATGTTCTCACTTTTGAGTCTGAGTTAGCTGTTTTCTCTCCTGGAACTCTTTTTCCCAGATAACCATATGCATGGCTTTATTCTATTCTCTGCCCAAATGCCATCTTGATAGAGATGGCTTCTCTGATCCTTATGTAAAACAGCAAACCCTACACCAGTCTTACGTCCATTCTTTTTTAATTTTATTTTTTTTAAAATTGAAGTAAAGTTGATTTACAATATTGTGTTAGTTTCAGGTATACAGCAAAGTGATTCAGTATACATATATATATTTTTTGAATTCTTTTCCATTATAGGTTATAACAAGATATTGAATATAGTTTCTCTGTGCTATACGGTAGGTCCTTGTTTATTTTATATATAGTAGTGTGTATCTGTTAATCCCAAACTCCTAATTTATCCCTCATCCCACCACCTTTCCCCTTTGGCAACCGTAAGTTTGTTTTTAAAGTCTGTGAGTCTTTTTCTGTTTTGTAAATAAGTTCATTTATATCATCTTTTTAGACTCCCCATGTTAGTGGTATCATATGATAGTTGTCTTTCTCTGTCTGACTTACTTCACTTAGTATGATAATCTCTAGGTCCATCCATGTTGCTGCAAATGGCAAAATTTCATTCTTTTTTATGGCTGAGTAATATTCCATTGTATATATATACCACATCTGCTTTATCCATTCATCTGTCAATGGACATTTAGGTTGCTTCCATGTCTTGGCTAATGTAAATAGTGCTGCTGTGAACATTGGGGTGCATGTATCTTTTTGAATTAGAGTTTTCATCTTTTCCAGATACATGCTCAGGAGTGAGAGTGCTGGATCATATGGTAGCTCTATTTTTATTTTTTAAGGAATCTCCATAGTAGCTGCACCAATTTACATTCCCATCAGCAGCATAGGAGGCTTCCCTTTTCGTCACACCCTCTCCAGCATTTATTATTTATAGACTTTTTGATGATAGCCATTCTGACTGGTGTGAGGTGTGATACCTCATTGTAGTTTTGATTTGCATTTCCTGATGATTAGTGATGTTGAGTATCTTTTCATGTGCCTGTTGGCCATCTGTATGTCTTCTTCAGCCCATTCTCTCCTTTAACCTTGTCTTACTTTTCTTCAAAAAACTTTCACCCACCTGGTTTTCTATATGTATATAAATAATTTTATCTCACCTTTAGAATGCAAGCTCCATAAACACAGGACTGTATTTTTAGAGGCTAGCACAGGTACTGAAATAGTAGATGTTCAATAAGAATGAATGGGTGAGTTATACGATTATATGTGTTAAGTGTGAAATGCTTTGAGAACTGTAAACTTTTATAACATGAGTCATTGTAAAGGGCCAGTATTTTTCTGTGTTAGTCATAATTGGTAAATGAATCCTGGCCGAAAGATGACATCAAAAGATGTTGGGAGGAGATAATGTTGGAAAGGGAATGTTTGCTCTGACTTGGCACTTTTCGTTTAGTTACCACAACGATGCTGTGAAGTAGGACATTATCTCATTTGACAGATGAAACAGAGGCTTGGGTCATTTTCCCCAGATCACAGAGAAAACTTGGATTTGAACCCATGTCTGCTAACTAAAAGCATATGATGTTATTACTGATACATGCCACATTTAAAAGTAATTTATACAGCGAATGAAATGGTATAATGGATGTTTGCAACACTACAAAATATTAACATTTCAAGTTCCATAGAGAGGGCCCAACTACTTTATCCAGTATCCAGGGCTCTATACACAATAGCACATAGAGTAGTCAAATTCACATTGTAAATTTAATTTGCTTGAAATTATTATGCCAGCTATAGTAAACTAAACTTTTTTTTTTATCTTGAATAGCTTACGTTTCTATCAAGGTATATTTTATATAAAGTAAAATGAGCAGATCTTAAGCATACAGTTTGATGAGTGCTGCCAATTGTTTATGCCTTGTAACCACCATGCCAAGATAGGGACCAGGATCTCCTCGAACTTGGGATCCTTAGTGCATCATACATGGTAGGTGTTCAACAAATGCTTTTGAATTAAATGTAAAACACTTTTTTGAGGTAGACAGAAACTGTATTGGGAAATTTGAGTTGATGTTCTCTTTCCTGTAAGAAGCAAAGATATTAAAAGTTAATAATAACTGGAATGATGAAAAAAAGGTACTGCAGCATTTTCTTTCCTCTTACATCAAGGACAGTCCAGAAGAGGAAGTAAGGAAAAGGGCATGGAGACAGAGAGGGAGAAATACATTTTTTTCCTGAAGAAAACTGTGCCACTAACAGGAAGTGAGCTAAGAGATGTCAGTAGCTCCCTGGTGTTCCCTAATGCCTACTGAGGATGAGGCCATGGGCAAGAAAGAAACTCCTAGAGAGCAAAATTAGAGGGCCCAGAAGGAGTTTCCATGAAAGCAGAACTGAAAGCCCCAGATACTGTCAGGAAAGGAAGTCTCTGTTTCTGCCCCATGTAAATCTGTATTGCTATAGACCAGTGACCACTGCAGGTTTTCCTCTCTCCCCTTTTCTGAATGGCAGTGTTAATGTGATTATCTTGCTCCTGTTTTACCTTTGTATATTGGGTAAATTGGGAGCGGTTAACTTGTCTTTAAGTTCTTAGATTGCTGGACCCTGGAGAGCCATCCAGTCCAAATGGGAGGTGCACATTTCCCAGAATTCCCGAACTATGACCTGGATGCAATATCTAGATGAGACTTGAGAATTAGTGTGTATGAATATTTGGTCAGCAAATAGTAGACATGTCAGAGAATGTTAATTGCCTATCAAAAATCCATTTTCTGTTTCTCAAATTGTGATATTTAGCTGCTCCTATTGCAATCAAGCTAAAAGGCTCCCAGACTCCTTGGCAGTTAGGTGTGGCTCTATGACTAATAATTTGATATTTGAGATGTAAGCAGAAGTGTTGTGTGGTACTTCTGGGAAGTCTCGCTAAAAGGGAAGTATCGATATGTTTCTTGGATCTGAAATAACTGGATCACAACTGTTCTGGACCATGAAGATAAAGGCCATGCCCTAGGAATGGTTGAGTGGTGTGCTGTTAGGGGTCTAGTAGGTCTCTGAAGACTAAGCCCCAGTTTGCTCCCAGCTTCACTGCCTTGTGTGTTATCAAATTTTCCGTCTTTCCAAACAGATAATGGTGTATTGTCCTTTAAATATGGTGTATTGTTCTTTAAATTAGCATTTTTCTTATGAGTTCGGTAAAGCATCTTTTCATATTTTAAATAACCATTTGTGTTTCCTTTAGCCCATTTTTCTGTTAGAGTATTGATCTTTTCCACATTGATTTATAGGCACTTCATATTTTAGGGAAATTTTATCTGTGATATTAGTTGTAGATATTTTCCCCTGAGTTTTCATTTGTCTTTTGACTTTGCTTATGACCATCCTTGCCATGCAGAAGTTTTGAATTTTATTAATCAAGTCATTGACTTTTAAAAATGCCTTTTGAGTTTTATTTCATACTTAACAAAGTCTTTTTCTGTCTTGAGATTGGAAAAAAATATTTTCCTAAGGTTTCCTTTGGTATATGTTTTTATTCTTATTTATTTGTTTGTTAGAAAACATAGTTTTTATTTTTTAATATAAAAAATTAATTATTTTTTATACAATTTTAAAGGTTACACTGCATTTAGTTATTATAAAATATTGGCTATATTCCCTGTGTTGTACAATACATCCTTGTAGCCTATCTTATACTCAATAATTTGCACTTCCCACTCCCCCATCCCTATTTTACCCCTCCCCTCACCTGGCAACCCCTAGTTTGTTCTCTGTATCTGTGAGTCTGCTGCTTTTTTGTTATATTCACTATTTTGTTGTATTTTTTAGATTCCACCTATAAGTGATATCGTATAGTATTTGTCTTTTTCTGTCTGACTTATTTGACTTAGAATAATGCCCTCCAAGTCTATTCATGTTGCTGCACATGGCAAAATTTCATTCTTTTTTATGGCCAAGTAGTATTCCAGTGTGTGTGTGTGTGTGTGTGTGTGTGTGTGTGTGTGTGTGTGTATGTGTGTATGTTTATATGTATATATACCACATCTTCTTTATCTTTTGGTATATTTTGGTTTACAGTTTTATATTTTGTTCCATTTGTAATTTATAACTAATATAGTTTCTCATTTTACTTCACCACAACTTCTCTTAATTATCTTATTTACTACCCTGACTTCAGGTTCCAGGGAGGAGATAAGATCAAATAGATCTTATCTAGAATAGATAGGATCAACTAGAGAAGGTGAAGTGAAATGAGAAGAGGTTTTAGTAATAAATTCCAAAAGGATCACATTAGTTTCTTAGAGTCATACCCTCTCTTGCCTTTGGACCTCAACAAATGCCAATTAATTCTCCCTCACTATTCCTGCTCCCTCTCTCAACCCTCCCCATTTTCCTGGCTTTCTTACCATAAGGGGAAGGACCTAGTTGATTTGTTTGCTGCTATATCCCTAACACCTAGAATAGTACATGGCACATAGTGGGGTCTCAATATTTGGTAAGCAAAGAAGTAGAAATGGCATAGAATGTTAGTTGCCTACCAAAAGTAAATTTTTGTGCAACCTCTGTCCTTCTGCTCAGCTCAGTTCTCTGGTCTCCCAGTAACTGTTCTCTTCTGGGTTTCCTGGAGTCTCGCTCACCCTGTGTTCATACAGCTCAGGACCAAAGATCTGGGAAGAGTTTCTGTAAAGATTCATCACTGGATGCATTTTTAATGAGAGGTATATGCAAGAAACAGGCACTGCTGTGATGTGAGGAGAACTGTATGTGGGGACTGTGGTTAGATGTGGTGGATAAGTTTGATAGAAGCAGATAATAGGGGGTCTATTATGTTAGAAGAAAGAGCTCAGATGTCTTCTGATAGACAGTGGAGAGCTATTATTATTTAGTTGAAAACTAAACTTTATAGAAGAGCTACAAGTGCATTTTAAGAACTAGAATAAAACAGTTTGTGAAATGATTTGTTCAACAAGTATATGATTATAAGTTCTGTAACATTATGTATTTACTGTCTTGAAGAACTCCCTCCTCTGTGATATATTTAATGCTGAATATCTTTTAACAGGATCATTCTCCACAATTTAATTTTTATCTTTTACTTTTTGAGTCTTCTAAGTAATAGATTGAAGGAAGGTAAGTAAAATACCTAAGATTATGCATTTACATTATTTCTGATATTGATGAGTTGTTTAAATGCCATGTGGATCAAGAGTTTATATGCAATTAGAGCAAATAGTAGAGGTATTGTCATTTTTGTTATCCTTCTCTTCCTCCTCATTACTGTTATTTAAAATAAAGTGTCTCTATCTAAAGTACTGCCATACTTAACTTGCATGTCTTAGAGTACCAAATTCCAACCTCAGTAATTTACTTCTCTGCATTATGTATTGTATTTCCAGGATTATTTTGTTGAATGGTAATCTATAAGGGCTAACAAGTGAATTGCATTATGTTAATTAGCATATCAATTTGCTCAATATCCAGAGCTTGAGGGAATGAGACACAGGGTGAGCACCTTTTCAATGTAGGGTCTGTAAAGGTGATACAAACAGATGGAGAGATATACCATGTTCTTGGATTGGAAGAATCAACATTGTGCAAATGACTATACCACCCAAAGCAATCTACCGATTCAGTACAATCCCTATCAAACTACCAATGGCATTTCTCACAGAACTAGAACAAAAAATTTTACAATATGTATGGAAACACAAAAGACCCCGAATAGCCAAAGCAATCTTGAGAAAGAAAAACAGAGCTGGAGGAATCAGGCTCCCAGACTTCAGACTATACTACAAAGCTACAGTAATCAAGACAGTATGGTACTGGTACAAAAACAGAAATATAGATCAATGGTACAGGATAGAATGCCCAGAGATAAACCCACACACATATGGGCACCTAATTTATGACAGAGGAGGCAAGAACATAAAATGGAGAAAAAACAGCCTCTTCAATAAGTGGTGCTGGGAAAACTGGACAGCTACATGTAAAAGAATGAAATTAGAACACTCCCTAACACCATACACAAAATTAAACTCAAAATGGATTAAAGACCTAAATGTAAGGTCAGACACTATAAAACTCTTAGAGGAAAACATAGACAGAGCCCTCTATGACATAAATCACAGCAAGATCCTTTTTGACCCACCTCCTAGAGAAATGGAAATAAAAACAAAAATAAACAAATGGGACCTAATGAAACTTAAAAGCTTTTGCACAGCAAAAGAAACCATAAACAAGACGAAAAGACAACCCTCAGAATGGGAGAAAATATTTGCAAATGAAGCAACTGACAAAAGATTAATCTCCATAATTTACAAGCAGCTCACGCAGCTCAACATCAAAAAACCAAACAACCCAATCCAAAAATGGGCAGAAGACCTAACTAGACATTTCTCCAAAGAAGATATACAGATTGCCAAGAAACACATGAAAGCATGCTCAACATCACTAGTCATTAGAGAAATGCAAATCAAAACTACAATGAGGTATCACCTTACACCGGTCAGAATGGCCATCATCAAAAAATATACAAACAATAAATGCTGGGGAAGGTGTGGAGAAAAGGGAACCCTCTTGCACTGTTGGTGGGAATGTAAATTGATACAGCCACTATGGAGAACAGTATGGAGGTGCCTTAAAAAACTAAAAATAGAACTACCATATGACCCAGCAATCCCACTACTGAGCATATACCCTGAGAAAACCATAACTCAAAAAGAGTCATGTACCACAATGTTCACTGCAGCTCTATGTACAATAGGCAGGACATGGAAGCAACCTAAGTGTCCATCGACAGATGAATGGATAAAGAATATGTGGCACATATATACAATGGAATATTACTCAGTCATAAAAAGAAACGAAATTGAGTTATTTGTAGTGAGGTGGATGGACCTAGAGTCTGACATACAGAGTGAAGTAAGTCAGAAAGAGAAAAACAAATACCATATGCTAACACATATATATGGAATCTAAAAAAAAAAAAGGTTCTGAAGAACCTAGGAGCAGGACAGGAATAAAGATGCAGATGTAGAGAATGGACTTGAGGACTTGGGGGGAGAGATGCATAAGCTGGGACAAAGTGAGAGAGTGGTATGGACATATATATACTACCAAATGTAAAATAGATAGCTAGTGGGAAGCAGCCGCATAGCACAGGGAGATCAGCTCGGTGCTTTGTGACCACCTAGAGGGGTGGGATAGGGAGGGTGGGAGGGAGACACAAGAGGGAGGAAATATGGGGATATATGTATATGTATAGCTGCTTCACTTTATTATAAAGCAGAATCTAACACACCATTGTAAAGCAATTATACGCCAATAAAGATGTTAAAAAAATCATTAAGGTTAAAAAAAAAATGTAGGGTCTGAGACCAAATTTTGGAAGAGTGGGCAGTCCAGTAGAGGTCCTGAACTTGTTGAAGAAGAGTGCAATGGTTTGGCTTTTGGATTCTGGATGTAGAGAGGGTGGGGGCTTTGAAAGGGGGAGATTTGAATTGCCCAGGCATTCTTTCTGCTTAATTTTTGTGGCCAAGCCTAATTCTTAATTGCAGACTGTCTTCCACACCCTAATAAACCCATCGTAAGTTGACAATAATTAAAAAATGCATTTAATACACCTAACCTACCGAACATCATAGTTTAGCCTAGCCTACAGTTGGGCAAAATTATCTAACACAAAGCCTATTTTATAATAAAAGTGTTGAATATTTCATTTAATTTGTTGAATATGGTATTGAAAGTGATAGACAGAGTGGTTGTTTGGGTATAGAATGGTTTTAAGTGTACTAGCTGTTTATCTTCATGATGGAGTGGCTGACTGGGAGCTGCAGCTTCCTGCCTCTGTCCAGCATCACGAGAGATTATTGTACCACATTTCACTAGCCCAAGAAAAGCTCAAAATTCTAAACATGGTTTCTACTGAATGCATCTTGCTTTCACACCATTGTAAAGTCAAACAATTGATAAGTTGAAACATTGTTAAGTCAGAGACTGTCTTTATCGTGTAGCTATTTCTCACCTGGTATGTATTCTTTTAAATCTCAATCTTACCCTACTTCTCTCAAAAGTAACCTGTTTGGGGAAAAGGAGAAGAAAAAGAAAGGTATATAAGAGAGTATCTTTCCAAAAATGGATTTTAGGTGACTTGTTTTTTGTATTATTATTTTTTCTCTTTCCTTGCTTCAGTGTGGATATATTTACTTGGCCAGTCTTCAAATTCATTAATTGTGTTTTCTGTTGTGCTGTTAACCCATCTGATAAATTCTTAATTTCTGATATTGAATTTTGCAATTATTGTATATCTACTTGATTTCTTTAAAAAAAAAAATCCTAATTCTCTGTTGATGAACTCCCTCTTGTTATCTTCACTGTCAATCAACTTGTTTTACTTAATGTATTAATTATAGTTATTTTGAAGTCATCTCTGCTAACTCCAATATGTGGATCATCTCAGTATTCTAACTCTTGGCTATTAGTCTCTTTACTTTGATTCTTCTCATCTGGTAAATTTTTGTTTCATGTGAGAAAATAAAGGAAACTTCATTTAAAATGGAATCAGGAAGCCCTGAAGGGGGCGCTGTCACCCATATATCACTCACCACAGCTTACAGACCACAGTAGGAGGAAAGATTTCCTTCTGACCCATCAACAGCAGGCTGCCCACCGCCTGCAGCCAATGAAGACCCACCATAGCCCTCTCCAGTTACGTCCTAAAAACCTAATAAAAGCCCACCTTCCCCTTGTGTCCTCAGACTTGCCTGTGGCGTGCCGTAGTTTGCATGTCCTGAACAACAATTCCTTTGCTATTTCCGAATAAACTCATTTTCCTGGTAAAATAACTGGCTGTCTTGTTTTTTTTAAGGTCAACACAAGCTAGATATTGTAGATGATACTTTTAGAAGTTCGGATAGTATTATCTTCCTCTAAAAATTGTTGAATTTTGTTCTAGCTGCCAGTTAATTTACTGGCAAATCGCCTTAATTCTGATGAGGATTGGATTTCGACTGTTATGGTGGGTTTATTTCAGTTTTGACCTTTCTCCCAGGGTATAGTCCTTATACCTAGAGCATGATCTTTTTTTGTGACTCATATGAAAGTCTAGGATCCAATATCCATCTAACCAACCATTCTGGCTGGTTAGATGGCTAGAACTCCACCATCCTTCCAGTACTGTGCTGCCTCTGAAATTTCTTCCCAGCTCTCCAGTATCCCAGCAGTTATTCTCTGCTAGGATTCTGGGAGTCTCACCCTGTACTCAGAGAGGTTGGGGTCAAGGATATGGGAAGAATTTCTATAAAATTTCATGAGATCTTTTCCCTGAAATTCTCTCCTGTGCAGTTCCCTCCTCTTAAGCCCCTGACCTCTGAATCCCTGCCACCATGGCAACCTCCAACTCCAGTTTGTTTCCTTTGTCCTTTGAAATGCAACTTCTTCTTGGACTCAACTTCCCAAGCTGGGTGAAATGTGAAGCTCATTTTGCTTTCCTTCTTTCAAGTATGATAGTTCTGTTTTTGATTGGTGTCCAGTTCTGCAAATTGTTATTTTATGTATTTTGCCCAGAATATGTCAGTAAGGCTAAGTCTAATATCAGCTATTTTGTCATGGCTGGAACTGCAAGTCCCAGACTATTTTTTTTTTTTTTTTTTTTGCGGTACTGGGGCCTCTCACTGTTGTGGCCTCTCCCGCTGCGGAGCACAGCCTCCGGACGCGCAGGCTCAGCGGCCATGGCTCACGGGCCCAGCCGCTCCGCGGCACGTGGGATCTTCCCGGACCGGGGCACGAACCCATGTCACCTGCATCGGCAGGCGGACTCTCAACTACCGCGCCACCAGGGAAGCCCCCCCAGACTATTTTTTTTAATTGACACAGTGGTTAATGAGAGGTGGAGTTGGCATATATGCTTGGCTTAATCTTATTTTTTCTTGCTTTTTTTTTTTTTTGTTACACTTCCTTTTAAGTAAAAAGAGGCTCTAATTAAGAGTACTGATGTGGGCGGGTAGCTAGATTATTAGAATTTTCAAATGCTTTGAAGAAAACTCCCACGAGTTATTTTACATTGAAAAGGTCTTCATAGAACTATTAGTTTACTTTCTTCTTCTTAAAGAGCAAGATTGCTGTCTGAAAGGATGCAGCTGTAGGAAATTCGGCATATGTCAATCCTTTTTAAAGAACTTGGTTGGAAAAAAGTATATTATTGGCTTTCCTTTCTGATTAGATCAGAAAATGCCTAGGGTATGCATAGATATAAAAATGATGGCAAATGAAATAGGTCTAATCTCAAAACAAGTTTTTGAAATACAACAAACTAGGACACATCGGGGTGATTCTGAAAGTCTTTAATGTTCTGTAATGTGAGATTACTTAAATTTTGAAGGTTTAGGAATGTTAATTCTAGCAATTGACATCTTTGCAGGTGACAGTGTAAATCACAGAGCTTAAAATTTCCTGGATACAGATTTATTGAAGATTGCTTAATGGCTGTCAGGCTACTTTGCCATGGAGGAGAGTGCCAACTGTATTCTTTTCTGCAAAAGCAGAAGTTCGTCTTAAAAGATTGTTGCATAAAAGGGCCTTGACAGTAAGCTAGGCCAGGGTCTTCTGTGGCAGCTTCTAAAATGGCTTTCAGTGTTTCCCAGCCTCCTGGTATTCATGCCTGTGTTAGTTTGCTAGCGCTGCCATAACAAAATACCACAGACTGGGCAACTTCAACACAGAAATGTATTTTTTCACAGTTCTAGAGGCTGGAAGCCCAAGATCAAGGTCTTGACAGGTTTGATATCTCTCGTAGGGCTTTCTCCATGCCCTGTAGATGGCTGTCTTCTTACTGTGTCTTCACAGGGCCTTTCCTCTGCCTGCGCGTCCCTGGTATCTCTTCCTCTTCTCATAATGATACCAGTCATATTGGATTAGGGCCACACCCATATGACCTCATTTAATCTTATTACCTCTTTAAAGGCCCTGTCTCCTAATGCAGTCATATGCTAGGATACTGGGGGGTTAGGACTTCAGCATATGGATTTTATGGTGACTCAGTTCAGTCTTTAACAATGCCTTTGTGTAATCCCTTCCCCTTGAGTGTGGGATGGACCTAGTGACTTGCTTCTAACGATTCAAATATGGCAAAAATGATGATAGGTTATTTTTGATATTAGGCTTAAAAGATTGTGACTTCTGTCTTGTTTAGTCTCGCTCTCTGGTTCTTCTTGCTTGCTTGTTCTGATGGAAGCGAGTTGCCAAGTTGGGAGTTGCCCTGTGGAGAGGCCCACTTGGCAAGGAACAGAGGGTCTTACAGCCAGCAGCCCCAAGGAACTGAGGCCCTCTGTCCAACAGCCCAGTAGGAACTGAATCCTGCCAATAGCCACATGAGTGAGATTGGAAGCATATTCTTTTTTTTTTTTTTTTTTTTTTTTAACATCTTTATTGGGGTATAATTGCTTTACAATGGTGTGTTAGTTTCTGCTTTATAACAAAGTGAATCAGTCATACATAAACATATGTTCCCATATGTCTTCCCTGTTGCGTCTCCCTCCCTCCCACCCTCCCCATCCCACCCCTCCAGGCTGTCACAAAGCACCGAGCCAATATCCCTGTGCCATGCGGCTACTTCCCACTAGCTATCTACCTTACTGCGTTTGTTAGTGTGTATATGCCCATGACTCTCTCTCGCCCTGTCACAGCTCACCCTTCCCCCTCCCTATAACCTCAAGTCCGTTCTCTAAGAGGTCTGCGTCTTTATTCCTGCTTTACCCTTAGGTTCTTCATGACATTTTTTTCTTAAATTCCATATATATGTGTTAGCATACGGTATTTGTCTTTTTCTTTCTGACTTACTTCACTCTGTATGACAGACTCTAGGTCTATCCACCTCATTACAAATAGCTCAATTTCGTTTCTTTTTATGGCTGAGTAATATTCCATTGTATATATGTGCCACATCTTCTTTATCCATTCATCCGATGATGGGCACTTAGGTTGTTTCCATCTCCGGGCTATTGTAAATAGAGCTGCAATGAACATTGTGGTACATGACTCTTTTTGAATTTTGGTTTCCTCAGGGTATATGCCCAGTAGTGGGATTGCTGGGTCATATGGTAGTTCTATTTGTAGTTTTTTAAGGAACCTCCATACTGTTCTCCATAGTGGCTGAACCAATTCACATTCCCACCAGCAGTGCAAGAGGGTTCCCTTTTCTCCACACCCTCTCCAGCATTTATTGTTTCTAGATTTTTTGATGATGGCCATTCTGACTGGTGTGAGATGATATCTCATTGTAGTTTTGATTTGCATTTCTCTAATGATTAATGATGTTGAGCATTCTTTCATGTGTTTGTTGGCAGTCTGTATATCTTCTTTGGAGAAATGTCTATTTAGGTCTTCTGCCCATTTTTGGATTGGGTTGTTTGTTTTCTTGTTATTGAGCTGCATGAGCTGCTTGTAAATTTTGGAGATTAATCCTTTCTCGGTTGCTTCATTTGCAAATATTTTCTCCCATTCTGAGGGTTGTCTTTTGGTCTTGTTTATGGTTTCCTTTGCTGTGCAAAAGCTTTGAAGTTTCATTAGGTCCCATTTGTTTATTTTTGTTTTTATTTCCATTACTCTAGGAGGTGGGTCAGAAAGGATCTTGCTTTGATTTATGTCATAGAGTGTTCTGCCTATGTTTTCCTCTAAGAGTTTGATAGTTTCTGGCCTTACATTTAGGTCTTTAATCCATTTTGAGCTTATTTTTGTGTATGGTGTTAGGGAGTGATCTAATCTCATACTTTTACATGTACCTGTCCAGTTTTCCCAGCACCACTTATTGAAGAGGCTGTCCTTTCTCCATTGTACATTACTGCCACCTTTAGGAAGCATATTCTTTTCCTCTTGAGTCTTGAGGTGACTGCAGTCTCAGGTGACACCTGATGGGTAAGACACCAAGCCAAGGGCCCAGTTAAGCTGCACCTAGATTTCTGACCCATAGAAACTGTGAGATAATAAATGTTCTTTTAAGCCACTGAGTTTTGAAGTAATTTGTTACACAGCAATGGATATACTCTCTATAAACTCTATATAAAATGAGGGCAGCTAATATATTCTCATTTTGTCATTGTGGAGAACAAATAATAGTTACCACTTGTAGACCATGTGTAGTACAATGCTGTTTCTTTCCATATATTATCTCCTTTCATTGTCACAACAACCTGTTTTTATCCTCAGTTTACAGAAAAGAAAATAGGTTTAAAATGGGTTCAAGGGACTTCCCTGGTTGCACAGTAGCTAAGAATCCTCTTGACAATGCAAGGGACATGGGTTCAATCCCTGGTCCGGGAAGATCCCACATGCCGTGGAGCAACTAAGCCCGTTCGCCACAGCTACTGAGCCTGCACTCTAGAGTCGCGAGCCACAACTACTGAGCCCGTGTGTCACAACTACTGAAGCCCATGTGCGTAGAGCCCATGCCCTGCAACAAGAGAAGCCACCACAATGAGAAGGCCACGCACCGAAACGAAGAGTAGCCCCCACTCGCCACAACTAGAGAAAGCCTGCACACAGCAATGAAGACCCAAGGCAACCAAAAATAAGTAAAAATAAAGTAAAATTAAATTCAATTTTAAAAAATATTAAAATGGGTTCGATAATATGTCCTAGGTCATGTTCCTAAAAAAGTGGTAGGTGGGGATTTGAACCCATAGGCCCACTCCAGTCCTGACACCAGGACAGGCTCCGTAATTTGTGTGGTCCTGTGAAAAACAAAAATGTGGGGCTTCTTGTTTAAAAATTGTTAGGAATTTCAAGATGGTAATAGCAGAGCATGAAACGAAGTTCTTGGCTCTTTTGAGTGTAGGGCTGTGTGTGCTCACACAGGTTGCTTGCCCATTAAGCCTGCCCTGGCTGGCATTCCTACCTACTGTGCAATAATGCCTTCTGTCTCTATGTAGGAAAAATGTTACAGATGAAGACCCTGAAGCCATTAGACAAATGTCATAATTAGATCAGGTGTCCTCATTCTGAGCCTGCAATTCCTTTCTCTCCATCACACTGCCTTCCTGCAGCAGTAATCCTATGTTCTATCGAACAGAAGCTTCTGCAAAGTCCTCTTCCCACTGATGGACTCTTCAGCAAGGATCATAGGAACACTGTTGCCCTTCCTGTTTGACAGCCATATTTTAGTATATGTTCTACTGAGTGCACAACGCCTGTGTGGGAAAGGGGCACACAGAACCAAGGAGCTCTGCATCCAGTTCCATTACTGTCTGGTGAGCTTTTTCATATCTAGGCAACTGTGTCCTTAATGGCTTCTCGTGTAGTAATATGATCAACTCATCAGGCCTGTGTTGTCCAAATCCCATACATTCCAAAGAAAGGTCTTTAGGACTGGTCCTTGACCATCACCTGAGTGATAACTTCTAAGCCCTTGGAATCTCCTGCCTGATAAGAGTGTATCTGTATATCTGGTGTCTTGGACTACATCAGATAGTTTACACTAACAATGTGATCTATGGTGAGCATCTGATTTTGTTTCCCTGGGGCCCTGGGCCACACTGTATCAGCTTGACCTCTGGAGAGGACTGAAGGCTAAATAGCTAATATCAGTCATGTGGGCACTCTATAAAAACCCTGGATATCAACTCTTGGGTGAGCCTTCCCTGCTAGGCCACACTTCACGCATGTCACACTTCATTTCTGAGAGAATTAAGCACTGTCTGTGTGACTCCACTGGGGAGGACAACTGGAAGCTCGTATCTTGTTTCTCTTGGACTGTGCCCTATGTGCTTTTTCCTTTGCTGATTTTAATCTGTATACTTTCATTGTAATAAATCATAACCATGAGTATGGTTATGATTTGGCTTTTCTGAATCCTGTGAGTCCCTCTAGTGAGTCATGGAACATGAAGGTGGTCTTAGGGAACCCCAAACACTTCCCCATTCCATTCCTTTCAACAATTTAAATATTTCACTCCGTTCTCTTTTTGCTTGCATGGTTTCTGAAGAAGATATCTGATATAATTCTTATTTTTCTCTATAGGTAAGATGCTCTTTTTCTCTGGCTTCTTTCAAGATTTTCTCTTTGTCCTTTATTTTCTGTAGTCTGGATGTGATGTGCTTAGGTGTAGGACTTTTCGTATTTATCCTATTGTTCTCTGAGCATCTTGCATTTGGGGTTTGGTGTCATCAGTTTTGAAAAACATCTCAGCCATTATTAATTCAAATATTTCATTTACCTTCTCTTCTGGTATTCTCATTACATGTAATGTTATACCTTTTGTAATTTTCTCACAGTCCTTAGGTAATTTGTTCCACTTTTCTTTCCTTTTTCTCTTTGATTTTCAGTATGGGAGGTTTCTATTGTTGTCTTCAAGCTCAATGATTCTTTCCTCAGCCACGCCCAGTCTGTTGAGGAGGCCCATCAAAGGCATTCTTCACTTCTCTTACAGTGTGTTTGCTTTATAGCTTCTTAGAGTTTTTATCTCTCTGATTACATTATCCATCTGTTCTTGCATATTGTCCATTTTTTCCATTAGAGCACTTAGCATATGATCATAGTTATCTAAAATTTCTTGTCAGATAATTACAAAATCTCTGTCATATGTCCTGATGCTTACTTTGTTGTTTGACTCTTTTTTGTTTTTTTGTTTTTTTTCGCTTTCTATCATGTTTTGTAATTATTTGTTCAGAGCTGGACATGATGTATTGGATTAAGGGAAATGAGGTTAATAGGATTTTAATGTGAGGTTGTATGTTTATCTGGCTGGGAGTTAGGCTGTGTTTACCGTTCGCTGTAGCTGTGGCAGAGCCTAGAATTTCCTCTAATGGCCTGCCTTTGTCTCCCTTGTCTTTTGGTTTCCTAAAAGACTCCTACTCAAATAGGGTCTGAGGCTGGCCGTTCTTTCAAGCTGTAATCCCTTGTTATTACACAGGGGCCCTGTTTTGTGGTTGTAAGGTGGGGATATGGGGATGGGAGGCATTCTACAGTACTATAGTTAGTGCGCCTGTGCCCCGGGGCTGTGGCCTCCACCTCCCCACCCCAGGTGAGACAGGTAGTCTAGAGGGGGTTGAAATCGGGTATTTTCCTTTTCCCAGATTGGTTAGGCTCTTGTAAACCCCAAATTTGTTAGGTTAAGGTAAAACAGTTTCCCTTGAGGGCAGGCTTTAGTTAAGGAGAGCAGAATTCTCTGTGTGTATTTCAATATAATTATATTTCCCCTCCCCCTGCTGGAAGCACTTGGGAATTTTCCTCCAGTCTTCATACTGAGAACCTAGTGGGGCTCTTAGAGGTAAAACTCATGAAAGTATGGGAGCTTTCCTAAGACATGACCCCTCAGAGTTTTTAACTTTCACGTTGGTGTACAATGAGACTCCAGCAATTCATCGATTATAGTTTACGTGTTCTTACTGGTACTGGCTCTAGCAGTGGGCTTTCTGTTCCTGGGCTTCTGTTCCTGGTAAGCAGTGATTCTCTATATTTGTTTGTTTTTCCAATTTGGGGGCTGGGGTTTGCCCTGTGACCTTAATTCTCTATGGATCTAGGAAGGGTTGTTGATTATCAGTTTGTTCAGCTTTTTTCTTGTGATGACTTCTAAGCTTTTAAATGTTGGACTGCAAACTGGAAATCTCCATTCACTTCTAAATTAATACAGATTAATTTCTCAGCTTGTCTTCTTAAAGCAATATGGGTTATGAGGGAACTCTTCCAGATTTTAACAATGGGAAAATATTTGTAACGATAAGCAAAATAAAACAGCAGGATGATACACACACACACACACACACACACACACACATTCTAATCTTAACATGCCTCTTTAAAAAGCACAGAAAGGGGAATTCCCTGGTGGTCCAGTGGTTAGGACTCCAGGCTTTCATGGCTGAGGGCCTGGATTCAACCTCTGGTCGGGGAACTAAGATCCCACAAGCCACACTGTGAGGCCCCAAAGAAAAAAAAGCATAGAAAAAAGACTAAGACTAAAAAAGCATAGAAAAAAGACTAAGCATATTAAAAAGACTACCCAAAATTAATGATACATGCATATCAATCATGGTACATTAGATCATGCTTGCTATTTCTTTTTCTTTTTTAAAAATAATTTTGTGAAGTTTTTTTTTAAATTTTTTTTTTTTTTTTTGGCTGTGCTGGGTCTTTGCTGCTGTGTGCGGGCTTTCTCTAGTTGTGGCGAGCAGGGGTACTCTGCAGTGTGCAGGCTTCTCCTTGCAGTGGCTTCTCCTGTTGCGGAGCATGGGCTCTAGGCATGCGGACTTCAGTAGTTGTGGTGCATGGGCTCAGTAGTTGTGGCTTGTGGGCTCTAGAGCACAGGCTCAGTAGTTGTGGTGCATGGGCTTAGTTGCTCTGCAGCGTGTGGGATCTTCATGGACCAGGGCTCAATCCTGTGTCCCCTGCATTGGCAGGAATATTCTTAAGCACTGCACCACCAGGGAAGTCCCATGCTTGCTATTTCTTTTTTCTTATTTTCTACATTAAACACGTATGACTTCAAAAGAACAACTTGCCAAACCCTGAAAAGTGTGTTTTTGTGTGAAGTTGTTATGTAATAAGCATCTTAATTTGGGGCATATGCTTGATGAGATAGCTTATTTTAATATATGTTAATTATTGCTAATATGTTAGATAGTGTGCTGAAGGCAGAAGAACCCCATCCTTGCTGTTATGAGTTGACCATTCCATAGTGTATTTGTCTTTGTTTTCTCAATTTAGTCAGTGGGGTGAATAATATTTGATGAAATGAGAAGGTTTGATTTGCATTGGTTGATTTCCAATCTACCTTGAAAAAGCAGCAGGGTAAATTCCTCATTGTGCAGGATGATCGTGGAGTTACAGGCAGATAAGCTTCTGCTCTCAGGTAAACATATTTTAAGAGTAATATAATTTGTAACACGTTATGGAACTTTAAAAGTCAAAAGCAGATATTGAAGTATATGTTTACTGAATGCATATTGCGGAGATTTATTTCTGAAACTCACCTACTCAGATGCTAAGTAATTCCACCCCCCCCCCCCCACTTTTTCCCTATTAATTCTAGAAGTCTGTAAAAGAAGCACTTTACAACTTCATCTCACTGCTTCTGTCTTTTTGAAGATTACTTAAGAACAGAACCGGGCTTCCCTGGTGGCACAGTGGTTGAGAGTCCACCTGCCGATGCAGGGGACACGGGTTCGTGCCCCGGTCCGGGAAGATCCCACATGCTGCGGAGTGGCTGGGCCCGTGAGCCATGGCCGCTGAGCCTGCATGTCCACAACGGGAAAGGCCACGACAGTGAGAGGCCTGCGTACCGCAAAAAAACCCAACAGGACCAATTTGAGCTTGTGACATTCTTCTGATATTTTTTCTTTGGTATGTGTAAAACCAAGTGATAATATGTGGCCCTCTTTCTTCAATACTCTGATTGTAATGCTTTCCATTTATATTTTCCCCTTCCTTTAAGTCCCTTCTCTCCCCCTGCCCTTGCCAAATCATTTCAAGCCATTGTCTCTATTTGGCAATCAATTCTTTCCTGTTTTCACCTTCATTCTTCCCATATCTTGCCATCCTTCACATTGTCTTCAGTAAAATTCCTCAGACAGGCAGCTCACAAACCTTAGATGGCTCATCATTGCCTGGCTATAAAGTTCCATTCAACAGAACCCTATGGTGTCCAAACCTCTCTTTCTAACCCTCTTCTCTACTCTGGCACCTCATCCCATACTGCAGCCAAACTGGAGTCCTTAGTGTCCCCAGAACCTCTATTCCTCTGCGTCTTTGACCTCACTCTTTTCGGAGTCTGGGAAGCCCTCTCCTCATTTTTGGTGCCGCAAATCTTACTTGTTTCTAGGACCTGGTTCGATTGTGAACACACTCAGGAGGTCATCTGTGATTCTTGTCCCACTCTCCACCTCAGACAAAAACCAATTTTTCTTTCCTCTATGATCCCATTGTTTTTTTCTGTAAAACTAAATATGCCACTTAGACTCTGCTTTGAAACATAGTTATTCTCACGCAGGCTTATTTCATCCACAAATTTATAAAATTCTGTAAGGATCGAAACTAGCATTGCCATCTTTGTCTCTTCAAAATGCCAGGCAGGTGTTGTCACTGATGAATTAATTAGCAGCGCACCTCATGGTTTACAAAGTGCTTTGACACACATCTGTTATCTCACTGGGCACAGCCAGCTCTTACTAGTAGACCGTGCAGGTATTATCACCATTTCATAGGTAAAGTCACTAGGGTGCCAAGAGGTTGGGTGCCACTTAGAGGGCACTGGAGAGAGAAAATTGTTGGATGCCTGTCAGGGCCAGGCTGTACTACAAGTACTAGCTCATATAATCCTTACGGCAACCATATGGGGGTGAATGTTAACATCACATGCTATAGATGAGGAAACTGAAGCCCAGGGAAACTCAGAATAATTTTCCTAAAATCAAATAACTTTTTGCACTGAGGGGTGCTCCCTTTCTCTAGTATGGCATTGACGTTAATGAAATGTGATTAGCAAGTGTGGCCTCTCTTTAAAGTTTAGTCTATACATTCTGAGGTGTAAATATGTGTCAGACCAGCTGGCCTGGGGCTGTGGACTTTGGAAGAGTTGCAGCAGCTACTATATATCCAGCAGGGGACGTGGGAGAGCAGCACTTGGCTGGTAAAAAGGTCTGAGCTGCACACACAGCAAGATCACTGTTGTAACCTTTGCTGTCTTAGTATTTTACTTGGCTTCTAGCTTGTAGTTCAAGGTCAGTGCCTTGTCTTTGTTTTTCTTTTGGGAAAAGAATTGCCTCTGACACTATTGTCTTAGAAGGGGCAGGAATTGATGTCATAGAGAAACACTGTTTTGGATCCCATTATACTTCATAGGGCAGGTAGAAGCCCTATGAAAAGCCACGTGGGTTAAGGATCCCATCTTAGAAGGAGTGGCCAAGGTGGCAGAGTAGGAAGACACTGAGCTCACCTCCTCCCATAGGTACACCCAAATTACAACTACTTACAGAGCAACTATCTATGGGAATGAGCTGAAGACTAGCAGAAAGTATCTTCTACAACTAAAGATATAAAAAAAGGAACCACAACAAAATGGGTAGGAAGGGCAGAAATGTAGTATGCTTAAGATCCACAACAGGTGGTAAGTGACCCACAAATGGGGGTAAAATCTCAATTGCAGAGGTTTTCCCCCAGAAGTGAGGGGTCAGAGCCCTATATCAGGTTCCCCAGCTTGGGAGTCCTGTACCAGGAAGACAAGCCCCCAGCATGTCTGGCTTCGAAGGCCAGCAGTACTTGTGTACAGGAGAGCCAGAGAGCTGTAGGAAACAGATATTCTGCTCTTAAACGGTGCATGCAAAAGCCTCACATGCTCCAAGTCCCAGCACAGAGCCAGTAATTTGAAAGAAACCTGGGTCAGACCAACTTGCTGATCTTGAAGAGCCTCTCAGGTGCAGAAGGCAACTGGAATTCCCCCTGGGGACACAGACATTAGCAACAGCAGATTTTGGTAGCTCATTGTATCACAAGGACACTGGTGCTGGCAAGGGTCATTTCAGAGTCTTCCCTCTAGCCTCGTAGCACTGGGGTTTTACCTGACCAACAGTGGGCTGGCACCAGCCTAGGACACTCTGAGCACCACAGACAGCCATACTGGGATCTGACATTACCCACCAGTGGGTCAGCGGCCACCACATGAGGCAGGGCCTGGCAGCCAAAAGGGCTGGGGTCAACTCTGCCTGCCAGCACACCCACGGTAGTCAACCTCACCACAGCAGGAGGGCCCACACAGCCCACATAGGGGACACCCTAAAAGCATATAGGTCTGGTAACCAGAGGGAGTGTGCTACTGGGTCCCATAGGATGTCTCCAACGTAGGGCCACTTTTCCAGGTTTGGGAAATGTGGTGATATACCTAATACATAGAAATAAACACAGAGAATTAGGCAAAATGAGGAGACAGAGGAATATGTTCCAAATGAAGGAAAAAGACAAAACTTCAGAAAAAGAATGAAATGAAATGGGGATAAGCAGTAGTCCCCATAAAGAGTTCAAGGTAACAGTCATAAAGGTGCTTAACTCAGGAGAAGAATAGATGAACACAGTGAGAATTTAACAAAGAGTTTGAAAATATGAAGAAGAATCAAACAGCTGGAGAATATAATAACTGAAAAAAATAAACTAGAAGGAATAAACAGGAGATTATTTGATACAGAGGAATGTATTAGTGAATTAGAAGACAGAGTAGTGGAAATCATCCAAGTGGAACAGAAAAAATAAAAAAGAATTAAAAAAAATTAGGATAGTTTAAGAGATATCTGGGACAACATCAAGCGTACTAACATTTGCATTATAGAGTTCTCAGAGGGAGAAGAGAGAGAAAAAGGGGTAGAGAACTTTTCTGAAGTAAAAGCTGAAAACTCCCCTAACCTGGGAAAGGAAACAGACATCCACTTCCAGGAAGCACAGAGTCTTGAAAAAGATGAGCCCAAAGAGGTCTACACTGAAATGGCAAAAATTAAAGATGAAGAGATAATCTTAAAAGCAGCAATAGAAAAGCAACTAGATATGTGCAAAGGAACTTCCGTAAGATACCCAGCTGACTTTTCAGCAGAAACTCTGCAGGCTAGAAGGGATTGGCACAATATATTCAAAGTGACGAAAGGAAAAAACCTACAACCAAGAATGCTCTACCTGGCAAGGATATCGTTCAGATTTGAAGGAGAGATAAAGAGTTTTACAGACAAGCAAACAATAAAAGAGTTCAGATGCACTAAACCAGCTTGACAACACAACAAATGTTAAAGGGACTTTTTAAAGTGGAAAAGAGAAGACCACAACTTGAAATATGAAATTTATGAAAGGAAAAGTTTCACTTGTAAAGACAATCATACAGTAAAGGTAGTAGATCAATCACTAATAAAGCTAGTAGGAAGATTAAAGACAAAAATAGTAAAATCATCTATAACCATAAGAAGTAGTTGGATAAATTCCTGGAAATGTACAATCTTTAAATACTGAGTCAGGAAGAAATAGGAAATATGAACAGATGAATTACCAGTAATGAAATTGAATCAGTAATCAAAAAACTCCCAATAAACAAATGTTCAGGACTAGACGGCTTCACAGGTGAATTTTACCAAACATTTAAAGAAGAGTTAACACCTGTCCTTCTCAAACTATTCCACAAAATCGAGAAGGGAGAAACGATTTCAAATATTTTATGAGGCCAGCATCACCCTGATACCAAAGCCAGACAAAGACACCACAAAAAAAGAAAAATACAGGCCAATGTCTCTGATAAATATAGATGCAAAAAATCTTCAACAAAATATTAAACTGAATTCAACATTACATTAAATGAATCATGATTAAGTGGGATTTATCTTAGGTATGTAAGGATGATTCAAATCCACAAATCAATCAATATGATACATCACATTAACAACCCAAGAATAAAAATCATATGATCATCTCAATAGATGCAGAAAAACTTTGGACAAAATTCAACATCCATTGATGATAAAAACTCTCAATAAAGTAGGTGTAGAGGAAACATACCTCAACATATTGTAATAAAGGCCATAGATGACAAACCCACAGCCAACATTCATGCTAAACGCGGAAAAACTGAAAGCATTTCCTCTAAGCTCAGGAACAAGACAAGGATGCCCACTCTCCCCACTTTTATTCAACATTGTATTGGAAGTCCTCACTGCAGCAATCAGACAAGAAAAAGAAATGAAAGGAATACAAACTGGAAAGGAAGAAGTAAAAGTGTCATTTTTTGCAAACAACATGACACTATGTATAGAAAATCCTAAAGATGCCACCAAAAACCATTAGAACTCATAGATGAATTCAGTAAAGTTTCAGGATACAAAATTAATTTACAGGAATCTGTTTTGTTTCTATACGCTAACCACAAACCATCAGAAAGAGAAATTAAGAAAACAATCCCATTTACAGTTGCAGCAAAAAGAATAAGATACCTAGGAATAAACCTAACCAAAGAGGTAAAAGATTTGTACTCTGAAAACTATAAGACATTGATGAAAGAAATTGAAGACAACACAAAGGGAAAGTTATACTGTGCTTATGGATTGAAAGAATTAATATTGTTAAAATGACCAAGGCAATCTACAGATTCAATGCAATGCCCATTTTTACCAGTGACATATTTCACAGAACTAGAATAAATAATTCTAAAATTTCCATGAAAACACCAAAGACCCTGAATAACCAAAGCAATTTTGAGAAAGAAGAACAAAGCTGGAGGTATCACACTCCTTGATTTCAAATTGTACTACAAAGCTACAGTTATCAAAACAGTGTGGTACCAACACAGATACAGACACATTGATCAATAAAACAGAATAGAGAGCCAGGAAATAAGCCCATGCTTATATGGCCCATAAATCTACAACAAAGGAGGCAAGAATATACAATGGGGAAAAGAACATTTTCAGTGAATGGTGTTGGAAAAACTGGACCACTTTCTCACACCATATAGGAAAATAGGCTCAAAATGGATTTAATTGTAAGAGCTGAAACCATAAAGCTCCTAGAAGAAAACATAGGCAGTAAACTCTTTGACATTGGTCTCATCAATGTTTTTTTTTTTGATCTTGTCTCCTCAGAAACAAAACCAAAAATAAACAAATAGGACTACATCAAACTAAAAAACTTTTGCACAGGGAAAGAAACTCAGCAAAAGGGCAGCCTACTGGGTGGGAGATTTTTCAAACAATGTATATGATAAGAGGTTAATATCCAAAATGTACAAATAACTCATACAACTCAACCTAAAAAAAAAATCAAGTAAACTATTTAAAAATGGGCAGAGGGCTTGAATAGACATTTTTCTAAGGAAGACACATAGATGGCCAACAGATACATGAAAAGATGCTCAGATCACTAATTGTCTGGGAAATGCAAATCAAAACCATGATGATATACCACCTCACACCTGTCAGAGTGGCTATAATCAAAAAGAGAACAAAAGGGACTTCCCTGGTGGTGCAGTGGTTAAGAATCTGCCTGCCAATGCAGGGAACATGGGTTCGATCCTTGGTCTGGGAGGATCCCACATGCTGTGGAGCAACTAAGCCCATGCGCCACAACTACTGAGCCTGCGGTCTAGAGCCTGCGAACCACAACTACTGAGTCCGTGTGCCACAACTACTGAAGTCCGCGCACCTAGAGCCCATGCTCTGCAACAAGAGAAGCCACTGCAATGAGAAGCCCATGCATTGCAACAAAGAGTAGCCCTCGCTCGCCACAACTAGAGAAAGCCCGCGCAGAGCAATGAAGACCCAATGCAGCCAAAAATAAATAAATAGATACATTTATGTATAAAAAAAAGAACAAAAAACAAGTATTGGCAAGGATGTGGAGAAAAGGGAACCCTCACACACTGCTGGTAGAACTGTAAATAGGTGCAGCCACTATGGAAAACAGTATGGAGGTTCCTCAAAAAATTAGAACTGCTGTATTATCTAGCGATTGCACCTCTGGGTATTTACCCAAAGAAAACAAAAGCACTAATTCGAAAAGATATATGCTTGTCAATGTTCATTGCAACATTGTTTATAATAGCCAAGATATGGAAGCAACCTAAGTGTCCATAGATAGATGAATGGATAAAGAAGATGTGAGATATATATATACATATATATATATATATATATATACCATATATATATGAAAAATTACTCAGCCATTAAAAAAATTAAGTCTTGCCATTTGGGACAACATGGATGGATCTAGAGGGGATTATGCTAAGTGAAATAAGTCAGAAGGGAAAGATAAATACTTTATGATCTCACATATGTGAAATCTAAAAAATAAACAAAACAAAACAAAATGAAAACAGACTCAGGGATACAGAGAACAAACAGGTGGTTGCCAGATGGGAGGGGAGTTGGGGGGCTGGGTAAAATAAGAGAAGGGGATTAAGAGGTACAATCCTCCAATTATATAAAAAATAAGTCATGGGGATATAATATACAGCATAAGGAATATGGTCAATAATATTGTAGTAACTTTGTATGGGGACAGATTGTTAGTAGACTTATTGTGGTAATCATTTCATAATATATGCAAATCTCAAATTACTATGTAGTATACCCGAAACTAGCATAATATTGTACATCAACTTTACCCCAATAGAATATAGAATCAGAGTATATGTTATATTAAGTCCTTTCTGGAATAAGAACAGTAATAAATTAAGAAAAAATAAAAAGAGGAGACAGTATAAATCAGTCTTTTCCTGGCATGTTACATGTGGGGAGACTGGGCCCCCAGGAAGCAGAGTGTAGAAAGCAGATGGTAGAGATGGTCCAGGAGAGCTGTACTGAAGTGTAGAGGCAGGCTGATGAAGCCATGGGGGTCCAGGAGGGTGACAGTGGGCTGAATGACTAAGCAGTTGCTACTGCATGCCTTGGGAGCTTTGTAGATCCGGTTTGACCTGCAGAGATGAGATTGGAACAGAGCTGGTATTGATGCAGTTATGACTGAAAGCTAAGACTAGCTGGGTAAGGATGCAAAGGTGAACCAAGCTCAGAATTGTGACTGAAGTTTCACAATTCAGTGAAGTGGGAGTAGGGAGTGCAAAGTCTGGAGACATGAATGGGGGCCTGGTCTTAGGCTTGTCAGGGTAGGAATGGGGGAATATTTATGAAATATATTTAGGGGAATATTATGGGATATTTATTTATATTTATCCAGGCAGTGCCTGGATGGAGAGAGCAGACACATGTGTATAACAATATATATATTATCTCATAGATGAGGTATTTTGGGATAGGGAGCCATGCTTTATACCCCTTCAACTGTGCATTGCTAAATATCCTATTACTCGGGAGGCTGTCATATGAAGAAAGGGGCGTTCAAGACACCTGGTAGCCGTCTTGAATTGTCTCCCAGCAAGATCTGATTTCTTTTTTATTTTCCAGTTTCTGGCACAAATGCATTCTTCTCTTAACTTGTGGTAGGCTAAAAAGAAATGATTAGGTTTCTGCTCCTTCTATTCCTGACTGAGATTCAGGCATATGTTCAACCTTCTCTGATGACCTGGGGAATGGTTCCAGTTATTAGGTGGAAATAAAGTAACTGTTTCAACACATGAGTTCCATAGGATTTAGAAGGGCATAGTGCCAAGAACCTATTTCCAAATAGCTGGTAGAAACATTCATCATTTTTGGCTATATACTGATACTAAATTAAGAAACTAACATAAGCCAAGACTTATCATTGTTGGCTTATCAAAATCATAGTTTTGGAAATTCAAAGTATTGAAAATATTTTTTTACTAAAACAAATCTGAAGAAATATGTATAAATGAATTTTTGTGCTACAAAATTTATGGTGTGCTTTAAAAAATAACATTTTTCTAATTCTAAAAATGGTAGCTGCTCATTGAAGAGAAAATTGGGAAATGTAAAAGTACAAAAAGAATAAAGAAAATATCACCTATAATCTTCTACTTAGAGATGACTACTCTTAATATTTTAGTGGATTCTTTCTGGGCTTTAGTTTTCAAGGCATGTACTATATAATTTACATAGCTGAATTTGTACTTATAATCCAATTCATAATCTGGTTTTTGTTTTCTCTTCCACAATGCTATATGTGAGCATTTTCCAACATCATTAAGATTATTTATATATAAACATGCTTAATGGCTGCATAATTATTGTATGAATGTTCCATTACTTAATTAAAAATTTAAAAAAAATTTTTCATCTTGGAATAACTTGTTTTAGCAAAGGTTATAAAAATAATACAAAGATTTTCAGCATATCTTTCATCAAGTTTTTATGAATGCTAACATCATACATAATTATATATGATGGTCAAAACCAGAAAATTAATTATGATACAGTACTATTAACTAATCTCCAGGCCTTATCCAAATTTTACCAATTGTTTTGTAAATGTCCAGGATCATGCATTGCATTTAGTTGTAGTGTCTCCTCCAATTTGGTATAGTTCCTCCATCTTTCTTTACCTTTTATTATCCTGACTTATCTTGTAAAATATCCTTCCTTTTGGGTTTCTCTGATATTTTCGCATAATTAACTTCAGGTTATGCATTTTGGGTAAGAATACCATGGAAGTGATGTTGTGTCCTTCTCAGTGCATCAGTTCAGAAGGTGATATGCCATAAGTTATAAGCCATTCATGTATAGCTGATGTTCTGTCCATTGATTTAAGTGGGGTGTTAAAATTCCCTACTATTATTGTGTTATATACTATCAATTTCTCCCTTAATGTTTGTTAATATTTGCTGTATGTATTTAGGTGCTCCCATGTGGGGTGCGTATGTATTTGCAATTGTTATATTTTCTTATTTGATGGATTCATTTATCATTATGTATTATCTCTCTTCTTCTCTTATTACAGTTTTTTTTTTTTTTTTTCTTTGCCATACGCAAGCCTCTCACTGCTGTGGCCTCTCCCGTTGCGGAGCACAGGCTCCGGACGCGCAGGTTCAGCGGCCATGGCTCATGGCCCCAGCCGCTCTGTGGCATGTGGGATCTTCCCGGACTGGGGCACGAACCCGTGTCCCCTGCATCAGCAGGTGGACTCTCAACCACTGCGCCACCAGAGAAGCCCACAGTTTTTGTTTTAAAGTCTCTTTTGTCTTATATAAGTATTGTAACTTCAGCTTTCTTTTTGCTTTCATTTGCATGGAATACCATTTTTTCATCCCCTCAGTTTTGGTCTGTGTGTGAAGTGAGTCTGAAGTGAGTCTTTTATAGGCAGATCTGAAGTGAGTCTCTTATAGGCAGCATATATTATATATGGCTCTTGTTTTTCTTTTATTTTTTTGAATTTTATTTTATTTATTTTTTATACAGCAGGTTTTTATTAGTTATCTGTTTTATACATATTAGTGTATACATGTCAATCCCAATCTATCAATTCATCCCATCACCACCCCTGCCACTTTCCCCCCTTGGTGTGTGGCTCTTGTTTTTTTAATCCATTCAGCCACTCAATGTCTTTTGATTGGAACATTTATCCTGTTTGCTTTTAAAGTAATTATTGATAGCTCATTGAAGAAAAAATTGTTGTTACTTGCCATTTTGCTAATTGTTTTCTGTTTTTTGTAATTCTCTTCTGTCCTTCTTTTGCTCTCTTCTCGTGATGTGATGACTATCTTTATTGTTATGCTTAGAGTACTTTCTCTTTTTTTGTGAGTGTATCTATTAGGTTTTTGGTTTGTTGTTACCAGAGATTTATATATGTGTGTGTGTGTGTTTATTTATACATATATATGTGATTATTTTAGGTTGATAATCTTTTAAGTTCAAGCACATTCTAACCACCCTACATTTTTACTCCCCTCTCAATATTTAATGCTTTTGATGTCATATTTTACATCTTTTGTTTTGTAGATCCCTTTAACTAGTTATTGTGGTTATATATGATTTTACTACTTTTGTCTCTTAACCTTCCTACTAGTTTTATAAGTGGTTGATCTACTACCTTTACCATGTGTTTACTTTTACCAGTGAGATTTGTCCTTTCATAATTTTCATACTTCTAATTGTGGCCTTTTCTTTTCTACCTAGAGAAGTCCCTTTAACATTTTTTGTAAAGCTGGTTTAGTGATGCTGAACTCTTAGCTTTTGCTTGTCTGTAAAACTCTTTATCTCTCCTTCAAATCTGAATGATAGCCTTCTTTGTTGTAGGCTTTTCCCTTTCATCATTTTGAATATATTGTGCTACTCCCTTCTGGTCTGCAAAGTTTCTGCTGAAAAGTCAGCTGAATATCTTATGGAAGTTCCCTGACATAACTAATTGCTTTTCTCTTGCTGCGTTTAGGAGTCTCTCTTTGTCTTTAAGTTTTGCCATTTAATTATAATGTGTCTTGGTGTGGAACTCTTTGGGTTTATCTTGTTCAGGACTCTCTGTGCTTAGTGGACCTGAATGCCAGTTTCCTTTCCCATGTTAGGTGAGTTTTCAGCTATTATTTCTTTAGGTAAGTTCTTACCCCCTTTTCTCTTTCTTCTTCTGCTGGCACCCCTATAATGTGAATGTTAGTACGCTTGATGTTGTCCCAGAGGTCTCTGAAGCTATCTTATTAAACATTTTTTTGTTTGTTTGCCTTGTGTGATTTCCCCTTCTCTGTCATCCAGATTGTTGATTGGTTCCTCTGTATTATCTAATCTACTGTTTGTTCCTTCTAGCGAATTTTAAATTTCAGTTATTGTATTCTCTTGCTCTGTTTGGTTCCTCTTTATATATTCTAACTCTTTGTTGAAATTCTCACTGTATTCATCCATTTTTTTTCTAGAGTTCTATGAGTATCTTTCCAATATTCATTACCTTGAACTCTCTATGAGGTAGATTGCTCATCTCCACTTTGTCCTTCTTTTTCTAAGGTTATGTCTTATTCCTTAGTTTGGAACGTATTCCTCCTTATCCTCATTTTGCCCAGTTCTTTGTTTTGATTTCTTTGTGTTAGGATGTCAGTTTTGTTTCCCAGTCTTGGAGAAATGGCCTCATGTAGGTGATCTCCTATGGGGCTCAGCAGTATGCTCCCCTCTGGTCACCAGAGCCATATCCTCTAAGGGTGCCCCTGCGTGGGCTGTGTGGGCCCTTCTGTTGTGGCAGGAGCCAACTTTCATGGGCATGCTGGTAAGCAGGGCTGGCCTCTGTCAGGCTTTTCCTTGTGTGGTGGTTGTGGGCTATTGGAGGATAGGGTAGGCTTTGCATAGTTGGCTGCGTGGCCCAGAGGTGCTTGGGGTTGATGCCGATCCACTGGTGGGCGTGGCTGGGTCTCCGGTGCTAATAGGCTAGAGGGAGGATTCCACAATGGCACTTTGCAGTACCGGTGTTACTGCAGGAGTACGAGCTCCCCAAAATGTCTGCCCCCGGTGTCTCCATCCCCAAGGGGAGGCTCGGTTTCCTCCTGCCTCTCCAGAAGGTGCTCCAAGATCAGCAGTTGGGGTGATACAGACCCCTTTCAAACTACTGCCTCTGTTCTGGGACTCAGAGCCTGTGAGATTTTGTGTGTGCCCTTTTTATGTAGAGTCTCTGTTTCCTATAGCCCTCTGGCTCTCCTGAACATAAAACGTGCTATTTTTCAAAGATAGGCACTCTGGGGGTTTGTCTTCCTGGTGTAGCACTCCTGGACTCCTTGGGGAGGACCTCTACAATTGTGCTATTCTTCCTTTTGTGGGTTTCCAACCTGGGGGTATGGGTCCTGACTATACTGTGTCTCCATCCCCCTTTACCTGTCTCATTGTGATATCTTCTTTATGTCGTTAGTTGTGGAAAATTTTTCTTCTAGTCTTTAGGTCATCCTTATAGATAGTTGCACCATAAGTAGTTGTAATTTTGGTGTGTCTGTAGGAGGAGATGAGTTCAGGGTCTTCATACTCTGCCATATTGGCATCTCCCTCTATCCATTTACTCTTGTGTTAGTAATAATAGAATCCTTCCTTTTCTGTTCTTGCCAGCACTAGATGCATTTAACAACAAAATTTAAAAATGCAAACAAAAAAACCCACTGTTAATTAGATTACTGTTGAAGCTGGTCAATTTTTCATATATGTTCTAATCATTTTTTTCTGATTTCATGAGACATCTATCTAATTGCTCTCAAGCCCTTTTACACAGTGCTAAGTGTTTTACATATATCATCTCATTTAATGCTCCTAACCATTCCCTTAGGATGATACTACTAATATTTACATTTTACTGATTGGAAGCTAGGGTTCATTATTTTAAATAATGTGTCTAGGGGAATTCCCTGGTGATCCAGTGGTTAGGACTCCATGCTTCCACTTCAGAAGGCAGGGGTTCAATCCCTGGTCAGGGAAAAAAGATCCCGCAAGCTGTGCATGGCGTGGCCAAAATAATGATAATAATAATAATAATGTGTCTAAGTTCAGGCATCTATAAAGTGGAGACAGAGTTAGAACACAGACCCTCTGACTTAAAAGCACATGCAGTAACTCTAATGCTATTCTTGGTTTGGGGCTTACAAAGTATTTTCTTTAATGATGATAGTCTTTATATATTTAATACTTCCAACACTTTGCAAAATAGTAACAGAAAATCTGTGGTGAGTGGTTTAATTCTTAAAATGTAAAGAGCTTTGATAAAATATGAATTTAGGAGAAATTATTCTTTTCATTTAAATTCTATGATCATTGGATTTCTAAAATTGATACTGGGTCCTTTAAAAATGACCACAATAGAATTGCTCTTTTAAAACTTTGTTCTTTTTTTTTTTTTTTAAAGTTTATTTACTTTAAAAATGAAAAATTCTTCTAAACTTGCTTCCTTCAATTTTATGAAGGAATGATACTCTTATGAAAACAAAGAAAATAAATGGCTTGTTTGATTTGTTATCCAAAAGCATAAGAGATAATAGTAACTCTGGACATTGGTTTGCCTTTTCCATTTTCAAAATGCTCATAGTTGAATTACCTACCCTATGAATGAGGTAGGATTTCTATCTCCATGAGGAAGTGGAAGCTAAGAAAGGTTTGGTGATATCTCTAGTTATACAGCTAGTTTGTAGCATATTTGGTAGTAAAATATGGGCTATGTGAATTCCAGCTCTTTCCACTACATAAAACTAATTTAGAAGTGAGCTGTGAAACATTGAAATTCTGAACACTCCTCAAATTTCTATTTGTTTTCTGAGTAAGAAAATCATATCCACTTTGAATATCTTTATTTTGATATCTCACAAGTATATCTTAAAAACATGTCAAAAATGAAACATTTTTCTCCCTAATCCTATTTCTTCAAAATGTCAGTAAATTGCCTCTACCACCTTTTCATTTGCTTAAGTCAGAAACTTGGAAATTATTCTTAGCTCTTTTCCTCTTTCATTCAGTCTCCACACTCTGGTTTTACTTTGTGAGATGTATATATGACATCATACAGGAAAAAAGATACAAGAACTGGACATGCTCACTGGGTGTGTACATACAGGTGGTTAGTATAGAAATTGCTATACACTCAACTTTTTGTCTTCTGCAGTCGTAACTAAACAAAGTTATGAGGGAAATAATGATTCTTATATTAAATGCCTATGTGAATACTTTGAATGTACACATGTTACTTACATGTTACTTTGGCCACATCGAGGCATGTGGAATCTCATCCAGTCTCATCCACCAGAACACAGGCACCAGTCCCCTCCACCAGGAAGCCTACACAAACCACTGAACCAACCTTAGACACTGGGGGCAGACACCAAAAACAACAGGAACTGCAAACCTGCAGCCTACGAACAGGAGACCCCAAACACAGTAAGTTAAGCAAAATAAGAAGACAGAGGAATACACAGCAGATGAAGGAGTAACGTAAAAACCCACCAGACCTAACAAATGAAGAGGAAATAGGCAGTCTACCTGAAAAAGAATTCAGAATAATGATAGTAAAGATGATCAAAAATCTTGGAAATAGGGGCTTCCCTGGTGGTGCAGTGGTTGAGAATCTGCCTGCTAATGCAGGGGACACGGGTTCGAGCCCTGGTCTGGGAAGATCCCACATGCCGCGGAGCAACTAGCCCCGTGAGCCACAACTACTGAGCCTGCGCGTCTGGAGCCTGTGCTCCGCAACAAGAGAGGCCACGACAGAGGCCCGCGCACCGCGATGAAGAGTGGCCCCCACTTGCCACAACTAGAGAAAGCCCTCGCACAGAAACGAAGACCCAACACAGCCAAAAATAAAAATAAATAAATTAAAAGAAGGCTCAACATTAAAAAAAAAAAAAAATCTTGGAAATAAAATGAAGAAAATACAGGAAACCTTTAACAAGGACCTAGAAGAACTAAAGAGCAAATGAACAATGATGAACAACACAATAAATGAAATTAAAAATTCTCTAGAAGGCATCAATAGCAGAATAACTGAGGCAGAAGAACGGATAAGTGACCTGGAAGATAAAATAGTGGAAATAACTACCACAGAGCAGAATAAAGAAAGGATGAAAATAATTGAGGACAGTCTCAGAGACCTCTGGGACAACATTAAATGCACCAACATTCGAATTATAGGGGCCCCAGAAGAAGAGAAAAAGAAAGGGACTGAGAAAATGTTTGAAGAGATTATAGTTGAAAACTTCCCTAATATGGGAAAGGAAATAGTCACTCAAACCCAGGAAGAACAGAGAGTCCCATACAGGATAAATCCAAGGAGAAACATGCCAAGACACATATTAATCAAACTATCAAAAATTAAATACAAAGAAAAAATGTTAAAAGCAGCAAGGGAAAGCAACACATAACATACAAGGGAATCCCCATAACGTTAACAGCTGATCTTGCAGCAGAAACTCTGCAAGCCAGAAAGGTGTGGCAGGACATACTTAAAGTGATGAAAGGGAAAAACCTACAACCAAGATTACCCAGCAAGGATCTCATTCAGATTCGACGGAGAAATTAAAACCTTTACAGACAAGCAAAAGCTAAGAGAATGCAGCACAACCAAAGCAACTTTACAACAAATGCTAAAGGAACTTCTCTTGGCAGGAAACACAAGAGAAGGAAAAGACCTACAAAAACAAACCCAAAACAATTAAGAAAATGGTAATAGGAACACACATATTGATAATTACCTTAAATGTAAATGGATTAATTGCTCCAACCAAAAGACATAGACTGGCTGAATGGAAACAAAAAACAAGACCTGTATATATGCTGTCTACAAGAGACAGACTTCAGACCGAGGGACACATACAGACTGAAAGTGAGGGGATGGAAAAAGATATTCCATGCAAATGGAAATCAAAAGAAAGCTGGAGTAGCAGTACTCATATCAGATAGAATAGACTTTAAAATAAAGACTATTACAAGAGACAAAGAAGGACACTACATAATGATCAAGGGATCAATCCAAGAAGAAGATATAACAATTATATATGGACCCAGTGTAGGAGCACCTCAATACATAAGGCAAATGCTAACAGCCATAAAAGGGGAAATCAACAGTAACACAATCATAGTGGGGGACTTTAACACCTTACTTTCACCAATGGACAGATCATCCAAAATGAAAATAAATAAGGATACACAAGCTTTAAATGATACATTAAACAAAATGGACTTAATTGATATTTATAGGACATTCCATCCAAAAACAACAGAATACACTTTCTTCTCAAGTGCTCATGGAACATTCTCCAGGATAGATCATATCTTGGATCACAAATCAAGCCTTGGTAAACTTAAGAAAATTGAAGTTGTATCAAGTATCTTTTCCAACCACAATGCTATGAGACTAGATATCAATTACAGGAAAAAAAAAAACCTGTAAAAAATACAAACACACGAAGGCTAAACAATACACTACTAAATAACCAAGAGATCACTGAAGAAATCAAAGAGAAAATCAAAAAATACCTAGAAACAAATGACAATGAAAACACAATGACAGAAAACCTATGGGATGCAGCAAAAGCAGTTCTAAGAGGGAAGTTTATAGCAATACAACCCTACCTCAAGAAACGAGAAAAATCTCAAATAAACAACCTAACCTTACACCTAAAGCAATTAGAGAATGAAGAACAAAAAGAACCCAAAGTGAGCAGAAGGAAACAAATCATAAAGATCATATCAGAAATAAATGAAAAAGAAATGAAGGATATGATAGCAAAGATCCATAAAACTAAAAGCTGGTTCTTTGAGAAGATAAACAAAATTGATAAACCATTAGCCAGACTAATCAAGAAAAAAAGGGAGAAGACTCAAATCAACAGAAATAGAAATGAAAAAGGAGAAGTAACAACTGACACTGCAGAAATACAAAGGATCATGAGAGATTACTACAGGCAACTCTATGCCAATAAAATGGACAACCTGGAAGAAATGGACAAATTCTTAGAAAAGCACAACCTTCCAAGACTGAACCAGGAAGAAATAGAAAATATAAGCAGACCAATCACAAGCAGTGAAATTGAGACTATGATTAACAATCTTCCAACAAATAAAAGCCCAGGACCAGATGGCTTCACAGGCGAATTCTATCAAACATTTAGAGAAGAGCTAACACCTATCCTTCTCAAACTCTTCCAAAATATAGCAGAGTGAGGAACTCTCCCAAATTCATTCTACGAGGCCTCCATCACCCTGATTCTAAAACCAGACAAAGATGTCACAAAAAAAGAAAATTACAGGCCAGTATCACACATGAACATAGATGCAAAAATCCTCAACAAAATACTAGCAAACAGAATGCAACAGCACATTAAAAGGATCATACACCATGATCAAGTGGGGTTTATCCCAGGAATGCAAGGATTCTTCAATATATGCCATTCAATCAATGTGATAAACCATATTAACAAACTGAAGGAGAAAAACCATAGGTTCATTTCAATAGATGAAGGAAAAGCTTTCAACAAAATTCAACACCCGTTTATGATAAAAACCCTCCAGAAAGTAGGCATAGAGGGAACTTCCCTCAACATAATAAAGGCCATATATGACAAACCCACAGCCAACATCGTTCTCAATGGTGAAAAACTGAAACCATTTCCAGTAAGATCAGGAAGAAGACAAGGACGTCCACTCTCACCACTATTATTCAACATAGTTTTGGAAGTTATAACCGTGGCCATCAGAGAAAAAAAAGAAATAAAAGGAATCCAAATCGGAAAAGAAGTAAAACTGTCACTGTTTGCAGATGACATGATACTATACATAGGGAATCCTAAGGATGCTACCAGAAAACTACTAGAACTAATCAATGAATTTGGAAAAGTAGCAGGATACAAAATTAATGCACAGAAATGTCTTGCATTCCTATACACTAATGATGAAAAAATCTGAAAGAGAAATTAAGGAAACACTCCCATTTACCATTGCAACACAAAGAATAAAATACCTAGGACTAAACCTACCTAAGGAGACAAAGTACCTGTATGCAGAAAACTATTAGACAGTGATGAAAGAAATTAAAGATGATACACACAAATGGAGAGATATATCATGTTCTTGGATTGGAATAATCAACATTGTGAAAATGACTCTACTACCCAAAGCAATCTACAGATTCAGTGCAATCCCTATCAAAACCAATGGCATTTTTCATAGAACTAGAATAAAAAATTTCACAATTTGTATGGAAACACAAAAGACCCCAAATAGCCAAAGCAATCTTGAGAAAGAAAAACGGAGCTGGAGGAATCAAGCTCCCTGACTTCAGACTGTACTACAAAGGTACAGTAATCAAGACAGCATGGTAGTGGCACAAAAACAGAACTATAGATCAATGGAACAGGATAGAAATCCCAGAAATAAACCCACGCACATATGGTCACCTTATCTTTGATAAAGGAGGTAAGAATATACAATGGAGAAAAGACAGCCTCTTCAAAAGTGGTGTGGGAAAACTGGACAACTACATGTAAAAGAGTGAAATTAGAACACTCTCTAACACCATACACAAAAAGTAAACTCAAAATAGTTTAAAGACCTAAATGTAAGGCCAGACTTACATTTACTAACTGTAAAACTGTTAGAGGAAAACATAGGCAGAAGACGCTATGACATAAATCACAGCAGTATCCTTTTTGACCCACCTCCTAGAGAACGAAATAAAAATAAAAGTAAACAAATGGGACCTAATGAACCTTAAAAGCTTTTGCACAGTAAAGGAAACCGTAAACAAGATGAAAAGACAACCTTCAGAATGGGAGAAAATATTTGCAAGTGAAGCAACTGACAAAGGATTAATTTCCAAAATATAGAAGCAGCTCATGCAGCTCAATATCAAAAAAAACAAACGACCCAATCCAAAAATGGGCAGAAGACCTAAATAGACATTTCTCCAAAGAAGATATACAGATTGCCACATGAAAGGATGCTGAACATCATTAATCCTTAGAGAAACTACACCTCACACCGGTCAGAATGGCCATAATCAAAAAACCTACAAACAATAAATGCTGGAGAGGGTGTGGAGAAAAGGGAACCCTCTTGCACCATTGGTGGGAATGTAAATTGGTACAGCTACTATGGAAAACAGTATGGAGCTTCCTTATAAAACTAAAAATAGAACTACCATTCGACCCAGCAATCCCACTACTGGGCATTTACGCTGAGAAAACCATAATTCAAAAAGAGTCATGTACCACAATGTTCACTGCAGCACTATTTACAATGGCCAGGACATGGAAGCAACCTAAGTGTCCATCAGCAGATGAATGGATAAAGAAGATGTGGTACATATATACAATGGAATATTACTCAGCCATAAAGAGAAACGAAATTGAGTTATTTGTAGTGAGGTGGATGGACCTAGAGTTTGTCATACAGAGTGAAATAAGTCATAAAGAGAAAAACAAATACCATATGCTAACACGTATATATGGAATCTAAAAAAATAAAACATGGTTCTGAAGAACCTAGGGGCAAGGCAGGAATAAAGATGCAGATGTAGAGAATGGACTTGAGGACGTGGGGAGGGGGAAGGGTAAGCTGGGACGAAGTGAGAGACTGTCATGGACATATATACACTACCAAATGTAAAATAGATGGCTAGTGGGAAGCAGCCACATAGCACAGGGAGATAAGCTCAGTGCTTTGTGACCACCTAGAGGGGTGGGATAGGGAGGGTTGGAGGGAGATGCAAGAGGGAGGGGATATGGGGATATCTGTATACATATAGCTGATTCACTGTGCTATACAGCATAAACTAACAGCATTGTAAAGCAATTATACTCCAATAAAGATGTTAAAAAAATAAATACAATAGGGCTTCCCTGGTGGCGCAGTGGTTGAGAGTCCACCTGCCGATGCAGGAGACACGGGTTCGTGTCCCAGTCCGGGAAGATTCCACATGCCGCGGAGTGGCTGGGCCCGTGAGCCATGGCCGCTGAGCCTGCGCGTTCGGAGCCTGTGCTCCGTAACGGGAGAGGCCACAACGGTGAGAGGCCCGCGTACCGCAAAATAAATAAATAAATAAATAAATAAATACAATAAAATAGAAAATCTATCACTTAAGTTTAGGAGTTTAGCTGGCTTCATTGCTTCATTAGCTATACGTTTCTACAGATAACACAACTGTGGTTTTAGCACTTGGCCATCACTTATGGCTGCAAAACCAAGGGATCATACTCTGAATAAAACAGGTACAAACTCCTTTAACCTTTCTTTCTTTGGAATCACTCCTATTGTCATCATTTGGTTAACTACTATTTCTACATTCAGAAAAAGTATGTTTGGGTTTTTGTTTGTTTGTTTTTTGTTTCTGGCAAAAATGTCCAGTGAAGCTTATTTAGCCATCATATTTTTTAAAAGGCTTAATTAACATTCAAATTAACAGTAAAAATAAGTTATTAAAAATACTTACATTTTTGAGGTTTTTATATACCTTGGGGTTTCAGTTGACAAACTAACCTTAAAATAAATGTTCCTTCTGCTCCTGACCTGTATGCAGCTCATGCCACATGCACCTCATCTTCTGAGTTCACTAATACTGATTGGTCTGTACCTTGGTCAGAGGAGTCACTGATCACAGGCTTGGATAATGTAGCAGTATCAAATTGCTATTTCCAGAGGTTTACTCAATCAACTTTGGTATTTGTCTTATTGCAGACCTGTAACAAAGAGTTCATGGGCCAGTGTCAGTTCATCGACCACGCTTTGAGTAGAACTGAGCTGATGGGAACTAAGAAATACAGCACACTGTAGACAAATAATAGCTCCCATTTGAATACTGCATTATAGCCTACAAGCATTGTCACATGTACTATCTCCTTATCAGTGTAACTTAAAATGAATAAAGTATTCTCATTCTTCTGTCAAATCTCCCACAGCTAGGAAGTGGCAGGAGGGACTTGATGCCCGCAGTCCAATATGCTCTCTCATTTACAATTCCCAAAAAGCTACACAATACCTACATACCTAAATTACATGTACTTGTTATTTCTTCTTCCCAGCTATTTGCTGTGGCAATTCAGTTCTGAGTGGATATATAGTCTCTTTTGATGACTCATTTTCTAAGTAGATTTGAATTGATTTTGTGATCCTATAAAAAGTGTTAGAGTCAGTTTTGTTCTCTAAATTTATTATTATCCTAACATACAATTAGGAAATTAAATTCACTATCACATTTATAAAATGTCACTTTATAAAAAATAAAATTTTTACTCATCTTTCTCAGTATACCTTAAATGTAATATATCCCACCACCATCATTTAAATGAATGAAAAATAGGGAGTTAAATCAGGTATCCTGGGATTACTATATTACTAGTAGCTTTATAGATTAACTTCTTCATTTCTATTTTTTGAGCCCCTCTTATTAAAGAGCATGAAAACTAAAATGCCCATAGGGCCCGGCAAGTAATATAAGGAGGAAAGTAGGTGGGGTGGGACTGTGGTGAATTGCCTAGGGCACCGTGTTTTAATAGGGCAGCTGCTAGCTCTTACCTTCAGTTCATTGTGACCATGCATGACTGTGAGCCCAGGGCCACTAGCTTTTCTAATTTTTTTTTTTTTTTTGCGGTACGCGGTCCTCTCACTGTTGTGGCCTCTCCCGCTGCGGAACACAGGCTCCGGACGCGCAGGCTCAGCGGCCATGGCTCACGGGCCCAGCCGCTCCGCGGCATGTGGGATCTTCCCGGACCCGGGCACGAACCCGCGTCCCCTGCATCGGCAGGCGGACTCTCAACCACTGCGCCACCAGGGAAGCCCTCTTCTGATTTTTAAGAAGAGTTGGGTGTCTAGATTTTTATTAGTTTCTTTTTTTAATTTTAAAAGTTGGCAGCAAATTAAAGTATTTTGAAACACTGTGCAGCCCAATGAAGCCCAGCTGCAGGCGGACTGCCAGCTAATTACTGCTGGCTTGTGCAGAGATCGCTGGTGTTCAGCTGAAGGTTCTTAGCTACTCAGTGTCATTAGGAGGAAAGTGAGGTCATTGGTTTAAGAAAGATATTCAGTAAGAGGTGAGCAAGGTTTTCTGCGCAATTCTAACTTTGCCACAAAATACAGTCAACAGAGCACCCTAATGCTGATCACTCTGGTATGTATCCAATTAAATTTTTTTTTTATTGAGGTGAAATATATCAATATGTAATATAAAATTTATCACTTTAACCATTTTTAAGTGTACAATCCAGTGACATTAAGTATTTTCAAAATGTGCAGCCCTCCATTTTCTAGAACTTTGCAACATCCCTAACAGAAACTCTGTACTCATTAAACACTAACTCTCCATTCTCTTACCCTAATCTCTGGTAACATCTATTCTACTTTCTGTCTATACAAATTTTCCCATTCTATGTACGTCATTTAAGCGGAATCTACAATAATTATCCTTTGTGTCTGGCTTATTTTACTTGGCATGTTTTTAAGTTTCATCCATGTTGTAGCATGTATCAGAATTCGATTCCTTTTTAAGGCAGAATAGTATTTCATTGTATGTATGTATATATATATATGTATTTTATGCTTACATTCATATACACCATATTTTGTTTATCTATTGAACTGTTGACGGACATGAGTTGTTTCCACTTTTTGTGAATAATGCTGCAATGAATGACAAGTATCTGTTTAAGTCCCTGCTTTCAATCCTTTTAAGTATGTAACTAGGAGTAGAATTACTGGATCATATGGTAATTCTATGTTTAAGTTTTTGAGGAGCTGACAAACTGTTTTACACTGTGGCTGCCCCATTTTACTTTTCCACAAGCAGTGTACAAGGGTTCCACTTTCTCCACATCCTCACCAGTACTTGTTGTCTTCCATTTCTTGATAATAGCTATCTTAATGAATATGAAGTGGTATCTCAATGTGGGTTTGATTTGCATTTCCCTAACAACTAGTGATGTTGAGCATATTTTCATCTACTTCTTGGTCATTTATATATATTCTTTGGAGAAATGTCTATTCTGGTCCTTTGTTTTTGAATTGGATTATTTGTGGGTTTTTTGGTTTTTTTTTTTTTTGTAGGAGTTCTTTGCATGGTATCATTTAAAAATCGCTTTATTTATTTATTTATTTATTTTGCGGTACGCGGGCCTCTCACTGCTGCGGCCCCTCCCGTTGCGGAGCATAGGCTCCGGATGCGCAGGCTCAGCGGCCATGGCTCACCGTCCCAGCCGCTCCGCGGCATGTGGAATCCCCCCCGGACTGGGGCACGAACCCGCGTCCCCTGCATCGGCAGGCGGACCCCCAACTACTGCGCCACCAGGGAAGCCCTAAAAATCGCTTTATTTTACGTACAAAAAAAAAAAGGAATGAGAATTTCAGGGTTAAGATGACAGGTTTAATACATCTATTTCATTTTTCTCCCACCTAAAACCTCTCCAGACCTACTGTAAATGGGTGAAATATAGTCATAGACCCACAAGTGCAGGAAGGACAGGGAAAGAGAAAACAATGAACTTAGTTTAGAAGCTGGAATGTGAGTAGATGAGTGGTAACTGAATGGGTAACTCAAGGCAGTGGAATTCTGAGCTGGTAGAGAGGAAAGCTGCTAAGATCCGTGAGGTACTAGGTGGTAACTGGCAGCACCAAGATGCCTCTGGATCTTGGCGTGAGTTGTGGAGGAGTGGGGGAGAGCTGTCTGAAAAGCTGGATTCTCTCACTCCATGCTGCTGGGTAACCGCCCTGCCCCACCCCAGTGGGAGGTTAGGGGTTAAAGGGTGGGTCTGCAGTAGGATCACTTTTGTTGATGAGTTCACAGTGTTGATGGTGTGTGGCTGAGACTAATGAGACAATGAAGAGGTACGTTCCTATAAATGATTCCACTGCAGCCTGGTGCTTTTTGTTCAGCACCTGAGCAAGAGCCTCACATACCAACATAGAGAAAAAAGACAAATCTGCCCCAGCTAAGGGGAATGCTTTTGTCAATCCTTGCGTGCTCCTGTATATGTGAAATATCTCTGGGGGCATGTGTAAGAAGCTGGCAGCAGTGGATGCCTCTAGGTGGGGTGAATTTATGACTTGGGGCCTTGATGAGAGGGAGGTTTTTCAGTCTTTACCCTCTTGTGCATTGAATTTTGTACCATGTGCATCTGTTAATTATCCAGAAAGGGAATAAAATAAAATACCTTCCTCTAGCCCTAAAGTAATACATACCAAAAAGATGAGATAATTTAGAACTATCATTTGCTGTGTGGCTCAAGGTAAGTTTTCAATAAATATTTTTTAGTAAATGAATAAATTAGAGAAAAATATATCCCCATCCACATTCCTCAGAGGTTGGCATATACCTATATACTTGGTATATAGCTTTAAAATTCTTTTTCTCTCTCTCTCTCTAGAAATGCGTATGCTCCCATATATATATATATATGGGAGCATATGCATTTTAAACAAAAATGGCATCATGCAATGCATATTTTTCTGCAATTTAAACTTTTCACTTACTCTTATATCTGGCCAAGTGAGAATATGTAGTAGCCCAGGATTTCATTGAGTAGGTGTGCTGCACTTTATTTAATATTCCCCTAATTAGTAGACCTCTTTTTGCTATTGTAAAGAATTTTGCAGTGGATGTTTTCCTCTTGCTCTGTGTCTTTGCAAATGCATGTAAATATTACTGGAGAATCATTTCATGGCAATAGATTCATCAGGCAAATGATATGCCAGTTTAAAATGCTCATAGCTTCTGCCAAATTGCCTTTTTAAAAGGTTACATCACTTTTTGTTGGTGTTGCTGAAAAATGCCATTAAAGATAAGTCAAATATTTTTCTATTTTATAATTTCTTAAGGGTTTCTTTCTTTCTGTCTCTTTTTTTTTTTTTTTAAGAATGAATGTTGAATTTTATCAAAAGCCTTTTTGGGAATCTATCAAGATGATCGTATGATGTTTCTTTACTCTATTAATGAAAGGAGTTTTATTAATAGGTTTCTTAACATTTCATCATCTCTGCATTCTTGGAATAAACACTAGTTGTTTACAAGGTATTAAATTCATGCATTCATAAAATGAATGCTAAATTCATTTTGCTAAGGTTTAATTTTTATTCTTACGTGAAAATGTATTTTTCTTTTTTATGCTATCTTTGTCAAGCATTGCTATTGAGGCTATTATATCCTCCACATTTTTGTTTTTTGAAATAAGTTAACTAACTTAGGAACTATGCGTTTTTTCAGTTTTAGTAAACAGTCTTTGCCTTTAAGAGAATCTTGTCTTGGTATTTTTAGAGACACACGTCTTTAATAACCATTCAATGACTGTTGAGCTGTTCCTTTTTTCCCCTTTCCTTGAGCTAATTTTAGTAACAGATAATTTCCTAAACTATAATCCATTTTATTGATAAAAATATTACTGGCCTGATGTTGCACATGACATGTTTTCTTACAATTTTTAATCCTTGGAACTGAAGTGATGTTCACATTCTCAGCACTAATCGTGTGTGTTTTCTGTTTCTGTCTTGCCAGAAATTTATGTCCTCGTTTATTGGTCTTTTTACAGAACCAAATCTTGAAATTATCTATTCTAGGGTTGTAGGATTTTTTTTCCTTTTTCCTGATTTTCCTTTTTTTCCCTTTTTCCTTTAATTTATGATTTTGGAAAAACAATTTTTCCCATTAAAAAATTTATATTTCTAGGGCTTCCCGGGTGGTGCAGTGGTTGAGAGTCCACCTGCTAATGCAGGGGACGCGGGTTCATACCCCGGTCTGGGAAGATCCCACATGCTGCGAAGTGGCTGGGCCCGTGAGCCATGGCCGCTGAGCCTGCGTGTCCGGAGGCTGTGCTCTGCAACGGGAGAGGCCACAGCAGTGAGAGGCCTGCGTACCAAAAAAAAAAAAAATTTATATTTCTAGCTTCTTAAGCTGGATGTTTGTTTTTAATTTTTCTTTGAAATAAAGGTTTTTAGGCTCTGAATATTTCTCTTAGAATGCTCCCAAACCTCTCTATTGCTAACTCAGTGCAGTATCATTTCTCAGACTGTCCTGCTGGATCTTCCAGTAGCTTCTGGCACAGCTGATCACTCCTTCCTCCTTGAAATGTTTTCTTCTCTTGGCTTCTGGGCACCACCATGATTTCATCCTGTCACACTGGCTGCTCCATCACAGTCTCCTTTGCTGGTTTCTTTTCTCTTCTATATCTTAGTGTTAGGGAGCCCCAGAGCCAGTCCTTGGTTCCCTTTGCTTGTCTCTGTTGGTGACCGCTCTCAGCCTCATGGCTTTGCATACCATGTATGGCGCTTACAATGCTTACATTTATTTCTTCAATCTAGTCTTCTGTGCTGCACTACAGACATACATATCAGTTAGCTCATCAGTATTGCCACATGGATATCCAATGGGAGTCTCAAAGTTATCATGTTCAAGACTGAGCTCTTCATCTTTTCCTGAAAACTGTTTCTCCTCTCAGCTCCCCATCTCCTTCAGTGGCAGCCTCATCCTTCCAAGTGTACACACCCAAAATTTTGGAGTCATCTTTGACTTCTCTCCTTATGCTACATCTGCTTGTCAGAAAATACTGATGACTTTCCTTTAAGAACATATCAAGAATCCAGCCACTTCTCACCTCCTCCACTGCTACCACCATGGTCCAAGCTACCATCATCTTTCACTTTGTTTATTAGATTAACCTCTACCCTGGTCTTCCTGCTTTCACTGTTGCCGCCCCTACCAACTCTCACAATTTATTCTTAACCCAGAAGCTAGAGTGGTCCTCTTAAAACATAAGTAAGATGTCTTTCCTTTGCTCAAAAACCTTCGTGCTCTTTGACCCACTTCTTCCCAGGGCCAGTCCTTGCCATACCTGCCTTCTTGTGAATTAGAAAAAAGGGTCTCCTTTCGCCAGAAGGATACAACTTGGACCAGGTGTATGGCTTGGCAAGCAGACGTGGGCTTGATTTTAGCACCTGCTTACCTTCTTGGCTTGGTACATTTGTACAATGAACAACTTGTACAGCCATATCTAGTGGTCATGCTAGAATGATACAGGCAGAGCTATAGCTTGAATGGAGTTATAAGTGGTTAGAGAAGACAGATTCATTGGATAAACTTAGAGACCTGGGCAAAGATACCAAGACCGACATTCCTGGATCTAAACAAGGGTGGATCCTGGAGCTATTGTATGCACTTGTTTTCTCTTACGTATATTTCATTTCTGGGTTTGTAAGTTTCTGAGCCAGACTTAATGTAGCTTTGGATCATGAATGGTAGTGAGAGTGTAGGTTATCCCAGCCATTCTGATTTATGCTCCATGTCCTAGATAGGGCAACAGGAAGTCTCCCAGATCCCAGGTGCCATTGAACATCATGTGGCAAGTGTCCTTGCTTGAGGTGGTTTCAGTTTGGAAGGATGCACTAAATCAATCTATTTTTCTATTTATTTATATGTATTATATATATACAAATAATTATAAATTATATGAATATATAATTATAAATATATGTGTATATATAATATAAATGGTAAGATTTATATTTTTATAAGATCACATGAAAAGCTGTAGGATGGGACTGTGCAGTGAGAGTTGTGCCTCCACCTGAAATAAACAGCATGTTAGGTCTTCACACCTGTTCACTGTCTCTACAGATGTTCTGGGTGGCAGAGCCATGAACAGCCCCAGAGGGTAGTTCTGAGTATGTAGATCCTCGTAAGCTGGCTGCACAGGACATGGGGAGTTGGAAAAACTGGCAAAAGCCTTCGTATGTGTAAATTTTTTTATCTTTTGTCAGAGAATGTAGGTTTTTCTAATTCTTTCTGAACACTAACATTATTATAAATTTCTAACATCAAGAATGAGGATTTTTAACTTGAAAGACAAGAAAGGGATCTGGGGTGGTGTTAAAGTGATGGGGGTGGTGTTTTCTCTGAGGGCAGCTGTGGGGCTCTCTCTCAGTCACCTAGGGAGTTGTTAGTCCTATGGGAGGGAAAGAGGGGACTTTAGAACAAGGATAAAGTCAGCAGACTTGTAGCTCTGAGACTTACTAGCTCTGGGGCCTGGGCTTTGAGGTCCAGCTTCACCACTGACAAACTGGGTGACCTTGTGCAAGTTACTGACCTTCTTTAAGTTTCAGTTTTTCTTGCCCATGGAATGTTAGTATTAATCTTTACCTCCTAGAGTGCTGGAAGGATTAAATAAAGTAACACATGAGAAATGCGTAGCATGGTGCTGGACTTCAGAATGAACACTCAGGAAGCATCATCGTTATCATTGTTGGAGCCTGTATTGTCTTCAGCTTCCTCTTATGGGCTCCCATTCTGAGAGGTGTAACACTAAGAAGAATGAGTTGCTAAAGTGGCTTATGTGTGTAAAAATTATTTTCCAGTTATGTTTCTACACCTATAATGAAGATAAAATATTAACAGTAAAGGTAAAATTGATAAAAACAAGCAAGTTGGGTTGGATTGATCACCGAGTTTCTGGGAATATTTTCCCTTCTGAGTGATTCAGGTGGTCAGACACTAGCGAGGCTGCCTAAACTGGGTTATCAGGCCATTCTCGTGAGGCCTGCTGTGCAGCTGACTTGCTGTCTCTTCAGGAGAAAATGAGTTCATTATAAAGAGAACAGTTTGTATATTTCCTTCCAGGAATCTCAAGCGTTTGGCTTAGAATTTTTTTAAAAAATAAGTTAACGCAAGTATTCGGAAGTCAGGCTCTGGGAGACTTCTCTTGAAAATAATTACAAGGCTACATGAATTAAGATTCTTTGGTTCGTAAGTAACAGAAATAGACTCTGGCTAGCTTAAGTAAAAAAGAAGTGTATTGGATGGGCACAGGATTATCTTATTCATTCAAGAAATCACTGACCAGCCAAATCTTGGAAAGCACAGGAACTGAGGGTTCAGAGCAGGAAGTTTGTAGAACTCTGCTATCAGTGTCTCCACTCCAGCAAACCCTAGTCTTAGTTTAATTTCCAGAGAATTGGATAGGCCTGGCTTGAGCCCTTGTTTGAACTTATCCTTGGACCAATCAGCTATGGCCAGTGGTAGGGTCTTCTAGTTCAGACAATGCAGCTGAACACCCAACACACACGACCCTGGCAGCTCCTGGAGAGGTGAGGCAGGGGGTATCTGCCATAGAGTATTTTACCTTTCAGCTACTTTCTTTTTTCTCCTGCCCTTAAAGACCTTGGTGAGTTTTTTTTTTTTTTGAGGTATGCGGGCCTCTCACTGTTGTGGCCTCTCCCGTTGCGGAGCACAGGCTCCGGACGCGCAGGCTCAGAGGCCATGGCTCACGGGGCCTAGCCGCTCCGCAGCATGTGGGATCTTCCTGGACCAGGGCACGAACCTGTGTCCCCTGCATTGGCAGGCGGACTCTTAACCACTGCACCACCAGGGAAGCCCCCTTGGTGAGTTTTTTATTCTACTTTTTGTTCGGGGAAGTTAAATGAATTCCTGCGCCTGTCCCTGGACACTTGATCAATGATTTTTGAGAAGTTCTGTGAGCGTCAGCAATTCTATTTAGTCAATCCAAAAAGAGCAGTCTTTGGGTAATTCCTCTGGTGATAACTGTTCTTCACCATTTCTTTGCTTACATTTCATTTTTTCTTTCTTGGTGTTTTTTTGAAAAAACAACGTATTTATGTATACGTTCTACATTGATTGCCATCTGATTACTACACATCTTTGAATGGGCTGGCCATCAGGGGAAGGGAGTGGGTGGGGTGCTGAACTGGGGCAATCTGAACCCTGACTTGGGTTTATTGTCTCAAACATCTTCTCATCATATCTGTTATTGCCTTTGTCATGGAAGAACATTTCCTTTCAGTTGTCTTCTCTCCCCCTGATCTTTTTTTTTTTTTTGAGAAGGACTGTTCAATAAGAAGGCGTTATTTCCTCTTAAAAATTATGAACTGTATAATTCATACCGAAGAATAAATATGTCTTATTAGACTTTAAAGGCTAAGTATAAAAAGAACGTTCATATGTAAATAGAACATTCCAGTGTCTTAGAAATCCTCTGTGTGCCCTGCCCTGATTACACCATTCCTCCCCTGGTGGTAACCATTTGCTGACTTTTGTGTTCATACTTTCCTTACTTAAAATCAATTTTTAAAATCACCTATGTATATATGTATGCCTAAGCATACATAAAAACATGATTAGTCAGTACAAACCTGGCTGAGCAGGGAAGGAGATATACTGACTGTGTTAGAAGGAATCTCCCAGGAGAAAATAAGCCGAACAGTTTCTTGGAAGTGATTTACAAGAGACTCCTCTGCAGAAGTCTCTGGGCAAAGGCTTGAATGAGTCCTGGGAAAGTCAAAACATTTGGCAGGCCAGGAGTGTGGGCTAGCGATATCCAGAGGAAACATGGGTGAAGGGAGTAGGATTCTCTGTTTGTTACTTCCCAGCTCACCGCGACCAACCCCAGAGCTAAAAGGTAAAAAGCAGTGGTTCTCAAGGTTTGGTTCCTAGGCCAGCAGCATCAGTATCATCTGGGAGCTTGTTAGAAATTCCTAGTTCCCAGTCCAGACCTACTAAATAGGCTTCTCTGGGGTTGGGGCACAATAATCTGTGTTTTAAGAGGTTTACCAGTGATTTTGATGCATGCTAAAGACTGAGATACACTGGATAAGGCATATATTCTATATATCCTCTTGATCCCAGTTGTAGCATGGAGGGGAAAGCATGAGTTCAATTAACTAGCATTTGGTCAAGATGGGCTGAATATAGATGGTAATATGAATCAGGCTCACTAGGTGTTCATTCCTCCGCTAAAAAGGCAGTACAAGGGAGCAAGTATCTGAGGGATGACAGCTCTTAACATGGCTGTCTTTTGGTGACACTGCACCAACCTGGTTTGTTGTCCCCTGAACCTGGTGCACAGCCATTAACCCAGGATCTTCCTTTATCATCCCACCTTGAGATTACCTTCAGTTCTCTCCTCTTTCCTCTACTCCATTTCTTGCCTTTTCTTGGTTTACTCTCTTGCTTTGGTAAAGAAATATTCAATAGTTTCTTCCAAAAGGGTGAATGGGATGTAAATTTTTGGAGTCCTGGAGTTTCTAAAAATATCTTCATTTTTTTTCATGCTTGATTAATTGTTTGGCTGAATTTAGAGGAATGCTGAAGACATTACTCCATTGCTTATTCTTTAGTCATCTTCTAGTATTGCTGCTGAGGAGTCTAAAGCCATCTGACTCTTGTTTCTTTACTCTTTTTTGTTTGTATGTGACTTGGTTTTTCCTCTGTAAAGCATGCAGAATCTTCTATTTGCCCCCAGAGCTCTAAAATTTCCCAAACATATGCCTTAGTGTGTGTTTTTTTTTTGTTGATGTGGGGCATTTTAAAAATTAATTGTACTGTAACCCTTTCACAGTTTGAAAATGTATATCTTTTCATCCTGGGAAATGTTCTTAAATTATTTTGTTGATTTCCATCTCTTCATTTTCTCTGTCCTCTCTTTCTGTAATTCCTGTTTATTGTTTGTTTTGGATGCTGTAACTCTTAGGCTGGTTGCCATTTTAAATTTTTCATGTTTTAGCTCCTTATTTTTCTTGGACTGTTCCCTTTTTGATAGCTTCCAATTCTTTTTTTTTTTAATTTTATTTATTTTTGGCTGCGTTGGGTCTTCATTGCTGTGTGCAGGCTTTCTCTTGCTGCGGCGAGCGGGGGCTACTCTTTGTTGTGTTGCACGGGCTTCTCCTTGTGGTGGCTTCTCTTGTTGCGAAGCACAGGCTCTAGACGCGCAGGCATCAGTAGTTGTGGCACGTGGGCTTCAGTAGTTGTGGCTCGTGGGCTCTAGAGCGCAGTCTCAGTAGTTGTGGTGCACGTGCTTAGTTACTCCACGGCATGTGGTATCTTCCCAAGCCAGGGATCGAACCGTTGTCCCCTGCATTGGCAGGCGGGTTCTTAACCAGTATGCCACCAGGGAAGTCCGATAGCCTCCAATTCTTGTTTCATGAATACAATGTCCTCTCTTTTCTCTCTGAGGATATTGATGATATTTTCAAAGTTTTCTTCACTGTAAAGTATGTTTCCTGGAAATTGCTTTTTTCGTGAGGACGGGGTTCTCTATCTTCTATATTAGAGATTAAAAAAATTAACAGAAACCTCAATCAAATAGAGTCAGGAGACCAGAAGAGGGAGCTCTTATGCCCTGCAATGATAGTGGAGCCCAACAGGAAGAAGAAAGTCTCCTCTTCTTTCCTGAAAAGGGCTCAGCCAATGAAAAGCCATAGGCTCTTTGTTTACTATAGTCCTCTCAACTACCTTTCCCCCTCTATGAAAGTGTTCTCTTTCCCTTTCCTTGCGGGGACTTGCATGTGGCTCACGATAGTTGCAGACCCCAAGTTGCAATTCTCGGCTGATTCCGAAGAACCCCATCTTTGTTGGAGGAATATCTGGCTGTCTATCTAAGGTCAACAGAAGTTTCCTTAGATATCTGACTTAGCTGTTTGCTCATATTAAAGAGTTAAGAACGAAAAAGCTAACTGGAAGCTCTAAGCATGTGCCTGTAGGGCTTTTCATTCTTGAGTTTCACAAAATAATGGCGGGGGTGGGGTGGGGGACTTCCCTGGTGGCGCAGTGGTTAAGAATCCACCTGCCAAAGCAGGGGACACAGGTTTGAGACCTGGTCCAGGAAGATCCCACATGCCACGGAGCAACTAAGCCCATGCACCACAACTACTGAGCCTGAGCTCTAGAGCCTGAGAGCCACAGCTACTGAAGCCCGCGCGCCTCGAGCCTGTGCTCCGCAAAAAGAGAAGCCACTGCAAGGAGAAGCCCGCACAACGAAGAGTAGCCCTGCTCATCGCAACTAGAGAAAGCCCTCGCGCAGCAACGAAGACCCAACACAGCCAAAAAACAAACAAAGCAAAATAATGGGGGGGACCATTTGTTGGAGAGCTCCTGATATTAGTATTTTCACATTTTACTCTTTTATCAAATTCCGCAGAGAGGAGTCTTCCAATATCCTACCTGGCTCCCAGTCTTCTGGAACATGAGTGGGGGATGAGGGACTTAACACTTCAGCTTCTCAGACCTTGTTCATCCACTCTGCCTTATTTGGAGATTCCCCACCCCCACTTCCCTTGTCTGGGACGCATAAGGTTAACAATGCACATGACTTCTCCTTTAGCCCTTTCTTATCTGCCTGTTCAGTGGAGCTGAATTAGGACTCTCCATAGGCCCAAAGGAGGTATTTCTTAGGTATTTCTACTATAACACTGTTTATACATTACTGAAAAACCTTGTGTTCTGTAAAAGTCATGCTCTGAAAATAAGGCCTCTGGGAAAATAGGGTTAGGCGAACACTACTCAAAATTTTGTACTTTTTGTAGTCAGTACAATGCCAAACCAATAATAATTCTAATAAGAAAGACAGTAGCACAATTAAATCTCCATGTGCATTTGTTCCAGAATAATTCGGTAGCTCCTTTGCAGCCTTAAACTGAGGTATAAGTCCTGGAGAGCATTTGCTTCTAACAGAGATTAGTACCAAAATAAAAAATGCCTTTGCAGTTCCAACACCTGAACTCTCAGTTCCTTCAAATGGTTAACATAGTAGAAAATGTAGAGGTTCTCGAAGTCACTTCTGGCCTTTTTTTTTTTTTCTTTTTAAAGGATTTCATGTACTGTTAAGGCTTTATCGTTAATTGTGAGAAATCTTGCCCCTGATAGCTTCAAAATGACTGAGAAAAATCATTTATGAACCTGTACAATTTCTGAATTGTACCGTATCATCTCCCTAATTACCACTTGTGTTCGAATCAGTTCTCATTAAAATAGTGTGTTATGCCTGAAAGACTGTATACCTCACTTCTGTGGGCATTTCTGCCTCCAGGACTTGTTTCTCTAACCTAAAGGTCCTTGCATAGGGCTCCCCACACACTGATAATTCCTCTAGGGGAAGTATGTATGTACTTGTGCATTCCTCCCACATTTCCATCCAGAATCCCCAGAGTTGGGGCGGTGTACCTGTGGACTGGAGTTACGTCTGTTTCCTTGTTTCACTGATGATATTACTGCTTTTCTTTTTCCCCTCAGATTTTCATGTTCAGGAAAATATTTTCAGGAAACTTTGAGAGAGGGTAGTAGAGTTGAATATATCACTCCATCTTCTTTACCCAGAAGTCTCCCAGGCACAGAGGTCTTTGAGGAAGGTGAACTCAAAGTTAGCTGGAATTTTACAGGTTGAGACGTCTGCTTTGGCCCCAGAGGCTTCTGTGGAAAGAAAGGCTTTGAGGCTGGGGTGAGTTAGAGAGAGGGAGAGGTGAAGGAAGCATTCTGGAAACAGGGTCTGTGCCTATTGATCTAATTCAACTGAGCCTGATTCAGGGTCTGTTTAGAGTACTCTCTTGTTTTCTATGTTTTGAATCTCAGAATTGCCTAGGAACTTAAGAAAAAGCAGATTCCTGGGCACCTTTCCTGAGGACCCACTCTGGGATATGCTGGCTGGTGAAAGAAGGGGAAGGAAAGCCAGTGTGTGGCTGTGATGTGGCATTTCACGTATAAAGGTGCATATAGTTCCATTTCTAGTTCTGCTGCATTTCAAAGAGATGTAACCCTGTGACCTGTAACCCTGTGATCACTTTATCTGCAGTGGCCCAGTCTAATTAAATTGAATCAGTGACTTTAAGCACAAAAATTAATTGTGTCTTGGGCCCTTAACAATTATTACTGCTTTCTGAACAGAATATTTGACTCTTACAGGAAACTCTCAATTTTCATTTTCCGTCGTGGCTCTTTTTCAAAGGGTGGAGATTTCTAAAACCTGAATTGTCCGCCACATACAGAACTACCTATTATAGCTCTTAGTCTTTATGGCATTCCATAGTTAATTATTACTGTACTAGAATAGAACTTCATTTAAACATTTAAAAGTTTGTGGCTATGTTAAGCAAAAGTTTAATTAACTTATTTGTCAAAGTGTACTTAGTCTACCAACTCTACTGGAAAACCAAACTCTCTTATTTGAATATCTCTGGTCATTTGGCAACATTTCTTTATTATTTCATTATTTCTGTAGTGGCATGAAACTTAGGCTCTCAACAGAGGTATGTAAAACATGTCTACTTATTTTTAAAAATTGAACATAAGTTCTTTGTCAAGCCCTCATTTTATAGATGTTTAACCTCAGCCAAATCAGGGTTTCTTCAGTCATTTCAGGCTCTTGTCTTCCCCTACCGTCCACACACCTTCAGGATTGAGAGTCAGTCCCAGGAGACTTCCTAAGTGTGGACTTGGGGGGGGGGATCAGCTGACTGCCCTCAAGTGGTTGTCATCTGTTTCCAAGGTATGGACTGTAAATCAGGTCTCCATTCATCAGATACAATGTTGCTCTTGTGTCTGCCCTGTCCTGTCCTAAGGCCTCTCCAGGCTATTCTTACTTGTAACTTTCAGACACGCATACAACATTTGGATGCTTTTCTCAGAGCTATTTGATAACAAGTAATTCTTACCAGTTTTTCCAGTTTATGACTGCCTATCTTCCACTGCTAAGGGAATCTGTATTTCTTCTAGGATAAGAAAAACTAGATTTTATATAATCATGCATTCTCTCCAGTCTATTTGGTAATATATACTTTTTGCTATTTACAGTTAAATCCCCAACATACGAACGAGTTCCGTTCCAAGAGCATGTTAGTACGTCAAATTTGTTTGTAAGTCCAACAAAGTTAGCCTGGGTACCCAACTAACACAATTGGCTATACAGTACTGTACTGTAACGGGTTTACAATACTTTTCACACAAATAATACATAAAAAACAAACAAAAAATAAAACATTTTTAATATTACAGCACAGTACCTTGAAAAGTCCAGTAGTACCAGCTATATCACTGCTGCTTTTACGCTTGTTTCTGGACATCCTGGGCTTGAAATAAAGATACAGTACTGCTGTACTCTATACAGTATTTTACAGTAAATTACACAAAAGCACAACCACTTGTAGAGGATGCACACACGTGACAATGTATGCCAGACATGTGAATAACTTAGTTGACTGGACATGCGAATGCACATTCGCATCTTTGAAAGTTTGCAACTTGAATGTTCGTATGTAGGGGACTTACTGTACTCAAAAGATCAGGCTATTACAACTGAAAAAATGGTCTGCTTTTCGACAGAAGCATCCCTGTTTGGAGGTAGCAGATGCCTTAATGTTCCGTTTGAGTGGGGGAAGGGTTATGGGGCAAAAAGTAATTACTAGAAATGAAAAGAACACCAGTTTAATATATGAAAATATTACCCACAAAATTACATTGGAACTCAGGATATATGATTAATATCCATTGTGCATTCTAGAGTCTTAATTTTAGTTTGGTATTCTATTTTTCCTTTATGAATATTATTTCTTCGTGTCCCTGTGGGGAAATGGAAAGCTGGTGGCAGTGAGAGATGGCTCACTGGCATGGACTCTGCATGATGAAGTTGTGGCCTTGCAAATTGACTTTGGGATCAAGAACTGGGAGTACCTGATATTAGTACATATTCTGCTTCCAGGAAGATGGAATAGACATACTTTCTCCATCCCTTCTACTAAATACAGTTAAGACCCTGCGTGTTATGTATAAAGCAAACATAAGAAGACTCTGTAAAGTAGAGAGAAGAGGCAGACCAACCAGGGACCTGAGGATGTGAGGAATGACACAGTGGTGAGTTCCCTGGGTTTTCTTTTTGCCTCATATATTTCAGACTCAATACTGGGGAAGACAGCAGCCCAGAAAATGCCAATGGGTGTACATAAAAAAAGTCCCAAGAAAAGCTTGAGCTCTCTAACCAAAGGACTAGGGAAGAGGCTGTCTTGTAAGGCAGAAAACTTTTAGATAATAACCACTAGACTCCAGTCAAATGTCACAGAGAAAAAAAACATCCTACTACCCCTCCTCCATCTGCGACTAAGTGACGAAACTAGACTTCCACCCTCATGAGGCTTTAACGAGCCCTCCAACAACCCTAGTGGAGTGGTGTCAAACAAGCTAAGTGGGGATCTGGGACTTCCATCTCTGCCAGGCAGTAATGAACTGCCTTCCCCCCTCCCATCACCCCAGCCCTTGTGGTGTCAGTGGACCACATGGGGAGCCTGGACTTCAACTCCCACCTGATGTAAGGAAATGGCTCTTCCTCTCCCCGCTATGATGTCAGAGGGGGCCTAATGGAGAGTCAGAACTTTCACCAACACTCAGTGATAACAAGCCCACCTCCATTCCTCACCATGTCAGTGTTGTCCAGATGGGGAGCAGTAAGGAGGCACCCCTCTCTAGCCAGCATGGTACCGGTGGAGGCCTACTGGGGAGCCTGAAGTCCCACTCCTGCCTAGTAGTAATGAGGCGTCTCCCACCCTGGGTGTCAACCAAGGACAAATGGAAGACCTAGACTTCTTTCCCCACTTGAAAACTAAAAGACAAAGAAAAATTCTTAAAAACAGCTAGAGAGAAATACATATTGCCTATGGAAAAAAACCCAATTTGAATGACAAGCAGATTTCTCTTCAGAAAGCATAGACAATAGAAGGGAGTGACACAACATTTTTCCAGTGCTTAAAGAAAAGAACTGTCAACCCAGAATGTACATCCAGTGAAAATATCCTTCAGGAATGAAGAGGGAATCAAGACATTCCCAGATGATGAAAAACTAAGAAAATTTGTTGCCAGTATACCTATCCTAAAAGAATGGCTAAAGGAAGTTCTTTAAACAGAACAAAAATGATAAAAGAAGGAATCTTGGAACATCAGGAAGGAAGAAAGAACATGGCAAGAGCAAAAAAAAGGATGAATACAAATAGATTTTCCCTTTACTCTTGAGTTTTCTAAATTACATTTGACTGTTGAAGCAAAAATTATAACTCTTTAATGTGGTTCTGAATGTATGGAGAGGAAATTATTAAGATAATTATATTATGAATGGGGGAGAGTAAAGGGATGTAAAGAGAGATAAAGTTTCTATACTTCACTTGAACTGGTAAAATGCTGACACCAGTGGACTCTGATAAGTTATGTATATGTAACATGATGAATGCCTGGAGGAAACACTAAAAGAACTGTCAAAGTGTTTCAAAGAGAAACACTCAAAAATTCTATAGGCAAATCAAAATGGAGTTTGAGGAAATGTTCAGATAATCTACCAGAAGGCAGGAAAAGGAAAACAGAGAAACAAAACTACAGAGAGTAAACATAAAGTAAAATAATAAAATGGCAGATTTAAGGCTTAACATATCAACAATCATATTAAATGTAAATGATTTAAACATACCAATTAAAAGATGGACATTTGCACAGTGGATTTTAAAAAGTTGTATATGTTGTATAAGAAACTCAATTTAAATTGTTCAAATGATATATGTAGGTTAAAAATAAAAGGATGGAAAAAGATAAGCCTTCAAACCTTAAACATAAGAAAGCAAACTGGCTGTATTAATATCAGATAAAGTAGACTTAGAGCAAAAAAAAGTACCAAGGACAGAGAGGGACATTATATAATGTTAAAAGGGTCAATCCACCAAGAAAACATAGTTATCCCAAGTGTGTGTTCACTGTGTAACAGAACTGCAAAGTATATGAAGCAAAAACTAATGGAACTGAAAAGAGAAATAGATAAATTTATAATTCTACTTGGCAACTTCAACATCCCTCTCTCAACAACCAATAGAACAACGAGAGAAAAAATCATCAAGGATATAGAAGAGCCCAGTCACACCTGTTGATTGGATCTAATTCACATATAAAACATTTTACCTGACAACAACAGAAAACACATTCTTTTCAAGAACTCATGGAACATATACCAAAATAGACTGTATTCTGGGTCATAAAACAAATCTCAACAAATTTCGAAGAACTGAATGATATGTTCTCTGGCCACAATAGTATCAAACTAGAAATGGATATCAGAAAGATAACAGATACATCTCTAAACACTAGGAAACCAAACAAGATACTTCTCAATAATCCATGGGTCAAAGAAGTCTCAAGAGAAATTAAAAAATACATTGAACTGAATGAAAATGAAAATGCAGCATATGAAACTTTGTGGGACAAAGCTAAAGCAGTACTGAGAGGGAAATTTATAGCATTAATGGTTACATTAAAAAGAAGTACATAGATTGTTTGTGGAAGTTCTTCATGAATGGTGATACAAAGGGCAATGGTAGAGTGAGAACTGAGCTTTTAAGATCCTGGGAGACCCTACACGATATGGGTAATGTCACCAACTGACATGAACTCTGATTAAAGACCTGGGCATCAAGAGTAGCTGTGCTCCTTAGATATTCTGAATCTGCTCCTATCCTGCATGATTACATTGCTTTCTGCATTTTTTTTTTAATTTTTAAATTTAATTTTATTTATTTTTTATACAGCAGGTTCTTATTAGTTATCTATTTTATACATATTAGTGTATATATGTCAATCCCAGTCTTCCAATTCATCACACCACCACAACCACGCCTCCACCGACCACTTTCCCCCCTTGGTGTCCATACGTTTGTTCTCTATATCTGTGTCTCTATTTCTGCCCTGCAAACCGGTTCATCTGTACCATTTTTCTAGGTTCCACATATATGTGTTCATATACGATATTTGGTTTTCTCTTTCTGACTTACTTCACTTTGTATGACAGCCTCTAGATCCATCCACGTCTCTACAAATGACCCAATTTCATTCCTTTTTATGGCTGAGTAATATTCCATTGTATATATGTACCACATCTTCTTTATCCATTCGTCTGTCGATGGGCATTTAGGTTGCTTCCATGACCTGGCTATTGTAAATAGTGCTGCAGTGAACACTGGGGTGCATGTGTCTTTTTGAATTATGGTTTTCTCTGGGTATATGCCCAGTCGTGGGATTGCTGGGTCATATGGTAATTCTATTTTTAGTTTTTTAAGGAACCTCCATACTGTTCTCCATAGTGGCTGTATCAATTTACATTCCCACCAACAGTGCAAGAGGGTTCCCTTTTCTCCACACCCTCTCCATCTGCATGCTTTTTTTAATCCTTGGTTAAGAATAAATTGGGAGTTATGTTATTTAGAATATAGGGTAAGCTGCTGTAACAAAGATATCCTCAAATATGGTTGAATAAGATAGAATTATATTTCTTTATCATCTAACAATCCATTGATTATTGATGGTCCAGGATGGTGAGTCTATTCATCTCCATGAGGTCATTTAGTAATCAATGTTCCATTCATCTCTGCTCCACTAACCTCTGGGGCTGGGCTGTTCAGCAGAAATTTCTGCAATGGCTACATAGCACAGGGAGATCAGCCCAGTGCTTTATGACCACCTAGAGGGGTGGGATAGGGAGGGTGGGAGGGAGATGCAAGAGGGAGGGGTTATGGGGATATATGTATACGTGTAGCTGATTCACTTTGTTATACAGAAGAAACTAACACATCATTGTAAAGCAATTATACTGCAATAAAGATATTAAATTAAAAAAAAAAAGAAATTCTGCAATGCTGCAAATACATTGTATCTGCACCGCCCAATATGATAGCCACTAGCATGAATGAAATTGGTGGCCTTCCTTTTTAGTGTTATATAATTCTAACGAATTTAAATTTAAAATTAAATGCACACAAGTAACGACTGTGTACCATATTGGACATTGCAGCTCTGGATATTGCTGTGTTCTGCATGATTAAAGCTGATTCACCACAGTATTTTTTTTCTAATCCACAGAAAGGTGAAAGACAATGGAAGGCAAGTAATATCTTTTTAGGTAAGTGAAAGTAAAATTACAACATCAATTTTACTCACCTTTCATTGGTGAAAGCTCAGCCATTGTGTCGGGGGTTCCCAACACCATCCTGAGGCTCGGTGATTTACTAGGAGGGCTCCCAGGACTCAGTGAATATGAGTCACAGGACTCATACTCATGGCTGTGATTTATTACAGCGAAAGGATAGAAAGCAAACTCAGCAAGGGTCAAAGACACATGGGGTGGATTTTGAAGGAATTAAGCACGAGCTTCCAATAGTCCTCTCCCAGCAGAGTCACACAGAACGTGCTCAGTTCTTCCAGCAGGGAGTTGTGACAGTATGTGTCTACCAGGGAAATTCATTAGCAGCTCAGTACGTGAAGTTTTTAGTGGGGTCCCCTCTGCTTAGCACGTGTTGAAATGTCAGATTCTCAAAAGGAAATCAGGTGGTTTGTGTAAACCATATGGTTTGTACAGGTTAGGCACTCTAATCATTTGGGGAAAGTTTTATATCAGTGTAGGGAACTTTTACCAGTCAAGTTCCCAGATGCCTGCCAAGGGCCATGCCTGTAAGCAGGCTTTTTAAAAGCCTTTTCTAAAGTCTTGGGCCTGCCATGTTCTTTTTTTAGCACAGCCATACCTACCTGCAAAGGAGAATGGGAAATATAGCCTCTAGGTAGGTAGCCACATGGCTAATTCAAACGCTATTACTGTGGACGAAGTGGAAAATGGATTTGAAAGGATAACTAGCAGTCTCGGATGGAATTTACACACTTTGTGACTTTGCACAAGTTGTTTAGACTCTCTGCTCCTTTGGTTAATACATGTGCCTCTGAAATAATACATACATTGAACTGTGCTTGGTGCACAGTAAGCGCTCAATAACAGATTATTATTATCATCATTATTATTAGTCTATTCTTAGTCTTTTTTTTTTTTTTTTTGGCTGTGCTGCGTGGCTTGTGGGAGCCTATTTCCCAGACCAGGGATCGAACCCAGGCCCCTGCAGTGAAAGCACTGAGTCCTAACCACTGGACCCCCAGGGAATTCCCAGTCTATAGTTAGTCTTATTATTAGTCTATTTATATGGGTTCATTTATCTCTTCCTCTCTATTCTTAACCCAAATAGAAGCTCAGAATTTCATCAGGAGTGGAATCTGGACTGCTGCCTTCCTACCAGCTTTCTCTCTTGCAGATTTGGGGTTATTTTCATAGTATAACCTACGTGTCTCAAGCCCCTAGCCTTTGGAGATCATCCTTTCCTTTAGCATCCAAATATTATAACCAGTATCCCCATCCCAAGCCAACTACAGGGAATTCAAACTTCTCCCAAATTTTCCTGAGTGTTCTTGATTTTAAAAATTATTATTTTTTATTCTTGATTTTCTTGGTGGGGTCTTACATGTCCTGATTGCTGCCTGTCCCTTCTTGCTTTCAACTCTTTGGTTTCTCCTTGATCACTTCACTGAATCTCCCTGTGTTTTCAACCTTCCATTGTCCATTTTAGCCCGTAAGGTGGACAGGAGCCTCCCTTCATTCTTCAGAGCTGGGCTAGCACAAGACTGCCATATATTTGCTTTATGTTGGTGAATAAAGCTCATTGAAGGTTTATGAGTAAAGGAGAAGATAAATGAAAATTTGATATTAGATATCACAGTGTCTGAAGTTCTTAAGTCATACCTTGGGGTGTGCCTTCTCACCTTCTCTCTTTCTTGCCTCTCACCTCTCTAGTACTGTTTGCCGTGTTGCTGGAACCCACTACAGAAAACTAGATCTCTTCTAGATATCCTCTATACTACCTCTGGACTGAAGCCTCTTTACCCCATGCTGCCAGAAGATGATGAAAAGTCCCTCAACATTTAAAAAACAAGCAGGGACTTCCCTGGAGGTCCAGTGGTTAAGACTCCTCGCTCCCAATGCAGGGGGCCTGGGTTCGATCCCCGGTCAGGGAACTAGATCCTGCATGCTACAACTGAAAAGATCCCGCGTGCCGAAATGAAGATCCTGCATGTGGTGATGAAGATCCCATGCAGCCAAATAAATAAATAAATAAATATTAAAAATCAATAAATAAAAACCCAAAGCAAACAAACCAAAAAAACCCCAAATCAAAAACTCTTTCTAAGAAAGTTGCTCTTTATCTTTCTGTTATGTTAACATTTTAATTTAATCCATCCTTCATGCTCCTTTATAATTTAGACCCTATTGCTTCTGCTTCATTTCTACTACTTCTCTACTGCTTCAGCTATGTACAAGTTCTTCAGTTCCTCTAACATGCTCTCTCCAACCTCTGAGCCTTTGCACATGCTGTGCTCACTGCTTCAAACACCTTTCCTTCCTGTCCAAGTGGCTGAATCCTATACATTCTTTTAGTATAAACTTAATTGTCTTTTATTCTGGGAAGCTTTTCCTGAACCCTCTATTTTAGATTAGACTCTTCTATTGTGTGCTGTCTAGGAGCTGTTATTAGTTTCCTAGTACTTCTATAACAAATTACCACAAACTGTGTGGCTTAAAACAATAGGAATTTCTTCTCTCACAGTTTTGGAGGATAGATGTCTGCAGTCAGGGTGTGAGTAGGACCATGCTTTCTGAAGGCTCTAGGAGAGGACCCTTTCTTGCGTCTTCTGGTGGTCGTCAACAGTCCTTGGTGATCCTTGGTTTATAGATGCACCTCTCCAATGTCTGCCTCCCTCTTCACATAGACTTCTCCCCTATGTGTCTCTCTGTGTCCTTTCATTCTTATAAGGCCCACCCAAATGACTTCATCTTATCTTGATTACATCTGCAAAAATCTTATTTATAAGTCTTTTGAGGCCGAGGGCTACCTACTTATGATGGTAGCACACATACTTAGCATACAGCATAGGAGTTATTTCTTTAAATTGTTTTCCCTAGACTGTAAGTTCCCTGAGAGCAGAGACCTAGTCTGTTTTATTAACCATTATATCCCCAGGGCCTGGCAGAGAATCTGGCCCATTGCAGAATCTCAGAGAATATTTGAATAAATGAATAAATGAAAACTCTCAAATCCAAAATTCTCTGGTTTCTCCATTTAACTCCTACCTCTTCCCTCTCTCAAAGCTTCAGCGTCCTCTAGAATTCCTGAATCTTGGTGAACAATTACCAGATCCTACTGAACTAGCTCCTAGCTATCTTTTGCCAATGACTGCCATTGTCTTCTCTCCTCTAGGCATTATCACCATCCTAATTCATCTCCTCCCTGGACTACAATGAAGGCCTCTGGTATGTTCCTCCAACATTCTCTTCCAGCCTCTTTCCCATCCATTCCCCACGCTGCAACTTGAGTGATCATGTTAAAATGTAAATCCCAGATGTCATTCTACTCCTTAAAATCTGTCAATGCCTTCTCACCACAAATGGGATAAATTCCAAATTTATATGGCTTTTATAAATTATATTTTGATATTAATATGGCTTTATATTAATATGGCTTCTGATGCTGTCGATATTCTGGTCCCAGGCTCCCTCTCCATCCACTGTCAACTACCCTGCTTCTCATTCTTTATGCCCTGGACATAATGTACTTTTCATGGTCTCAACCATAGTGTGCTCTTTGTTGGTTCAAACCGTTGCACGTGCTGTTCCCTCGGACTGGAATTCTCTTCCCACCCATCTTGGCCTGGCTAACGCCACATGTCTTTCACATCTCAGCCCAAACTTCTCCTCCTCAATTAAGCCTCCATGACTGCCCTCCCCAGGCTTAGTTAGGTCCCTCTGCTACTGGGGCCCCTAGTATAGGTTCTCTGTGTGCCTCACATTTCTCTTTTGTAAACTTCACCACATTTACATACTTTATTCAACGTCTGTCTTCCTGCCGTAGCGTAAACAACACGAACAAACATGTCTACGTGTTCACCCACGCATCCCCAGCATCACCTGACATATATGGTGCTCCAAACATTCTCGTTTGAAGAATGGATGTGTTGGCTGACTGCTACTTCTCTTTGTTCTTTGATTTGGCTCTAATTTTGGGATGCCCGCTTGTGATGCATGGTTTCTAGAAAACAGAGTATGTGGTTCTTCTCTTGCTTGACACCTCTCAGTTTTTGACCCCTGTGGACTTTCCCTTGCTCAGCAGAACTCCTCCCCTGGAGGAAGACATCCGTGGTGGTTAGGGTGGGGAAAGCTTTATTAGAAGACAGAACTTTTATATGGCTGGGGCTTAAAAGGGGAAATCTTTGCCAAATTCCCAACATAGCATTGATGTGGGACGCAGGGCCACGTGCACTTACCCAGATTGTCTCTCTCACCACCACTCTCAGCGGGCGTGAGAGGAGAAGGCAGACAGGGAATGTTGCTGGTGGGAAAGAAAACGGAGGGAGGTACACAGGCGCCGACTAGTTGCTGCCTCCTCTGGAAGGTCTTAGAATATTTCTTCCCAAGTCTTGCTAGTTTTTCCTTAAGATAAAGATTCATAAGTGCACAGTACTTGTAATTTCCCCACTCATTGACCAACAGCATGTATCCTTAAGAACGGACGTGTCTTAGATTTGATTATTTATTTGTGGTTTCTTCATTCAGCAAGGGTTTATTGGGGCCTCCTATGTTCGGATTCTGGGCCATGGGCTCCAGATGCAAAGATGAATACAATAGAGTCTGCCTTCTTGAGGAACCCCATGCTGGCTGGAAAGAAAAATCAACCCATTTTAAGATGTGATACAATGTGGTCGGTGCTATGATGGACAGGTCTGTGCAGTGTTTGAGGAACCCAGAGGAGAGAGGTGGAAATTCTAGTTATTATTTGGAAACTTGCACATTGCTGTGTCTTCTGCAAGTGGTTGCACCATGTTAAAGGCTTTTGATTGCATCTTTAAATGTATTCCACATATCCTTTTGGGATTTTCTACATCATCTGTCAGTTCCCTGGGGGGTAGTGTGACCTAAAGGTTAAGAGTAGGGAGCCTGGAGGCAGGTAGACCTGGATTTCAAATCTGTGGTTTACCTTCCAGCTGGTGACTGAGGGAATCACTCTCCCACATCCAGAGAAAAATATGCAAATGCAAGGCTTAAATATGATGCATGCAACACATTTAGCTTGGTGCCTGACATTCAGTACGTGTTCAATCATATCTTTCTCCAGGTGACTGCACCTTTTTTTTTAGTGGTGGTGGTAGCGATGGAAACTAGTTTATACTAAGCTTCACAGGACACACAAAGGTTTAGTTGCTAATATTTTTTAAAAAGGCCTTTATTGGTATAAAAACAGTTTAAACATTATATAAATACAATATAAATATTTCTTTTAAAAATATGTATAAGTTAGCATTTTTTTATGAGGTAAGCCTACACATTCCAAGAAATGATCTGGCTCTGAAACAGCAAGGGTATTCAAGCCGCATAGCCATTTTTACGTTACTTTTTCAAAACAAGTACATAAAATATTTCAAGAGGCACTTCATAAAAATATAAATATCACTTACATAAATTAACTCGATATCACATATTTAAATATCAATAAATTAAAAATAATTAAAATAGTGTCCTAACGCTCATACTTTTAGTTCTTCATAGAGAACAACATAAGTTATGTGCCCAGTGGACAGGTTTCTGACAAGAGGAGGGAATGCCCATGAACTACAGCAATCTTAGGTGCCCAGCTACTTGATCCGAATAGCCCTCAGGCTGAACTGCAGGAAGTTCTCAAGGCTTCGCAGGATGAGGATAATCTTTGTGTTCTTCATCCAGTCATCATTCTGTGACTGCAGATTATTCATCAGGCTGGCATTTGTGGTTGGGTCAGGGGTGGTTACTTCATCTGGATTCTTGACCTGAAGGGAACAGAAAACAAAAGGAATTGTTTAAATACCGGACAGATCTTTTGCAGTGGAGAGATACTCTGGCCTGTGGGAAGATGTTCAAATTGGGGTGAAGGAGCGGATTGGGGCCACCTGCCTTGGCTTGCCCAGATAGGGGGAGGTGCCTCTCCTCTGAGCCCACAGAGCTTAGGACCCGCTCACAGCAGCTGAGCTCTAATCTTTTTGCTGCTCTGTCTCCGTTAGACCTTAAGCATTCCGTGGGTAGCCATAGTATCTTACGTGTCTTCTGTTATCCTAAACAATGCCTGGCGCGTAGTCGGAATTCAATAGATAAATGAAGAACTTTGAGTTAAAGGCATTTTAATAGGTTCTTCGGGGAACTCTAATACTTTTCTCTGGTTTTGCTCTCACCCATTCATCCTGCATCTGTTAAGAGTCCACTGCTCTGAGGGCTTGAAGAGGACTGGGCAACACCTTTCAATGGACCCACTCACATGGAGCTAAGTAATTGTGGAAGGCCTTGCACCTCCAAGTGTGATCCTGGAGCACTGCAGCCTCACCAGAACCTTGTTAGAAATGTGAGTCTCAGGTCTCACCCCAGACCTGCTGAATCAGACTCTGCATTGTAACAAGATCCTCCAGGAAGCTCGTGTGCACCTTAAAGTGGGAGAAGCCCTGGTTTAGGGCAACCTGGTTTAGCCCTGGTTTAGAAAAGGCAGAGGCAGGATTAGCACCCATGTGCCTGCCTCTCAGTCCAGGGCCCTTCTCTTTGCACTTTGGCTCATCCACAAATTGTGCCATCAGGCCTCCACCATGTGGCATTTGAATGGCTCGCTGGTAGTGACCAAAGCTCTTGGTACCTGCTCTTTCAGCCTTTAGCCATTTCTCTGCATTAACTCTTTGGCAAAAGAGTAAGGGAAAGGAGTTGAAACTACCGTAATAACACGAATGTCAATTGGCAATATTAAAATAATTGTTGTGCTCTTTGTTCTGTTATGAGGATCACTATGTGAGGTTGAATGTGCTTCCTTCTGCCTCTACAGGTATTTTTTTCTTATTTCTTAAGCTCTTAGAAGTTGATGTTAAAACCCTCCCCATTTAACAGAGTTTTAAATACAGCTATTGATGTCTTTTGCAGAAGAGAGCAAAAAGAAAAAGTTTTAACTATCAGGAAATATTTCTCAGATCCTTTCCGTCACACATGGCCATCTCTTTTGAATTGGCGCTGCACTGCCGAGTTGTCTAGGCTGCTTTCTTTGAGCCAAGTGAAGGGATGAGAAGACACCCACCTTTTGCCTCAGGATCTGGGCCAGTGCTTTGCTGCTAATCTGCACAGCCTCGATGCTTCCCTTATCACCCTCATACTCATTCTGGAGGTAGTCCAGGTAGATCTGATACTCCAGAAGGCCGGTGGTGATTCTCATCAAGCAAGTCTCCTAAGAGGAAAGATGGTGGGAAAACTGGTTATTGCTAGGAAGACGTAATCGACTTTAAAAGTTAAAATTGCTCTAATTCAATAACTTCTCCGTCTGCCCCTCCAGGGAACTTCCAGTACTTCTTAAGCATCATGTTTTGAGACATGATGCTGAAGCTGCAGTGCTCCAGGATCACTCTTGGATGCTCAAAGCATCATGTCTCATGTTTTGAGATCTGTTGTTTAAGGAGAGCATCAGCTGCCCCATTTAAAATATCTGGACAGTGAGAGGCACCGCTTCATTTTCCCCAAAGCCCAGTAGATGCTAGATTGTGGCAAGGGGCCTTCCTCTGATTCTGTCCATAGTGCTCTTCCCTCTGGCTGCACTCCTGCCCTTGTCAATGTCGGGCGGAAAGCTCCTTTTTTGAAATAAAAGGGCTGAAACCTCCTTTTATGAAATAATCAGAAGTCAGTGGAGGTTATGCCACTGTCTGGCAGGAGAAGGGTATAGAGAATGACCTCAGCAGGGAGGGCAGGCCTGGATCCTGCCAAGGGCAGCCAAAGAGGAGAAAGGTCCCTGGACCAACTTACGCAGGATAAACTAGCTAGACCTGTGGGGTTTCCTAACATTTGACTGTTGTGAAAATTCCAGCACAGAGGGGCTATCTCTGACCAAGTCGTTCAAAAATAAGTTGCCTTTAATAGCGTTTAAGTTGGCCTCCTCATGAAATTTACATGATGCTCTTCACGTTTATCCCCTTCTTGATTACCTGCCTGGTCTATATGTGTACAGACACTGCATGCAAGAGGGAGAACTTTTTAGTAAGGAGTAGCTAAAAGTGAACGTATTGCATTCGTACCTGATTGAACCCAGATTGGAAGCATCCGTCTTTTTCTGCCATTTTTGGAAGGTTCAGGTTGTTTTCTGCCAGTGCCTCCTTGCTGTTTTCACACTTGTCATACTTCTCACACATCTGGGAAAGAATATCAGAACCGTTATCGTATAAGTGCCCCTAAAGCAAACACCACTAGAGGGCTGATGCCCTCTGGCCCTCATGGCCAGGAAGCTCTCTAAGAAAAGTGAAGTCACAATCCATTAGCCTCCAGGCAAGCAGGGTCTACAGGAGATGAGCACACTTGGGTTCAATTCGAGCCTCACCTGTGACTTCACGTTTATGACCTATTCCAAGTCTCAGTGTCCCTATCTCTCCAAGTTGGGGATAATGAAATACCTCCCCTGTAAGTTTACTGTGAGGATAAGACACAATATCTATATAAAGTGCCTGGCACATAGTAGGTACTTAATAAATAACAGGAATTTTGATGATAATTGGGTGAATATAATTTGAGCCATAGAATGTCCCAGCTGGAAGGACCTTTCAGATCATCTAGTCCAATTCCATAATTTTACAGATGGGTCCCAGAGTTGGTAGAGAATTTGCCCAAGATCACAAAGCTTGTTCAGCAGAACCAGAACTAGATTTGGGGCTCCCAATCCCCTCTCCAGTATTCTTTCCTTTCTACCAAAGCAGAGCCAAACTACCTTACATTTAAAGCTTGGGAGCTGCTTTAACGTACCTACGATTTTGCCACTTCAGTGGGCTATCAGGTATGCATTTTATATGCCAGAATGACTTTGGGGAATCCCTAACCACTGAGCTGGCGTCACCTAAAAGAACTGTGACTGCCCTGAGAAGCTGTACAGTCATTTCAGGTGGTGATTTTTAATCCTCCCAAAGTCCGAAACACGAAAAAGATTGACAGACCTTATTTTTTGGTTGTGGAAAAGGAAGTCCTGAGAGGCAGTGTAGCCTTCAGCTCACACCAAGTGTGGAGCTGAGAATGGGCCAGGGAGCATGGGTCCCAGCCCCACTGTAGATTCTCCAAGAGAAAAAGGAACTACCTGGGACCAGCAGCAGAGGAGAAATTACAGGACACAGTCTGCCCCTTTGGCTTCAAATCCAAATTGCCTCCAAACCCAGCAAAGACCTCCCAGTGCAGGAGCCCCCGTCCACATCCAAGGGCAAGGAAGTAGATGCCCACACAGGCCCTCCATCACCCTCAGGCAAGCCTACGTACCTCCTTTCTCATTGCGGAGATTTTGCCGAGGATGTACTTAATGAGAGCTTCAGTTTTGTCTGGAGAGGTGAGGAGTAGTCTGTCTGAAGTGGTATCATCTTTGAAATCTTCTCCCAGGGGTCCCGGGGTAGGGAAAGCAGTAGCCGTCACCAGGAGCAGCCCCAGGGAGAAGGCGACTGTGCCGGAGGGAAGGGAGAGCAGCCAGTGAGCAGACCGCACCGCTGGGGGAGCTGTGCTTCTGGCTGCTGGCCGCCCGCCAGCCCTCGGGGCAGCGGATACACACCGCCTCCCTGGCCCAGCACGGCTGCCAGCCAGTTCCAGGGCGAGGGATTTCCTTCACTTACTTGTGGAGAGGGAGTTCATAGCTGGGTTCCTGGAGGGCAAATGGAGCTCTCTTTCTCGTTCCTGGTGGGCTCGAGGGCAGACTGAACCTCAGACATCCCCGGTCTCATATTTATTGGGGGTTGAAACTCTAATATTGAGACTCATGGGAAAATCCCACATTTGATAAATCTTTGTTGGAGGATGGGGGTGGGACCAGAGCGGGTGGGGCTGATTGGAAACCTTATTAAGATTGTGCAATGTGACGTCCTTTAGCATCACAGGAATCACAACCAGGGGAAAAAAGTCATTACCAAGGCTAGTCCTCAGAAGCTGGATCACTCTTCCTTTACTTTCTGTTTTTTTTTTTTTTTTTTAGTGACTCAGCACATCGGCATGTCTTGAGAAGGAAAGTAAAGCTGAAATCATGCACGAAGTTTTACGCGGGGTGGCAGGGGGGTGGGGCGGGGGTGGAAGCTAAGGCTGACTATGGTTAAAAAATACTTTAATTACCAGATTAACTGGCTGGGATTTAGTATTCCAGTTTATTGGTGTTTGTAAAAAACCTGAGATGAGTTTCCTCAGACCACCGCACAGCCCACCGGCCTGGGGTTACAAATAAGATACTGCGAGCCCTCTGCAGTACTTTTTTCCTGGGCTCTCGCCGTGACCAGCTGTGGCTGAACCGCCTGACTGCCCCCAAATCTCGTGCACTAGTCGCTAGGAGTCTCCAGGTGCAGTGTGGGTGCATACGTAAATGACTCGTTTTCGCCAGCACGTGGCATCTGCCGTCTTCCTCCTCACCTGCTCCAGCTCACTTTGGCCAGGTCAGCGATAGCCCTGCTCACTCCCCAGTGGCCTTTTGGGGATCCTCCCCATGAAGACTTTGATCTCTGTGCCATGGGGGTTGTCTTGTCGCTCCACTGGCCACAGGGTGACCCTGCTCCCATGGGGAGCCCCGAGGACCCTGGGCGGGTTCTCGGTCTGTTGGAGTCCTCAATTTACTGACACACACACCGGGTTCAGGGCAGAAGTGGGGAGAACACTACTCACCTCTTTCATGGGATGTCAAAGGAGGACCTTGTGGCATTTTCTGGATCTTGTGTTCATAGCACCCCCCTGCTGTATGACTTGATTTGAATCCAGAAGCGGCTGAGAAGAATCTACTTGTAGAACAGTGTTCTAGGTTCGGAATCAGGCTTCCCCTCCAATGCCTCAGCCTTCCAATTTGGGTTGAACTTGAACGGGCTTCCTCAGTCCTTACAAGAGGGTCCTTGGTTTCATGCAAATGGAGTCTATACCAGGGTGCCCCACCAGTCTCCGGAACACCCAGACAGCTCAGAAGACCGGTTCCAGGCTGAGACTAGGACCCTTGTATGGCACCAAAAAAAAAAAAAAAAAAATTTTTTTTTTGTTTACATAACACAGCGTTAACATCACAATCAGCTTCTTTGCTTTGCAAAGAGGATCTTGTCAGGATTGCTAAAACAAGGACCTCAGCCAGGGTATTTAAAATATGAATCGATTTACTCAAGTTTTGTTTTGCGCACAACATGTTGGGACCTGCCTGTTGGGGAAAGTGAGGTCATTCATTCTTTCGCTGACTTTCTAAACAGAGAGGCAGGTCCTGCGGTGGTGGTAGCAGGGTTTTGAGTTTGAAAATGAAAATGGGAGAGGTTGGCCGAATGGTTTCGCTTTTAGTGCTCTTGGGTCTTGAGCAACTCAGACACCCGCAGCCAAGCCTCCTGCACTGAACGAAGCCACCTCTCCGGCTCCCCTGCGATGCGTGTGCTAGGCCTCTGTAGTGCGGGACTGCTTCTTCTCACTTTTCTATTTTTTAGAAAATACGACTCAGTAAATTTCAAAGACTTAGCGACTCAACAACATACAGAGTTTTCTTTTCAATTAAAAGTTTTTAAAATAGGAAGTACATGTGCCTGATAAAATGTTTGAACAGAACATCAGGGCATACAGGGAAAAGTAAGTCTCCTTCCTTTCCAGCTTCTCTCCCCAGAGGTAGCACCTGACCCACGGTGTTTTCAGCTAAATCCTCTGGTACCCTAATCTGGGTAAGGTTTTCTTTGCTACCTAGGTACTCACCTCTGTATTTACATTATCGTGTAGTGTAGACATACACACACTTGTGCACAAAGATATACACACTGCAATTTCCCATTGTCTAGATGCCACCTAGGCGAATCCCTATGGGTAGGCACATGGCAGAGCACGGACTCTTGAGTTCACACAGCTCGGGTTTAAAGCCTGGCTCTGCCACTTGCTGTTTGACCCTAGCTAAGAAACCCCAAGGATCTGTGCCCTTGGTTGCTCATCTATAAAACTGGGATAATAATAGTTCTTCCCACATTGCTGTGGTGAAGACTGAGAGAGATGAAGTGTGAAAAATCCCTGGAGCATAGTAATCCTGCAATTAGCACTTGCTCTTTGTAACGTTCCTAGGCTTGGGGTCTCTGCCTTGGAGAAAAGTCTTCCAGCTCAGCTCTGTCAGGCCGTCCACGTGGAGTCTTGCTTATGAATGAGCCAGACTACCATGGCAGTGGTCAGCTGGTCTCCCAGTCATTTTTCCTCTGAAGAAAGGAGACTCCATGTTTTGTTGAAAGTTAAGTGGAAGATGAAGAAAAAAGAAGTGATTTCCTCTCTCTCTCTCTATTTTTTTTTAAGACCATTAAGACCCCCAAACCTGGTCTCTCAATTTAGATAATGAGCCCAGCTTGGGTCTTGCTGCTACACTGTTTTCAAGGCTTTCTGCTAAGTGTTTTTATGACAGAAGCTCCCAGCCTTCCCTGTCCATGGTCATCATCATTATTCAAAATTTTGCACGTGGCCCTCGAGTGTGAGGGGGCCTGACTTAATCACAGATCTTGTGCTCTGGCAACCAGGCAAGGGCAAATAGTGTGACGGTAGGAATGCATGTGTGTGGCGAGATTGGAGGACACTGCCACCACCTTGCACATTGCTGGCATCTAGGGTCTTTAGTAATATCCTGGCCTTGGGCTGGCATTTGTTTATGGGAGAAAAGGGCTCTCCTTTGCTCCAAAGCATGAATGCAGCATCTGTAGCTCCACCATGATAGCTTCCTTCCTTTGGATCCCAGTGGATTTTCCTCTTGAGCTCATCCCTCATATGTTAATATGTACAAATGGCCAGGAGAGGCCTTGCTGTCAGCTTGATTAACTAATAACCTGAACTACTGGATTGCACCATCAGTAATTGAAGTGACTACCAGCTGAGACCAAGAGAGGTCTGATGAATGGGAGTATCTGGGGAGGAAGAAGGAAAACCAGGGTAGCTTTGCTTCCTCTACCCTTATCTAGGGCTGGCTGGTTCTGTCTGTGCCCCTTACAATTACTGCCCATGACTGCCCTCCTACATGTTGTGGAGTCCAGTTCAGAGAGTCCATCACCGCATTCGAGGTGAAGGGGAAAAAGTAACTTCCAATCAGTGTTAAGCTCTCAGAAGAAGAGGTGATGTCCACATCTCATAGGCTAAAATGTGGGGTTGCGCTCCTCTGTCTTTATTCCGGTGGGTAGGGGTGGGTTGGTTCTGTGATTTAGCAGGAGGGAGTATCCCAAGAAAAAAGAGAAGTCACCCAAGAAAAAAAAAAAGTGCTAGGGAACTTGCAGTTGCTGTCAGAATGTTGTTTCACTTGTCACTAAGTCATAAGAAGTCTATAAACTGAAACCGTGGGTTATTTAACAGCTCCTTCCGGGACTGAGTCCTACTCAGCAGATATCAGCCAGGCCTGTAAGGCTCTGGGAAATGTCTTTGCTTTGAGAAAAGTGGTTGTATTACTTGGAGAGAGAATATTAGGGACATGTGGTATGTCTAGTTGGAAAGGGCTGGCTGCTCTTGGAGGGCAGCCAGGCCTGGAGACCAAAGCTCTGGGCAGTTCCCAGGCTGGCCCAGTCTCAGTCCTGGCCCTCACAACCTCAGCTCTGGTGTCCTTTTGTAGTTCCCAGAGACTTCTTGGTCTGGCCTCAGCTTTTTGGAAGGCAAAGGTGTGCTGGGGTTGGGTGTAGCTCTCCCTCTGTTAGGAAAGGGCACGACTGCTGTGCTGGGATTCTGATCCACAACTGTGCAGGGAGGTCATCTGTCCTGCACCCTCGTTGTTTTGCTATGTGCTGAGTTACTGTCCCCTGCTGAAGTGGAAAAATCCCATGCATTTTAGGAGGGAAGTGGCTTCTCCTGAGACAACTTCCCTTCCTTGGGGAAGACTCCCCTTCCTTGGGGACCAGCCCTCTCCCCACATCCCCTTTCCTCTGGTCTCCAGGCCTGGAAGAGAGTGCCCGAGCAGCTGGGTTGGTGATGCCATCTTATTTGGCTGGTCCCGAAGGAACCCCACAACCCTGCGTGGCAGGGCTGGGGAGGTTCCCTCCGGCTGAGTTTCAGTGCTTTATCTCTTTTCTATCTGTGGGGTAGGCCTTCTATGTTGGTGGCTGCTGGTTCTGCTTTACAGTTAGGACACTTCAACTTATCAGCAAGGAGCACCGAGTTAATTTATTCTGAGTCATTTGAACCATCTTTGGTTTCTCCACAGGTCTCAGTTCTCTTGAGTTCGGTGTCATAGACAGAAACTAAGCATGCAAAACCACTGGCTGGTTCCTTCCACTCTTTTTTCCTCAAAATTAAGGTACTAATAACCCATTTGAAAGCATCACAAGTAATGGTAAGACCAGGGGATTCTGCGGGCCTGGCTCTGACGTATTTTACCTCTCTTCCCTGCCCTTTTGGCTACTTATTTGCAAAAAAAGAGAACGTCTTTGTCTCTCTGAACTACACCTCATGTGTGTTCTCCTCAGCAAGCTGAATCCATGAAGGCAGGGAAAGTTTCTTTAGTCTTCACGGTGGAATAATTTCCATGATATGCTTTGGACATGTTGAAAACTCTGTAACTGAGCCATTGGGGTTTATTATTCCTGAAGGAAGGTCCACCTGGATTGATTAAAAGTATTACAGAAGATGTCAGATCCAGGTAAGCAGGTCAAAGAATCACAGGTAATTTCTTCAAGCTATTGAGTTCTATGTACCTACGTATAGGTGTGAGTAAATGTAGTGCAGAGTCCTTGACCTGCAGACCATAGCCACAGCTTCGGGGGTGCCGTCCTCACTGTGGCCTTAGAGAGGCCTTGGGACTCAGGAAGCTGGGCTTGTCGTCTGCTATCACTTTGGTCTGCCAGGCCTGTAGCTCCCCCTGTGCTGTGGGGTCTCCACAGTGGTCTGTGTCTGAGCACAAGTATTGTGTCTCTCAAGGGCTCCGTGGGATGATGACCCACTCTGGGGGTCTTGTTTCTTATGTGCTACTTTCCTGTGGGTGAGAGGTGGTGACAGGAGGAAAGGCATGATCTACTATACTTGGATGCATGGAAATGGTGTTCTCCACTCTGGCATTTGAAACTGTATTTTGGTGATACTTTTCTTGGGAGGTGATGAACTTTTAGAAAGGAAGACTGCATCCCCAGAGGTTTGTTTGGAGTCTTGGTACTTAAGCAATTGCTGCTAACTGCCTCAGATTCTCTTGTCCAAGGACAATCAGCAAAGAGGCTGTAATATATATTCCTTTCTCTGTGTTAAATTTGTTCACTGTGGCCCCAGTTAGGTGTCAGAAGAGATTTAGGTTCTGGGCTTTTTCCATCTGATACTGCACGGCCACTCTGTTGGCCAGGCATGTAAAGATCCCTCTGGCCTTCCTGGCTTGTCTTAGATTGCAGGATTCAAAAGGAACTTGGGGCTTTTTGCTACCAGCAAAATCCTTTGGCCAGCTGGAGGATCTGGGGCAAAGTACTCTCCCATCTCAGGGCTCCATTAGAGAGATTTCTGTAAATTCCCTCCTCGCTCCAGCATTCTGTGATTCCATGGATGTACATTAGCTATGCTTAATAATCCAGAGCCTTAATGGAACTATAGGAGTGGGAGACTCTAAATAAGAAATAGTTCTTGAAAGTCCAAAAGTCTGATTCTGTCTTCTAGTTCACACCCAAAGACCTGCTGTGGCTGGTTGGGGTGCCACCCATTTTGACATGCCCTGGATCTTTGTGGCCTCAGGCAGACTAAACTGATTTGGAAGACGTCAAAGCTCAGATATATCACTGCAAGGAGGTAGCAGATTTCTTAGTTATCATATAAGCAGGAACAGATTTTGAAATTTTAACAATTTTAAAATTTAACTTAAAAAAATTTATTTCGTTGTGCTGGGTCTTAGTTGCAGCAGGCGGGCTCCTTAGTTGTGGCTCCAGGGCTTCTTAGTTGTGGCATGCAAACTCTTAGTTGTGGCACGCATGTGGGATCTAGTTCCCTGACCAGGGGTCGAACCCTGGCCCCCTGCATTGGGAGCGTGGAGCCTTATCCGCTACGCCACCACGGAAATCCCAATTTGTTTTTAACTTAAAAAAAATTACCCAAGTAATACATGTTCAATGTAGAAAATTGAGAAAATAGAGATAGGCAAAAAAAAAAATTGCACAGTAATCTTATCACCCAGGGGTAATCATTGATTATGCTGTAATCACTCTTGTCATTTACACATTGATAGTTATACATCTATCAGTGTATGGGAAATAGCAAAATGCCATACCATACATAGTGTTTTATAACCTGCTTTTTTTTTTTTTTTTTTTTTTTTGCGGTACGCGGGCCTCTCACTGTTGTGGCCTCTCCCGTTGCGGAGCACAGGCTCCGGACGCGCAGGCTCAGCGGCCATGGCTCACGGGCCCAGCCGCTTCGTGGCATGTGGGATCTTCCCGGACCGGGGCACGAACCCGTGTCCCCTTAATCGGCAGGCGGACTCTCAACCACTGCGCCACCAGGGAAGCCCCCCTGCTTTTCTTTTTTTTTTATACAGCTTTGAATGCATAACATTCTGGGTTATTCTCTGAGTAGAGATGGTGTAAACCATGGCTACAGCTAAACCAGTCAGAATTGTGAAGGGAAACATCAAGTGAGGTTTATTGATGACTGCTGCAGATGCACACTGTTCCCTGTTCCCTGGAAAAAGAGTTCATATCTTAATGGGGATAAGATGTATTTAAGACATTCACGGAGTTTCCCAGGGGGTTAACTTATCAGTTGTTTGTGGAGTAGCGTAATCTGTAAATCAGTAAGTCGTGCTGATTATTTGGCATCATGAAAGTGAAATTCGCAGTTCCACCGATGCTTGCTTTTTATCTGTTTCTGGTAATTTGACATAGCCAAGCTGCGGTTGGCCCTTGTGCACGGCATCAAGCAGTAGCTCATTGCTCTTGGTTTTAGGATACCTGGGGAGTCATCAAAGGTGGTGGTGTCATCATCTCTTCTCATCTTGTGTGGCTCATTTCCCCTAGTACCTTGAGATTCCTTACAGGGGTCTGTTCTACAGAGAAAGAAAAATGTACATCTTGATAAGGAGTTTATAGTCTTGCAACATTTCTCCCCTTTCCAACTCCAGTTCTGGTTGTGTTTCCACCTATTGGGATTGTGTTGCTTGTGCAAGGAAACTGCATTTCCTGTGGGAGCTGAAAGTTAGACCTACCGCAAAGAAGATGCCCTCCCTTGATGATGGTTGGGGGATGTGTTTGGGTAAGAGGTAGACAGCCCTGGTCTCTCCTGCGGACTCTGAGATGCTGGAATTGGCTGCTACTGGGTATTTCAGCATGCCCTAACCCCAACCGCAGCTGCTGATTTCTTTAAAAATACAATCAGAAGCACCTATTTGGGAGAGTTTGGATATACAGGGCGATGTCCTAGGAGGACTCCTGGCCCTTGGATTCCATAACCACAGTATAGTTTTCCTTCTAAGGTATTTCAGGTAATTGAGGATTGACATGGTGGTGGTGGGGGGGATCAATCAGATATTTGTTGAATGCTAAGTACTGGCCTAGATGCTTTACACACATTAGTTCATTTAAATTCCACTCTATAGAACTGGCAACTATTAGCTTCATTTTATGGATGAGGAAACTGAAACTCAGACATTAAATGACATACCTGAGATCATGCAGGCTCCTGGAACTGTGAAGAAGCTTCCTGGTGTTTGGGAGGAGAAGTAAGATGTGGTGGTTAGGTTAGGTGTAGTGTTGCCAGGTAAAATACAGGATGCCCAGATAAATTTCAGATATACGACAGATTATTTTTGAGTATGAATATATTCCAAATATTGCATGGAGCATACTTATGCTATAAATGTATTCCTTGTTCATTTGAAATTCAGATTTAATTGGGCATCTTGTATTTTTATTGGTTAAACCTAACAATCCTTGTTTGTAGACAAGATTGTGGAGGGTGGTTCTGAAAGCTAGGGGGAAGTGAAGGGAATAGGGAGCCAGAAAGATAGTTTGAGGAGGGCAGTGACATGATGGAAGTGTTTAATCTTAATGAACAGGAAGAAGTCCCCAGGGGATTGGAGAGGGAAGGTGGGTTTGAAGGCTGTTGAGGAACCATCTCAGCACAAGAACAGCATGGAGCCCAGGCAGAGGTGTGATGGTTCAGCCTCAAAGGAGCCAACTGTGTTCCTCTCCTCCTCACTCTGCCTTCAGTGATTCCTGTTGGGAATCAATAGGAATTGATTTATATTAGACAGGGCAGTAGTGGTTACACTATGGAAATTGGCAAATGCTAGAAACCAGGGCCCCCTGAAAGCTAGTTATTAAATATCTTCCAGCCCGCCTGTGGGCCTAAGGGGATAGAATGATATTTTAAAGGCCAAAATCAATGCAATCTAGAGACTGGTTATTATATGGGTACTATGTAGGGGGTATAGGGAAAGCATACATCAAAGGTTATTTAAGTTTACATTTCAAAGGCAATTGGCCATAAAGCTTTTTAAGGAAAGAAATTGTTCTGGTCAAAGCATGCTGCTCCTAGGCCCCCAAATGAAGGCTGCTGTATCTATAAACAAGTTGACACAGAATACAAGCTGAGTTTGGGAGAGTAAAGATGTGCACAGGGCAGAATGTTTGTTCTACAGTGTTAGATACCCTTGTGTTTCCCCAGCCAGGTACTGGCTCATGCCTTAGTGGATCAGGGCAGACCCTGAGCCAGGCTCTTGAGCCATGGCCAAGTTAGGGACTGAAGACTGGTCACTTTGAGAGAATTAGACACAGCAAGGCGGCAGCCCATGGGCTTAGGGGTCTCTGCTTTGTCACTGTTCCATCTCAACCAGAGCCGATGAATCAAGATTCTTGCTCTGGGGCATTTAGTGGACAGGATGAAGAAAGCCCTGAAGCATTCGTAGGGTCCCCAAAGATTGCTGCTTATGTCATAAGTTTTGCTCTTAACTACCAGAGTCACAAGGAATCACTTCTGTTATTCTTGGCATTGCATCTTATTGTACTGCATCCTTCTTTTGATTCATCTCCGCTACAGTTCTGTTGCATATTTCTAGGACATTGCGTTAGGAAAACAAACAGTGCCATTAAATCCAACCCCTACTGCCTTCTAACAGAACCCGCCTGATGACTGGAACGTGTTGATACTTGACTGTGTCATAGCCAAACTTCAGAATATTGAGTAAAACATAAAATTCCCTGACAGAAACTCGGTTTCACTACATGGCACAGCTCCCAGGCAGGTCACATTAGGCTCTAGGCTACAATTTCCCCCTTCTCTCCAAAGGATGTAAGTCTTTTCGTAACAGTTGCAGTGCAGGGTAGAATGACATCTTGCAGATGCCATGACGTCTCTCTGTTCTGAACTTCCACTAAGACTCAGACCATGCCTTGATCCTCTGGGAAGCCTTTGCTGACCCATTTCCAGGAATAGTGAGGGTTCTCCTCTGGGTTCTCCTGCAGTGTCAGTTACTGTACCGATCAGTTTCCAGGCAGTGTCGTGATGGCACAGGCTCTGGAGCCAAACTGCCTGGGTTCAAATTACTGTTCTGTACTCTGCAAGCTGTGGTCAGCTGGGAAGTTATTGACCATCCAGTTTTCATTTTTCTCATTTACAAAATGGGGGGTAGAAATTGCACCTTCTGTTATACAGTTGTTGGAACCTATGTAAAGTGCTTAGCATGCTGCCTGGCACATTAGAGGGGCAGATAAACATTACTATTGCTTTCTCTGCAATTGACTGAGAATTTCTTCCTTCCTTCCTTCCTTCCTTCTTCCTCCCTCCCTCCCTTCCTCGTTCCCTCCCTCCCTTCCTTCCTTCCTTTCTTTCTTTTCATCTGCACCACTCGGTTTGCAGGATCTTAGTTCCCCAACCAGGAATGACTGAGAATTCTTGAGGGCTTCATCTTTCAATGCCAATGAATAGCACAGTTTTAAGCACTAGGTGCTCAGGGCTGATAAGTGAGTGAGAGGTGAGTTCTCCTTTCAAATGACTTGTCAAAAATAATCATCAAGTGTTTAGAAATAAAAAACAGTTTAATTTGTGAAATTTTCTTTGTAGGTGTGCTTTTTAAAAGTCATATAAAATGTTATGCTCACTTGATTTTTATTTTTTAAAAAATATTTATTTATTTATTTATTTATTTAATTTACTTTTGGCTGCGTTGGGTCTTAGTTGCAGCACGCGGGATCTTCGTTGAGACATTGCAGCACTCAGGCTCTTTGTTATGGCGTGTGGACTTCTCTTTAGTTATGGCGTGTGGGTTTTCTCTTCTCTAGTTGTGGTGCACAGGCCCCAGGGTGCGTGGGCTCTGTGGGTGTGGCGTGCGGGTTCCAGAGTGCGTAGGCTCTGTAGTTTGTAGGATGCAGGCTCTCTAGTTGAGGTGCGCGAGCTCAGTAGTTGTGACATGCCAGGTTAGTTGCTCCACGTCATGTGGGATCTTAGTTTTCTGACCAGGGATCGAACCTGCATCCCCTGCATTGTAAGACAGATTCTTTACCACTGGACCACCAGGGAAGTCCCTCACTTGATTTTTAAATCAAAGACTATAATGCTTTATCCAACAATTTAAAAATATATATGGATGGATATTTGTTCCATATTGCAGGCAGTACTGTTTTACTAAAAGAAGCATGGATTTCACAGACAGACTTGGTTTAAATCCCAGCCCCATCAATTTACTGCTCACATGGCTTTGGGCAAAGCACTTCCGTTCCCTGTGCCTGAGTTTCCTCATTTGTAAACTGCGGCAAAGACAACTTTCCTTCTCACGGTGGTTGTGGGAGTTAAATGAAGTCACACCCGTAAAGCAGGGTTGTTGGTATATACTAAATTGTCAGCAGATGCTAATTTTTTTAAATTTTATTTATTTATTTATTTTTAGTTGTTGTATTTAACAGAGGTATGGCAAGGGAAAGAAGGGAAACAGAGAAAAGGATCAAGGTAGACAAAGCACAAAGAAGGAAGACAGTGAAAAAAATAGAAATGGCCACCAGAAAATAAAGACCATAAAGTGGCTTATCGATTTCATTTTGTTTTAAAATATTATATTTTTACTTTTTTTTTTTGCATGGGTAACACATAGCCATGGCATGAAATTCAAAAGGTTCTAAAGGATACTCAGTGAAAAAGAAGTCACTTCCACATCACTTGAGCCAACTAGCTTACCTCTTTAGGGGTAACTACTTCTACTAGTTTTTTTTTTTTTGGTGATTCCTTCCAGAAATACTCCAAACATACACTGATAAACAAAGTGTTCTTATTTCCCATCATCTTTTTTTTGGCCCTGCCACGTGTTATGTGGGATCTTAGTTCCCCGACCAGGGATCAAGCCCATGCCCCGTGTAGTGGAAGCGTGGAGTCTTAACCACTGGACCGCCAGGGAAGTCCCAATATTTCTCATGATTTAATTTTATTCCTCTACGTAAATGGTGGTGCACGGATGACAATGTTCTGCTCCTTGCTTTCTTTATTGAACGTGTTTTAGCAATCATTCCTTTGTGGGAGATACAGGGCTGCCTCCTTCCTCTTAGCCCTCGTATTCCATTTATTAACCAGTTCCCCAGTGATGGAATTTTAGGTTGTTTCCAATCTTTGGTTATTACAGATAAAACTACAGTGAATAATTTTTTTCATGAGTGATTTCACACACGTGAGTGTATAATGGGATAGTTTCCTAGAAATGGAGTTGGTTACTCAAAGGATATGGGCAATTTTGCTAGAGACAGATAGAGGCTGTACCCATTTAACCCTCCCTCCAGCAAGGTGTGAGAACACCTGTTTCTCATACTGTTGTCAGCATGTGATGCTATCAGTCTTGATCTTTGCCAGACTGATGAGGGAAAAACATCTCTCAGTGTAGTTTTAATTTGCATCTCTCTTATTATAAGTAAGGTGGACCATCTGGAAAGCTATTTGAGAACCATGTTTATGTCATTTTCTATGAACTCTACGTTTATATCCTTTGTTTGATTTTCTGTTGTTTTTTGATCCTTTTCATATTGATTTGAAGGAGCTCTTGATATACTCCAAAAGGTAAACTTTTGTTCTTCATGTGTATTTTTATTTTATAATTATCTTTATATTAGTTTATAGTGTGTTTTTCTTCTGCCATGCAGAAAATTTAGATTTTTATAGAGCAAACTTTATATCCTTTCTTTCTGTATTTTGTGACATATATAAAAAGGTTTAGTATACTCCAATTTATAAGAGCATCCTTCTAAATTTTTCTCAAGTATCTTTAAGTAATAGGTTTTCAAAGTACTGAGCCAATACAGACTATGTTTGTCACATGACAAGATGAGCTATTCTCATCCACACCCTGATGTAAATACACATACACAGGAAAAATGTAGGTCTCTCTGGAAGGTGGAATAAGTGGTACTTTTTTCCCTCTTTGTACTTTGTTTTCCAGGTTATCTAAATTGGTCATGTACTACTTTGATATTCAGAAAGATATTAGTTAAATGAAATTTACTTTTACCTCCTTTAAAGTTCACTTAAGATACCCCTTGGTTCCTGGATCTTTCGGAATGCTAGTAATGCTGCCTACTTTGCTTTGGAGATAGTCTGTCAGCTTCCACCCTGAACAGCTGTAGCCCCTAGTGACTTCCTTGTTGCCAAATCCAGTGAAAGCATTTTAGTCCTAATCTGACTTTCCCACTGGCATATCTGAAGCTCCTGCCGTGCCTTCCTGCTTGGCCTTCCTCTCTATGCTCTTGGTTTTTTAAGGCCAACAAATCTTTTGGAAGGTTGGTTGCCTTTTCCCCACAGCCCAAAGTAATTTGCTTAACCTGATGGGAAGCCTCATTCATTTCCTTAAAGTGAACAGGGCTTCCTCTCACAGAGTAATTAGCGTTGAAGGTCTGGATCTGTTTAAATCCCCTGAGAGTCTGGGTCCAATCCATTGGAATTAGTAATCACAGAGAGCTCAAGGTATGGCATTCAATTTAAAAACAATTACATTCCAGTGGGAAGAGGAAACTTCAGCCAGAAGAAGTTGGCTTGGTTTTCTGACTGGAAAATTGGTTTTTCTGCGTTTGCAATTGCTGACAATCACTTCAGAAGAGCCCTACCAGTTCCAGTTCTCAAGGATAGTGTCTTTCTTTTCATTTCTCTATTAATTAAAAAATAAATTATGAAACTAACAAACATTAATTGTAACTACAGCAAGACTGCCAGCATACTGAGATGACCACTGTTAATAGCAGTGTTGCCTGCCACGGGCTCACATGAGTGGATACAAACAGGCACCCAAATTACACATACAGGGTTGAGTTACCCATTCATTTATTTTTTAAAGTGATGAAATCATACAATGCATATTACCCTGCAACTTGTTTTTCTCACTTAACTCTATGTCATGAATACCCCATCTAGGTCAGTTAACGTAGCTTTTTTTCTTTTTAATAATAGGTACTATAGAATGCTTCATGATTTATTCAACCAATTTCTTTTTTTTTTAAATTTTATTGAAGTGTAGGGGATTACAGTGTTGTGTTAATTTCTTCTTTACAGCAAAGTGACTCAGTTATACATATATATATTCTTTTTCATACTCTTTTCCATTATGGTTTGTCACAGGATATTGAATATAGTTCCCTGTGCTGTACAGTAGGACCTTATTGTTTATCCACCCTATACATACATAATAGTTTGCCTCTGCTAATCCCAAACTTCCGTTCCTTTCATCCCCTCCCCTCTCCATGGCAACCATAAGTCTGTTCTCTATATCTGTGAGTCTGTTTTTGTTTTGTAGGTATGTTGATTTGTATCATATTTTAGATTCCACATATAAGTGGTATCACATGGTATTTACCTTTCTCTTTCTAACTTACTTCGCTTAGTATTGATAATCTCTAGGTTCAACCAATTTCTTCTGGATGAACATCTTGATGAACACTCTAATTCTATAGGCAAGATTGCAGGAGACATCCTTATACATACATTCTTACAGAATGAAGAATTTATTTCTTTTTTAAAAAAATTAATTAATTAATTAATTAATTTATTTTTGGCTAAGTTGGATCTCTGTTCCTGTGCGCGGGCTCCCTCTAGGAGCGGCGAGTGTGGGCCACTCTTCATTGTGGTGCATGGGCCTCTCATTGCGGTGGCTTCTCCCGTTGCGGAGCACGGGCTCTAGGTGCGTGGGCTTCAGTAGTTGTGGCTCCCGGGCTCTAGAGAGCAGGCTCAGTAGTTGTGGCGCCTGGGCTCAGCTGCTCCGCGGCATGCAGGATCCTCCCGGACCAGGGCTCAAACCCGCGTCCCCTGCATTGGCAGGCAGATTCCCAACCACTGCGCCACCAGGGAAGCCCCACATTTATTTCTAAAATGTCCTAAAAGTAAGATCGCTAAGCTACAGGGTTGGCTAGTTTCTAAAACTACATTAATATATGAGCAGGGGAAGGGAAAAGGGAAGTGCTGTACTTCTGTCTGGCAGGTACTACAGTAGGTACTTTCCATAAGTTGTTTAGTTTCATCTTGGTCTCCTGCCTCTAGTCCTGCCCTGATCCCTCCTCTACATAACCACAGATGAGTATGTCACTCCTTTGCTTAGAAGCCCTGCATGGCTCTCATCTCCTCCAGGTTAAGGCCAAGCTATTACCATGGCCCACGAGGCCCTCCACAGTTTGGTCTTGCCTACTTCCTCTGTCTCTCTTGTGCCCTCTCCTTCTCGCTTTGCATTCTAGCACCGCCAGACTCTTTGCTGTTACCCACCTTCCCAGGCCACTGCAACCCTCCAAGCATTTGCTCTGCCTTCCTCTCTGTTGTGCTGATTCTTTCTCAACTCTTCCCCTGGCTCTTCTCTCACTCATCACTTAGCACTCTGTTAGTCTCTGGCTCTTTCAGAATGCCTTTTGCAGGTTGGTTTATGAATGAGTGTGGCTAGATCATGCCATAGTAACTTATAAGCCACAGTCTCGGTGGCTTAACACAAGTTTATTGTTTGGTCAGTCAAAGTCTGCTTTAGGTCTGGGTCATTCTCTTGGGAGTTCCCCTCAGTGACCTGCTGATGGAGACCCCACCATCCTGTAATTGTACCGTCCAGAACACTTGGCTTCTCTGGTTGATGTGGCAGGAGAAGAGAATACTGAGAGCGTCACGCTGGAAGTTAAATGTATTGACCCAGAGGTAACCATGTTACTCCCTTTCTCAGCCCACTGGCAAGCCCTGTTACATAGCCCTGCCTAGCTGCAAGGGGACAGAAGTGTAATCCTCTCATGGGGCTGGAAGGAAGGAAAATGGAACATAGGTGAGCACTAGATGCCTCTACTACGGGTGAGATGCCATCATTCTCTATATGTCTATTTGAATTATTATATGGTATTAGAATGAGGGTTTATGTGTGTCTCCCTAGGAGAGTGGGCACTTCTGTTAGAGTAGAGGACTTTATCTTGTTCATCTTCATGTCTCTGGCACCTGGCACGTAGGAGATGGCTAAGAAACATTTGTTGAACAAATCCATTCATACAAATCAATAATCTACATTATATAGATGGGACAGTAAAGTTCAGAGAGGTCAGTTAACTCACCTATGATCACACAACTAGGAGGTAGCAAAGCTAGATTCAAATCTAAGTCTGTCGGATTCCAAAACTCATGCTTTTAGGAAAGGTTCTAAATTCCAATCTGAGGGCAGGAGAAGACCGGTGTTCCAGCTCAAGCATTCAGGCAGAAAGGGAGAGTGAACTCTGCCTTACTCAGCCTTTTTGTTGTATTCCAGCCTTCCATACATTGGATGAGGCCTACCACTTTGGGGAGGGCAATCTGCTTCATTAAGTCTACCAATTCAAATGTTAGTCTCATTCAGAAACACTTTCACAGACACACCCAGAATAATGTTTAACCAAATATCTGGGCACCCTGTGGCCCAGTCAAGTTGACACAAAATTAACTATCACACCTAACTTTCCTTACCCTCCCATAATTTTTACTATTCGTTAATCTTCTACAGGACTCCTTTGCTCACAGTTCCTTCTATATTTGGTGTTGTTAAAAAACATTAAAAGACAAAGTACTTTAATTTTGTGGAAGTAATTTTATCTTCTGAAAACACTTTAAAATAAAAATTATTTGCTAAGAGTCCAATGAGAATTCAGTTCAAAATAATCCCCACCCCTTTTCACTGTTTGCCCTTACCTGTTTTTTTTTTTTTTTTTAAAGAACAGACTTCAGTTTTCAGAGCATTTGTAGGTTCACAGCAAAATTTGCCGAATGTAATCTCAACCCCCCACCCCTCAACCTCCCCCATTATCAGCATCCTGCCCCAGAGTGGTAAATTTGCTACAATCAATGAACCTACAGAGACACATTATTATCACCCCAAATCCATAGTTTACATTAGGGTTCACTCTTGGTATTGTACATTCTATGGTTTTTGACAGATGTATGACATGTACCTGCCATTACAGTATACAGAATAGTTTCACTACCCTAAACATCCTCTGTATTCCACCTATGCATCCCTTTCTTCTCCCAACCCCTGGCAACCACTGATCCTTTTACTGTTTCCACAGGTTTGTGTTTTCTAGAATGTCATGTTATTGGAATCACACAGTAGGTAGCCTTTTCAGATGATCTCTTTCACTTAGTAACATGCATTTAAGTTTCCTCCATGTCTTTTCATGGCTTGATAGCTCATGCCTGATTTAATTTTATAAAAAGTAAATGTATAAATTTAGCATTTAGCACTAGCTGATATAATTTATCTATTTGCATGCATGTTCATTGACCATCTCTCTCACTAGAATGGAAGCTTCTGGAAGGCAGGGACTTTGTTTTATTTATCACTGTATCGCAGTTCCTGTAAAAGTATTTAGTACATGATCAGCTCTCAGAAAAAAATTTGTTGAATGAAGGAATCAGGTGAATCTTTTATAACTAAAATCTTCTGATTTAGGAAATCGTTTGTGATGTGCAGTGTAAGAGTTAATCTAATACTACCATTTCAATGGGATTTAAACTCTTAAAGAGTTTGAGTCCTTTCTGATTTGGATATGGGACTGGGGAGCTCATCGGTGATTGATAAAATTGAAGAAATTATTGGTTTCTTCCAACAAAGTATTATTTTAATTTTTCATGCAGAAACAGAGGATGAATGGAAAGGGAGCTATGTCATTTTCTATCACCTGAAGTGTTTCCGACCATCCCACCACCTGGGATTTTGGCTTGGGAGGCAGGATTTCCATAATACACATGTGTGACCCTCTGCCTCTCCTCTCTGTCTCTCTTCTTCCCACTGCTCACTGAGCCTGAAGGTTGGGCTATTATTTTACGTCTCCTTCCTGTCTGCTGGGGGCTTCTCCTATGGCATGTCCTCCTCCATCCCAACTCCCGTGCTATGCCTTAGTCTAAATGCTCAGTGCAGAGTTCAGGGAGAGAAACAAGTTTGCCAATGAGGGAACACACATACGTTGGGAAATACTTAAAAAATGACGCCCTGTTACACATGCATGTCTGTTATTTAGTTTTAATCAAAGTTGAGGTCATAGTATATGTAATGCTCTGTTTCTTTTGTTTCAATTTAATATTTCTTGAAGTTCTTTCCATATTCACACACACACACCTACCTCATTCTTTTTTAAAAGCTACATAATATTCCATAAAAACTAACATAGTCTATTTAGCCAGTCTCTTACTGAAGGATGTTTAGGTCATTTCGAGTCATTTTCTATATAAATAATGTTGTACTGAACATTACTCTATAGTTTTTGGTTTCCTTGCATATCTGTGTGATTGTATCCTTTGGCTATATCTCTAGCAATGGAATTGCTATACCAACTGGTGTGTGTTTTTAAGATTGTCTAAGAAAGATCTAGCACTTTATAGTCTCATCTACTGATAGGGAAGTTATAGTTTTCCCTTAAGATTATGGCTTTTATAACTATGCTGGTGTTCAAGAGAGTGTGAGATACATTTGGAAGAAAGAGAGGAAGAAACAGGAAGGGAAGAGATGAGTCATGGGGGATAGGTTCGTGGAGGTGGGGAATCATGTAGCCCTGGATGGGAATTTCAGCTCTGCCATTTCTTAACTGTGTAACCTCAGTTTCCCCATGCATATGGGTTGTTGTGACGATCAAATCAGATAACACATGTGAAGTATTTAGTATTCAATCAGTGCTTACTCTTAGTACTATTATCATGTGCTATGGTACACATAATATGGTACAATGGTAATGATGCTAAATGTTTAGCATGTACTAGGCACTGAAGGGAATGCAAAAGGAAGTACTAGACTTTATTCCAGACTAGCTGGAAAAACACAATAAGCCTGTTGGAAACCACCAGGAAACAATGAAAGCCTTCAAAAGCTCCAAGTGTCCTAGGAACTCAGATCTACCTTAGAGATCATTATTTTTTTAATAAGTTTTTTTTTTAATAAACTTATTTATTTATTTATTTTTGGCTGCGTTGGGTCTGCGTTGCTGCACGTGGGCTTTCTTTAATTGCGGCAAGTGGGGACTACTCTTCGTTGCGGTGTGCGGGCTTCTCACTGCAGTGGCTTCTCTTGTTGCGGAGCACGGGCTCTAGGCACGCGGGCTTCAGGTTGTGGCACACAGGCTCAGTAGTCGTGGCACACGGGCTTAGTTGCTCCACGGCATGTGGGATCTTCCCAGACCACGGCTCGAACCCATGTCCCCTGCATTGGCAGGTGGATTCTTAACCACTGTGCCACCAGGGAAGTCCCTAGAAATTATGTACGTGGATAATTTTTAAAAATCAGTTCTAATGAAATAATTTCTTTTTGGGAGTTTCATGCTTTTGAATAATTCTCTTTAATTTCACATGACTCTCTTGAAAGCATCTTATAAGTCCTATGACAGCTTGCTATGTCAACCTCATTTTTCAAAGGTTCTGTGACATGTTTGTCATGGTTTCTGTAGAGTCAACATTCTGAAATTCCTTAAAAAATGTTACTGGTATCTGGGCTGAATATTTGTTTCAGGGTAGAGCTGAGGTAGATTTGGTTCTTCCAGTGGGTTTCAAAGGGAAATTTGGGGCTTTTTTAAAGCATTGTCTTGTAAAATGTCAGAGTCTTGTGTGTGTCTCTGGTTGAGGGTGCGGTGGTGCCTGCCCTGGGTCAATAGGGGGAAATGATGGAAAAATGAAACTTAACTGCAGCACTGTCCCACCAGGGAATGGAAGGACAGCTACAGCTTTCCCCCAGACTTGGCCCTATTATTACATCATGCCATCTCACTAGTGATACTGTTGTTTGGCACCTTCTCCATTCTCTCCTCCATTACTCATCTCTTACAGTTTTAGGGTGAGTCAGACCTGATGTGGGCTCTCATTCTGACTCTTACTACCTGTATGACCTTAGAGCAGTCTTTCACTCTGTGCTTGCTCATAGTCCAATGGTGACAAATGTCTGTAAATGTGCATTTTAATAAGCACTTCCAGAGATTCTGTTATGGGAGGAAGGGGTGAGGACTTTTCAGGGAAGTGAAATCTGGAGATGTGGAGTGACTTGCCTAAGCGCATACGACTAATCAGTGGCAAAGTCCAAAATGGATCCAGAGTTTCCTGACTCCTGGTCTAGCATTTTGTCTATAAAAGCAGTGGCCTACTGGGGGTGAGGGCATAGGGGAGGGGTCCTCTCCTGTTGGCTCCTACCATAAAGCAGCTTGAATGTTCCTCTTCGGAAAGACAGAGCCACCCATTCAGCTCCAAGGTGTGCCTCCTTACCTGCTTCCCCTTCCTCACAGCTCTTCCCAATGTTACTCCCTTCTTCAAGCTCCAGGTAAAAACCCAGTGTTCACTGCAGATACCTTTTTTCCCCATCATCCCATATGTGATCTTTTGGAAGTCCTGTCAGTTTTCCTTTGTAGATAACTTTCAGATTTATTTACTACTGTCTCTCTCTCTACCGCTACCACCCGTCTAAATTTCCACCATCTTTCACCTGGGCCATAACTTTCGGTCTGTTCTCAGACGGAATTTTTCACAACGTGATTCTGTTCTCTCTCTACCACTTGGTTAGAAACGTTCAGTGACTCCCTAGGGCTGTTAGGTTGGAGGTACCACATGACATGAGCTCCAGTGGCCTGCAAGTTCTGGCTTTTCAGACTTACCTTGTACCATTCTCCTCTCTGTGCTCCTTCCAGTTTCCTGAAGGTGTCAGCTCCTCCCTACCATAGGGCCTTGGCACATGGTGCTCTTTTGCCTGGGATACTTTTTTTTTTTTTAATCTCTTCTTCTTTTGCTCTGTCAGTTCCTACTCACCCTTCAGATCTTAGCTCAAGGCTCACTTTCCCCAAAAACCTTTTCCTAACTGCTTCCAGTTATAGGCACTTCTAGAACCACTCCCTGCCCCCTCCCCCGCCATGTATGTTTTTTGTTTTTTTTTTCGGTACGTGGGCCTCTCACTGTTGTGGCCTCTCCCGTTGCGGAGCACAGGCTCCGGACGCGCAGGCTCAGCGGCCATGGCTCACGGGCCCAGCCGCTCCGCGGCATGTGGGATCTTCCCGGACCGGGGCACGAACCCATGTCCCCTGCATCGGCAGGCGGACTCTCAACCACTGCGCCATCAGGGAAGCCCGCCATGTATACTTATTAGTCTGTAATTCACACACTCATTTGCAGAATTACTTGATTGATTTCAGTCTTTCCCCCCTTATTGTAGGTTCTATGAGAGCAGATTAAATGACTGTTTTTGTTCACTATTGTTCCCCCGGTGTCTAGCTCAGTGCGTGGCACATAGTAGGCCCTCAATAAAAATTTGTTTAATGAATGAATGAAACTTACGTTTAACTCTTCCTTAAACGTCCTCTTGATGTGTCTCATCTGGCTCCAAATACCCAAGAAGAAATAACATGCACATCTTTCACATACGTACATTTAGTTGGGCACATGTATATACATGTATGTCTTTTATGTTCTCTTTATCATAAGGTAACTTCTACATTCATTCTCAGCCATCTTCATCAATACTTTCTAATCTGAGTGTCTCAGATAGGAAATAGCAGGGACCTCGTGACTGTGGGGAAGGGAAGTACTTTGTAAATTACCCTTCCTCTCTCTCTTTTACTGAGCTGCTGGGGAAGTCCCTTTGACCATGAAAGCCAGGGACAGAGTCAGACTGGAGGCCACAGACTATCATGGTTTTCATTCAGGCTTGAACCCTAGATTATTCAGAAAAATAAGATGGAGATCTATAGCTATTCATAGTCCACTGAATTCGTTTACCTGTGGGATTAATAGTATTAAGCTGCTCTCTGAGACTTTTTGGTTGATCATCTCAAGGGTTTTATACTCTTATAAATCATGATCACAAATTGCTTTATACTATAAGTTACACACAGAGAAGATCTAAGATTGGTAGATGGTTGGGTTCTGCGGTGTAGGGCACCTCATCAAGTATATGTTCAGTAGGCCAAACAAAGTATTGGCCTGAGGCAGACATGGGGCGGGAGGTTCTGAGATCCTCCCTGGGGCATCTGGGAGTGTCCCCAAGAACAAGAAAGTTGACATTGTGAAGCTAGGGATTATCTGAGGTAAGAAAATGCAATCCTTGGGCTTCCCTGGTGGTGCAGTGGTTGAGAGTCTGCCTGCCGATGCAGGGGACATGGGTTCTTGCCCTGGTCTGGGAGGATCCCGCATGCCGCAGAGCGGCTGGGCCCGTGAGCCATGGCCGCTGAGCCTGCACGTCCGGAACCTGTGCTCCGCAGCGGGAGAGGCCACAACAGTGAGAGGCCCGTGTACCGCAAAAAAAAAAAAAAAAAAGCAATCCTAAATAGAAGAGTCTATAACATGCTTCAAGTGTTGGCAAAGAGGAAGCTTTTTCTGAGTACCTCTTGTTGTGTAACCACTGAATTCAGGCCTGAGCTATGAGAATTAGTCGTAAAACAGGTCCCCTCTTGTAACTTTTACCACACTTTTACTCTTCGTTTATGGACCTTATCACACGTGTAATTGTTATTTGTGTCTTTTTAAAAAAAACTGAATTGTGTCACTCCTACTAGGCCTCTGTGGGAGCAAGAATGTCTATTTTGATGACCTCTGTCTGTATCCAGAGGGCCTAGAACCACCTCTGGTGTAGGGTAGGTGCTCAATAACCATTTACAAGTATCAGTTCACTTCATCCTCCTAGGAGCCTGGAAGGCAGATATCACTATTATCCCCATTTTATACATCGGGAAGTTGTGACACAGAGCAGTTGAGTAGTTTGCTAGTTGATAGCAGAGTCCAAATAGTAGCTAGATAGTAGAACCAAATCAGTCGAGATAGGTTAATCATTATATCTTCTGCCACAAATAAATGTTTGTTGAAAGAATGAAGGCCCCGTGGGAATAGCGTTGGAGCAGCTTTTGGCTATGTGATATATGAATCATTCAGACCGAAATATTCAGGTTTCAGTTAGTTGGGAAGACCTAGCTAGTGTGTCCCTGAGCTAGGGGGAGGGGTGGAGGAGGGGGCCTGGTGAGGAGATATTAAGTGGAGCAGGCAAGTCTGGGCAAAAGTATTCCAGGAGCCAATGTGGTCTGCCTGACCTGTTTTACAATACTCCTCTCATTCTGGGTTAGAAGTCAAGATCCCGATTGTTTCTATACTTGGAAGCAGAGTGGCCTAAGCGGGAAGAGTATTTTCCAAGATTCCTGAAACCAAACATAGAGCTTGTGTGCATTCTAGTTGTACAATTTTTTCTTACCGTCTGATACTAGTGACAAGCTAGAGCAGGTAACAAGTTCAGGGAGGTTTGTGCTTGCCTGTGACATGCTCTCCTTCTTAAAGATGCCCTTATTTTTTTCAGGTCCTTAAAATGTAATTTTAAACAAGTTCTTTACAAATTATTTATGCTTATGGTTTTAAAAATGAAATCAACCAGCACAGAAGGCCACAAAGTGTAAAGTAACAGTACCGTCATCCAGAAATCTTTTGTGTATCTCTCAGCCTGCATATAGTTTCATCTTTTTTTTCTCTCTCTCTCACATAAATGAGAACATACTATATTATGTGTTTTGAATTCTTTTCTTTTTAAAAGTAGATTTATTTTGGAGACATCTGGATTAGTATGGTAGATTGAACACATAATTTTTCTGCCTTCCAAAACTCCACTAAAACTATGGAAAGGGATTTCCTTTTAAGGCAAAAAGTTATAAAGATGGAGCAAATAAAAGAGGAATCAAAAGCTCTTAACATTTCGGAAGCAGAAATGCAGGTGGAAGAGTGACAACTGATGCAGTAGACCCAGGAAAGCTGAACAACCATGGAGAAAGCTGCGAGTCACCCGTTCTAACCCGAGATGCCCAAAGGCTCAGCATCTGACAACTGGAAACATGAGTATTAGGGTGGTGAGGAGAGGGCAGTAAGAGATGTGAGGATCAGTGTATCTGGGCTGGGAATGCAAGACACAGGTGAAGGCACGGATTCTGTACTGAAAATAGTAACTATGCACATAATAATGCATATGCATACTAAAGATTTTTTTCCATTTGGTTCCCTGAGCTCAACAGTCAGGCCTTCATCCTCCAGGTAGGGGTAGAGTATACTGAAGGGAATCATATCTGTGTAAGCAGAAAGACATAAAGATACACCGTATTGCCCAGATCACTCTGCAATGAAGCTCAAAGTCAGTAAGCCCCATCCTCAAGCTTGAAGATTCCAATCATCCCCTTTTTCCCCTGCTTTTAAACATGAGCAGACAGTAGCTATGTGAGGACAGCAGCTATCATGAGAATGTCCAAAATAAACAGAAAAGCAACTTATAAGAAAGACTGTGCAGTTAGAAGAAAACCTGACATTAATATCCTCAGGGAAAATATTCCTTCCATGAAAGAAGAACAGGATGCTATAAAAAGTAATGTTTGGAAACAAAAATAATCCTTGGATATTGGAAACATATCAAAAAGGAAAAGAAGGGTTGGATAAAAAGTTGAGGAAACTCCTAGAAAGTAGAGCAAGAAGGAAAGAGTTGAAAATAAAACAAAAAGGAGAAAATTAGAGGATGAGTCCAGGAGATCCAACAACCCAACAATAAAAGTTCCAGAAAGAAAGAGAGAGCAGAGAACATGAAGGGGGGGGGGCATTTTTCCAAACTAAAGGACATGAATTTTGAGATTAAAGGGGCCCAATAATTCCCCAGTGCAATGGGTGAAAAAATACCTCCAGCATAATTGTGAAATTTCATTACCTTGGAAATGTGGAAGATTCTACAAGCTCCCAGAGAGAAAAAAACAGGTCACATACAAGTGATCAGCAATCAAAATGGCTTTGAACTTCTCAGTAGCAGCACTGGAAGCTAGAAGGCCATGGGCAATACTTTCAAAAATATGAAGGACATTTATTTCCCACCCAAATTTCTATAGAAGCCAAACTATGAGTCAAGTGAAAAGGTGCAAATGAGAGGCAAATGTTAAAAAATTGCAAAAAGTCCCCCTTCTCAGGAAGCTCCTCGAGGATCACTCCATATCGATGAGTAAATAAGCCAAGAAAGAGGAAGACATGGAATACAGAAGATCCATCACTGTGGAGAAAGGAAGGGAATCTCCTGCAGAGGGGTGAAGGGAGATCCCAGGATGACAATTATGCATCAGCTATAGAGGGCAATCAGTACAGATTGGAACAGCTTGGCTCAGGAGGTGGGTTGAGAGCTGTCATCACCAAATCTTCTGTTATTGTACCAGTCCTTTAAAACAAATTATTATTATGGTAAAAAACATGTAACAAAAATTTACCATCTTGGCCATTTTATTTTTTAATTTTTTTATAAATTTATTTAATTTATTTTTGGCTGGCTGCCTTGGGTCTTTGCTGTTGCTCACAGGCTTTCTCTAGTTGCAGCGAGTGGGGGTCACTCCCTGCCGTGGTGCACGGGCTTCTCATTGGGGTGGCCTCTCCCATTGCAGAGCACAGGCTCTAGGTGTGCATGGGCTTCAGTAGTTGTGGTGCATGGGCTTAGATGCTCCACAGCACACAGGATCCTCCCAGACCAGGGCTCGAACCTGCATCCCCTGCATTGCCAGGCAGATTCCCAACCACTGCACCACCAGGGAAGCCCTTGGCCACTTTAAAGTATACAGTTCAGTAATGTTAAGTATTTTACACTGTTGTGAAGTAGAGCTCCATAATGTTTTCATCTTACAATACTGAGAGTCTATACCCGTCAAAGAACAACTCCCCTTCCCTCCTTCCCCCACCACGCTACTTTCTGTTTCTACGAATTCAACTACTTTAGAGACCTCATATAAGTGGAATCATACAGTATTTGGTTTTTTTGCAACTGGCTTTGGTTACTTAGCTTAATGTCCTCAAGGTTCATCCATGTTGTAGCATGTGACAAGATTTCCTTCCTGAAGACTGAATAATATTCTATCACATGTTTACACCACATTTGGTTTATTCATTCATTCATTAATGGACATTTGGGTTGCTTCCATTTCTTGACTATTATGAATAATGTTGCTATAAACACTAAAATACAAATACCTCTTTGAGACTCTTCTTTCAGTTCTTTGTGATATATGCTCAGAAGTGAGATTGCTGGATCATATAGTAGTTCTAGATTTTTAATTTTTTGAGGAAGTGCCATATTATTTTCCATCCCATTTTATAATTCCAAATAGTTCACAAGGGTTTTCCTTCCTTCTTCCTTCCTTCTTCCTTCCTTCCCTCCTTCCTTTCTCCCTCCATCCCTTCCTTTCTTTCTTCCTTCCTTCCTTTCTTCTTCCTTCCTTCCTTCCTTCCTTTCTTTCTTCTTTCTTTCTTTCTTTCTTTCTTTCTTTCTTTCTTTCTTTCTTTCTTTCTTTTTCTCTCTCTCTCTAGTAGCCATCCTAATAGGTATGAAGTGGTATCTCATTGCGGTTTTGATTTGCATTTCTCTGGTGATTAGTGATGGTGAGCATCTTTTCATCTTGGCCATTTGTATTATCTTTGGAAAATGTCTATTCATGTCCTTTGCCACATGGTGTATATATAAGGATCCAACTTCACTCTTTTGAATGTGGATATCCAGTTTTCCCAGCATTGTTTGTAAAAGAGACTGTCCTTTCCTCATTGAGTGGTCTTGGTATATTGTAAAAGGTCATTAGAAGTTTGTTTCTGGACTCCCTATTTCATTGATTTGTATGTCTATATCAGCACCATATTGTTTTGATTACTGTAGCTTTATATTATGTTTTGAAATCAGAACGTGTGAGTCCTCCAAATTTGTTCTTTTTTTTTTTTTTTTAATTTTGGCCATTGAGGGTCCCTTGAGATTCCATATGAATTTTAGGATAAATTTTTCTATTTTTGCAAAAAATGCTATTGGGATTTGTTAGGGATTGCACTGAATCTGTAGATTGCTTTGGGTGGTCTGAACATTGTACTAGGGTTTTTTCTTTTTTTTAACTGTATAAAACTGCTGGAAGATGAGTTATTGACCAAAATGAAGTATAAAGTAAGAAAGTGGAAGATGGGAGACCAATGTGAACTGATAGATTGCTTGATGGGATTGACCAGTAGAATATTGTACTGAAGGCCATTGGACAGTGTGGAACAGTTGGTATAATAGTTATAAGATAGGCAAGCTAATAAAAAACAAGGTGATTATTAAATTAAGAGAAAAAGAAGGGAAGCATTATCCCAGCACATTATAGTGCTTGGCTGTGATTAATATTTGCATGGGTATATAATGTAAATATTGACTATTTAGCTAATCAAAAAGTATGATGTAAATGAGGTTGTGAGAGAGGAAGTACAGTTGTAGGAGACCTGGACCTTCATCTGCCCATAATAGGAAGTTAATAATGGATCAAAATACACAAATATCTTTGATTGTATAGAGCCATGCTATCCGATACTATGGTGACTGGCCACATGTGGCTACTGAGCATTGGAAATGTGACTGATCCAAATTGAGATATGCTGTTAGTGTGAGCTACAGGCTGAATTCTGAAGACTTAGTACAAAAAAAGAATGCAAAATATCTCATTAAGAATTTTTATATTGATTACATGTTGCAATGATAATATTTTGAATATATTGAGTTAAATAAAAGATGTTATTAAAATTCATTTCACTTTTTTTTAACATTTTTAAAAATGTGGCTAAGGGAATTTAAAATTACATATGTGGCTTGCATTATATTTCTGGTGGGCAGCACTGATTTAGAAATAAGGTGATATGTAAATGTTACAAGAAATATCTAAGATAGTGAGAAGTGATTGTCTCTGGGGAAGGAACTGGGGGGCCTGGGGAGGTGTGGAACAGGGAATTACTGTTTTTTTTTTTTTTTTTTTTTTTGCGGTACGCGGGCCTCTCACTGTTGTGGCCTCTCCCGTTGCAGAGCACAGGCTCCGGACGCGCAGGCTCAGCGGCCATGGCCCACGGGCCCAGCCGCTCCGCGGCACGCGGGACCCTCCCAGACCGGGGCACGAACCCGCATCCCCCGCATCAGCAGGCGGACTCCCAACCACCGCGCCACCAGGGAAGCCCTACTGTTTTTTGTTGTAAGCCTTTTATTATAATTTGGTTTTTAAAATGAGTGCATATCTGACTGTTAAAGACAATTTAATTGATACATTCATTTGTCCAGTTTCCCTGTTCGATATGGGTTTATCTGATCTTTTAGGAATTGCATAATAGTCCACTATAAGAAGTTACAGTAATTGCTATAATTAGTCTTTTTTATGGATACTTAAGCTGTTATTATTATATATATATATTTTTTTGCTATTTCAAACATTGCTTTAATGAATATTTCTGAACATAGACCTTTGCCATATTATATCTACAAGACGAATATCCAGAAGTGGGCTTCTGGGGCAAAGGGTATGTGCACTCAAAGTTTTGATAGACCAATCAAATTTCTTTTCTGAGAAATTATACTAGTTTACACCCCCATTAACAATACCAGCTTCTCCATGCTTTGATCAAAATGGAAATTATCAAATTTTCTTAGCCCTTATTCTTTTGTTATTATTTGTGATGTTGGGCATCGTGTGTATGTTTTATTGACCAGTGTTTTCACTCTGTTACCTCCTTTGCTCAGTTTTGTTTGGGGCTGCTGTCTTTTTCTACATGACTTATAAGAGTGGATAGATCCTTTCTAGATTGATTCCGAGGGCTATTGTAGATGGGAAAGTTGTTTGTCCCCCTAAAAGGAGACCAATCCAGAAGTATCTGATGAGGGAACAGGTGAGAATGTCTCTGTTGGTGACATTTCATATTTGGCAAAAAAGTCATTTAAATAAATAGAACCACATGTGTCCCAGAAACAAAAACAGCCAACCAACCCTGCTAAAATTGTGGCTGGTTATTAGGGTAATAAAAGATTGTTTTGAGGAGGAAGGTAATTTTGTGGCGAGAATAAGATTGGCTTTTTTGTTAGATCTTTGCTCTTTCCTGACTCCTTTATTTAACTTCATTCTGTTTCCATAATTTGTCTTCAACCCTAACCATATGAAAATACTGTATCATTCAGTCTGAATATTTATGCACACACCCTGCTTTAAAAAAAATACAAACTATGAAATGGTTTTCCCCTTCCACATTCTTCTATCCCTTTACTGTCCAGAAGACAGGACTCAGGAGCAGAGGCTGCTGCGAAGATGGGGCCCACGCCTTGGATACACATGGTCTATTGAGTTCAATTAGAAGGATGCACACAGGTGTTTATAGTCATCATTATTCTGCCAGGGGAAAGAGTCATTTCTGATATAGCAGCAGCTAGTGGTAATTTAACTTCTCTTTCCCCCAATTTAGTAGTAAAATGTTTGCATAAAAATGAAGAACAAAAATGTGTTGAGGATGGAGAGGTATGTGATGGAGGTATGTAAGGTGCAAATCAACACAGGGAGGTAATAGCTTAAAATCTAAACATAAGTGTCTCTCCATTTATTTTTCTTATTTTTGGTTCTCTTCATGCAGAACCAAAAGCCCCAGATAATGTCAGAAAGTACATGTCTTTATCGCTATGGAGGCTCTCCTCAGCCACCCCAGACTGTAGGTTTGTATCCTTCTGCTCTTAAACATCTCTCAGGGAGGGAGGGCTCCATGACCATCCTCAGAAAACCATATGAGTGTCAAACCCTCTTATAAGTCAGAAGGGTCTTGCTTCACTTAGCTAGGATCATTTCCTCTTCTATCTCTTATGGATATGCAAAGAAACGAAACCACTATTCATAAGCTAACAACCTTCCACAGGCTTCTTATATCACTTCTATCCTGGCTTCTTCAAATTACAAGAATGTTCCTCTGTGATACTTTTTTTTTTCTCTACATGCTTGAACCCTTGAATAATTTCACAGCTCCTTTCTGACTTCTCTCTCCATATGACACCAAAATTATTCTCTTTTACTGTTGATATTTGCAACTGAGAACTTAGTTATTTTAATGTAACTCGTGGTAGAAATTGAAAGTGATGGTGTTGTTTTGCCTTTGCTGAAAGACTTCATCTTTTTCTCTCCTGCTTCCAGCCTCCAAACTTCAGCTCCAGCCACCAGTAATAACAACCTGTTCCTAGGGCTTACAATATAAATTCAACAAAATTTATGAGTTCCAGCATTGTGCCAGAAGACTTTTTCTTAGGAAACACTCCCAACTAGAATAATTCATTGTTACAACAGAATTCTCCAAAGGTCTGCCAAAATTCTAGGCGCCAGAGTTTTGGAGGGAAGTCTGGTAGAGCCCACCACGTGGGCACATGGAGGAACCTCTATCTGTAACCTCTGAAGACAGATGAAAGGTCTATTGAGATTGAAGGAGCAAATACCATGGGATTAGAGCTTGATATAATTTACTATGCAGTTAACTCCAGCATAATAATGTACAGCACACTGTCAAAGGTTTCCAGTAGGGTACTGATCCCCACTTCCCCTTCTCCTGCTTTAAGGCATTGGTGAACCTAGTTCTTATCTGAGTGTGGATAAGGGTGGTTCCTTCCTTCCATTCTGGCTTAGATCTCTGTGTTCTTGTGCTATGCTAGTCAGGGTAGGGGTGGCCAAGATCTTGAATGAAGAATCTTATTCTCATCCTCTGTTTTTGTGCTCTTTCAAAGTTCTATCTACAGTTCTTGCCAATCATCGAAGGAGTGTGTGGTAAGCCTATTGGTTGTCACTTATTATTGAGAAATAACTTTCCTTCTCTCTTTATAGGTAGCCTTGTTCTGCTCTATGTTCTTTTCCTCTGGTGATCTGACACTGCATTCTGTCCATTCCCCTTGGCTGGAAAAATTACTTCAGCTTTCTTTCCCTATTTTTTTAAAGAATGAGTGTTGTCTCTCCTATTTACAGCACACATTCAATAGAGAAAATTTGGAAAACAGCAAAAGCACAAGGGAAAAATGATTCATAATTTTACTATCCAGAAGCCATCACTATTAGTATTTTAGAATACATATACATACATGTATATATGCATTTTAATTTATATTACAAAATAACTGTCATACTGTGCTTCCTATACAGCTTTTCATTAATAGTTTTTTTTTTTTTTTTGCGGTACGCGGGCCTCTCACTGTTGTGGCCTTTCCCGTTGCGGAGCACAGTCTCCGGACGCACAGGCTCAGAGGCCATGGCTCACGGGCCCAGCCGCTCCGCGGCATGTGGGATCTTCCCGGACCAGGACATGAACCCGTGTCCCCTGCATCGGCAGGCAGACTCTCAACCACTGCGCCACCAGGGAAGCCCCATTAATAGATTTTATTCAATTTTATGGACATAGATTATTTCTATTTTTCTATCACATATTATATTGCCATGCATATGATTGCACAGACCTCTTTGCTCTCACTTGACATTTTCTTCAGAATAAAATCCTAGAAGTGAAATTGTAGCGTCAAAGGGCATGTACATTTTAAGGCTTTTGATAAATATTGCTGCATTGCCCTTCATGAAGGTGATACCAGTTTGCTCTCCCACCAGCAGTATATGGGAATGTTCATTGCTCGCAACTGTGGTCAACAGCAAGCACTTAAGTTTTTTATCTTTTTCAGTTTGATGAGTATAAATAGTATCTCAGTGCTTAATACGGCATTTCTTTGATTATGAGCCTGAATATATTTATGTGTATTTCATGGTCAGCTATAGCTTTTTTTGTGATTTGCTTCTTTAGATCTTTGGTCCTTTGTTTTGTTCATCTTTTTATTTCTTTATATTGATAAATAAATTCCACTAACTCCCTGGCAACGTGGCAGAGTGGTTATTAGTCTGGAGCCAGACTGCCTGAGCCTGAATCCCATTCTACTTCTCATTGGCTGTGTAACCCTGGGTAAGTTACTTAGCCTCTCTGAGCATCAGTTTTCTTATCTGTAAAATGAAGATTTGTGCTGACCTCAGGTGACTGTTGTAAGGATTAAATAAATTAATATATGGAGAGCACTTAAAACACTGGCACACAATAATTGCTAAATAAGTATGTTACTGTAAATACTTAAGATACCCTCCATGTTGTAAGAATATTGACCATTTATTATATATGTTGCAAATAGTGTCCCCTATTTTTTTTTTCTGGCCTCACCACCTGGCATGTGGGACCTTAGTTCCCCGACCAGGGATTGAACCCGCAGCCCCTGCATTGGAAGCGTAGAGTCTTAACCACTGGACCGCCAGGGAAGTCCCAGTGTCCCCTGTTCAAAAAAATTTTATATATGGTTTTTTAACCTATGAAATTCTGGAAATCAAAGTTATCAATTTTTTTCCCTTTATAATAGCTTCTACCATGGTATAATGCATAGAAAGTTCTTTCGTATTCCAGTATTATGTAAATATTACCATATTTTCATTCAGGGTTTTGTTTGCTCTCTCATTTGTTTGTTTCATTTAAAAATTTTAAATTATGTGAACTACATGGAATTAATTTTGGTAAATAGAGTGTGGTAAGATACTAATATTATTACTTTTTAATATCTTGGTCTCTTATCTTCCTATTTATTTAAAACAACCACCTTTATGATGAATCGTCATATATGGTGATTACTCCTATGTACTTGTTAGTTTCTAGACTTTCTATTCCATTTCACTGAGCTCACTGTGTCTTCTGTTACCAATGCCACATTGCTCAAACTATTGTAGTTTTAAATATATCTTATTTTCTGGCCGTGAAGGTGCTTCCTTTGTTATTTCTCCTTTTTATTTTCTTAGCTAACACATCTCATTAACTTTGGAATAATTTTTTCAAATTTCAAAAAAAGCTTTTTATAATTGAAATTTTAATTAAACATAGAAATTATTGTGGAATGAGTTGACAATTTTACAATGCTGACTTTTCTCATTCAGTAAGCTAATTTATGTCTATTTAGCAAATATTTTACATATTTCAGTAAAATTTTGTTTTGTTTTTCCAAGCCTGATTTTTAAAAATATTGTGGAAAAAGCACATAATTTTTTTTTTATTTAAGAAAAATATAGGTCCTATATATTTCTTTTTAGATTAATTCCTGTGTATTTTATGTTTTTGTTGTGCTTTGGGAATAGAATATTTTTCTATTATATATAAAATTTGCATCATACATGGAGGAAAGTCTTTGTATATTTTATAACTGGTTGTCTTTCCAAACTGTCCTATTTATACTAATAGGTGTTACTTGATATGATTTTTACTAGGAATCATATCATTCGAATAGTATTTTTGTGGCTTCTTTTGTGACACTTATTTATTTTTTACTTATTTTTTTTCTTGTCATTACTAGACAAACTTCTAGACTATTAAATGCTTGCATGGTTTTGGGCATTCTTGTTTAAATTCATTTTTTTACTGAGAATATTGGCTGTTGATTGGAGCTAAGAATGCCGTGTTTGGAGTTATAACTAAGAAAAGATTTTTCATTGAACAAAGTCACAAAGGTCTATCACATCTGTGATAGAACCACTCTACATCCTTTATGGTTGTAATCACTCAAGGGTGGAACTGTTTACAATTTTGTGTCCAAAAATGACTTAATCTGCGTGTATTATATGATTTAATTCTCCTAACAGATCTAGGGAGTAGATATTGTTATTTGTGTTTTCAGATGAGGAAGCCAAACTTCAGACGAATACACAAATTGCTTAATCCTCAGCCACACAACCACCACATGACAAGGGTGTATTTGAGCTAATCCCACTTGGTTTTCTTCCCTGGTGTTTCACAAAGTGATGGTAGGAGTTACAAATTGTATTACTCTGTGAAATCCAAAAGGGATATCAAGACATAGATAGATAGATAGATAGATAGATAGATAGATAGATATAGTCTTAACTTTGTAGCTCTCAAATTTTAATATTCATAAGAATCACCTGGAGTGCTTTAAAAGTACAAATTCTTGGGTCCTACTTTCAGAAAGTCCAATTCCTATGGCTTGGGCTGGGCTGGGGCCCAGAGATCTGTAGTTTTGAAAGAGGAGGTTCACAAATCCCCCTTTAAGAAACAACATTTTAACTGTATAACTAAGGATATTATGTCAACCCATCATATCTCATAACTATTTGGGATGTAGAAATTCTGGTTAGAGCTAATGTAACAAGGGACTCCATAACAGCTATTCTAAGGTTCTTTTCTTACACAGTGCAGTCCTCCTGGATCAATCATCAAGTCTGTTTAGTTTGTTTAAGTCGAGGAAGAAGGAACCAGTGTTCTGGCTGAGTTGTGTGAAATGTAATTATTGTACTGAATAGGATTTTGCTGATAGTGTCTACCATATTGAGGAAATGCTTTCTTAAAAATCTTTTGCTAGGACCATCATTTTACCCAAAAGTAATTAAGCAGTTTCTCCAATGTGTTTGTTCTTCATCCACTGCCATTTCAAGCAAGTTCTTATCTGGAATTCTCTCTTTTACACCTGGTATAAGCCTGTGAATTTGGGAGCTTTTAAAAGAAATAAAGTAATTTTTCATTATCAGATTATATTGTAAAGATTAACCACTATATCTTCAGTTTAATCAGAAAGAAATGCTTTGCACTTACACCCAGGTCACATTTATTCTAGTGGCATTAAACAGACACAGACTGGGTACATGTGAAGTTATTAACCCCTTATCTTGATTACTTAATCTTACCTGTACTATTTTGGACTACAATTTTCCTATTAGAGAATAGATCTTACATACGTGTTAGGTCAGGTTTATCTTCTCCATACATATTCCATATTTTCAAACATTAAATGAAAGTTCTCACAGTTTCTAAGATTATGGATAGGAACTGATTTTATTACAGTTTTTGGAAAGCAGCCCCAAGCAGAAGTATCACCGTAGTGGTGTTTCACGAAAGGGTAGTTCCATTTACTTTAAAGGACATCTTTATTAAAAAAAAAAAATCTCCAAACACAGTGTATCTTAATTCACACGAGTTGGAAAGCAGGATATACCTGGTAGAAAAGAGGCCGTGAAATCAACCCCTTGCATAGTTCCCAGCTGTCAAGGGGCTGGAACAACGGTGTCTGAACTCTTTACAAGATCCTTGGATACTGATGAATTGGTCCACATACTCTAAACATGTAGATGCCTAAATGGTGCAACTCCAGGTCCCAAATAACGCTTGGGTCTGGGTGCCTTGGAGATTAAATTTGCCATTAGAGATGACTTTTCCTTATTAGATAGTCCTCTTTTCACAGTTCCCTGGGGAGATGGTTTAATTAGTCTCTAATTCCTTGATTTATCAGAATGAATTTTGCCCTGATGAGACCACCAGAGAGAAAGGCAGGGAAAGATGAGGAGCTGAAGAGGGGAAAGAGCCTGGAAAAAGTATGAGCGGACCATGCTGGGCCCTGGCTAGTTTCTGCCTGCCAGCCTCTTGGGAACTGTTGTCTCCTCTGCTTGCTTACTTGACTCTGCCATTCTGTGTCCCCTGGGTATTTTTGAGACATTATCTGAAGTCACAGAAAAAACCCTTACAGGTTGATTAAGCTTCCACTTCCTTCTTCAGCATGTGTAGATTCTGATTCCCACCAGGGCTCACTTGGGAACTTAGAGGAATATTCTTTGCAAAGGGAACAAGTGTGATGCTGCTGCTGCTTTTGGGGTCACACTCTGTTACAGTAAAATTTGAGGGCACTCTACCCAGTGTAACATGACACTGAATATTAATGCAATTGCCAATGGGCTCCCATCCACCTTTCAACCCTGCTTCCTAGGGATGGGCTCATTCTAGTACTTACCTTTTGGGGAGGGGCTAGGAAGCATCTTCCTTCTGATCGTTTGACTCTTGATCAGTTCATTAATTAGTCAGTTGCCTATACCTTGAATAAATACAAATGCTTTTCCATTTAAAAATATTTTAAAATTTAAAAATATTATTTTTCAGTAACCTTTCAGTATCATAATAGCTAACTGCAATTTACAGCATTAAAATGTTATCCCTGCTTATCCCACTATGGTGTAGTTTATTACACTTAAAAAAATCATAACCTGAGGTTTTCTTTAGAATTAGATCTTTCCCTGCTATCATCCTTTCTTCCCTCTTTTGTTTCCTTTCTTCCTTTCATTCACTAAACATTCATTGCACCCCAGACGTTTAACAGTCATTGTCCTTTGGGAGCTTTTAGCAGGGGTGGGGATTTGGAGGGAGAGTCTTAGCTGGTTTGTTAGAGTTGCATAGCACAGAGGGCCACTGAAGGAAAGAGAAGGTGACCTAAAACCAACAATTCTTCCTTCCCAAGAACATAACATTAACCTTCAACTTTTCATTTTCACTTCAAAACTCTATTTCTCAAAGAGTACCTTGCCCTAAACTGTTTACTTACTTTTTCCCCTTTACCATCATAATCAAAAAACATTAATGAATCACTTGAATGGTTTGCTGTCATCTTAAGCTGTTATCTACTCATCTCCTTGGCCACTTCCCCAAATACTTTGAGGTTCTTGACACCTGGAATTCCTACTCCTGCCATCTTCTTTGGGGAGCATTAGTGACCACATAGCTGATCCTTCTAATGTTCCTTCTCTGAGGAGAGACCTCCTCAGTGCCAGTGATCTTCACTTCTTTTCCATTTCAACTTTCCACACCATTGGCCTCACCTTGTTTTTTGCCATCTAGCAGGGCTGCTTCACCCATAAGGTCTTTTTTTTTTTTTTTGCGGTACGCGGGCCTCTCACCATTGTGGCCTCTCCCGTTGCGGAGCACAGGCTCTGGACGCACAGGCTCAGCGGCCATGGCTCATGGGCCCAGCCGGCTCCGCGGCATGTGGGATCCTCCCGGACCGGAGCACGAACCTGTGTCCCCTGCATCGCCAGGCGGACTCTCAACCACTGCGCCACCAGGGAAGCCCACCCATATGGTCTTAAAGGCCAACATTCCACCCTGATAACAGCTTCTGATCTCCCCACCCTGTCACTCCCTTTTTCATTACCTCAGCTCTTAGATCTCACGGGTCCTTCAGTTCCTTCCACTTCAAGTGGATCAATCAAAAGTCCTCTTTTGATTTCACTTTCTTTCCTAGGCATCATAGACCTTATTGTATATCCATCTGGGGTGTGTATATGTGTGTGTGTGTGTATGTGTGTTTGTGTGTGTGTATGAATGTATACTTCATCTCTTCTGTTTCAGGTTATCTATTTTTACTGCTATAGAATTTATATGTAGTATATTATACGCAGTAAAATGCACAAGTCTTAGATGTACAGCCTGAAGAATTTTTACATATGTATCTCCTATGTAACCACCACCCAGATCAGGATATAGAACATTTCCCATTACCCCACAGAATTCTGTCCAGCTCCTTTCCAGTTAATAACCACCCTCCGCATGTAGCCACTATCATGACTTCTAATCAGCAGAGCTCAGATTTGCCTATTCTTGAGCTTCCTATAAATGGAAAAGTTTCTACTTCATAGAAATTAAGATTTAAATAATTTGTTACTGGTCGCCACATGGTGAGAATCAGAGTTTTAAATGTGTTCCATTAGCTTAAGACACACACATGCACAGCTATTCTAATAAAGGGAAAAAAGATCCTGTTCATCATATGTTACTAAGATTTTTGTTCTTTCCTCAGTCATTTGTCACTGGAGACTCTATCATTCTTGGCATCTGGTGACATTTAGCTCAAAGTCTTGATGCTCAGGTGTCATCCCCATATCCAACTCCAGAAAAGGGAAATGGTCCTTCTGTGTCTTTCTCTGAGTCCACTCTTACTTACAGAGGGATGCAACTGAGCCCAAGCAAAGACTCCTTTGGTTGGGAACCAAAGATGCTTTTTTAAAAAAATTTTTAAATTTTTGGCTGTGTTGGGTCTTTGTTGCTGCACACAGGCTTTCTCTAGTTGCGGCGAGTGGGGGCTACTCTTCATTGCGGTGCATAGGCTTCTCATTGCGGTGGCTTCTCTTGTTGCAGAGCATGGGCTCTAGGCGTGCGGGCTTCAGTAGTTGTGGCTCGTGGGCTCAGTAGTTGTGGCTCGCAGGCTCTAGAGTGCAGGCTCAGTAGTTGTGGCACATGGGCTTAGTTGCTCTGCGGCATGTGGGATCTTCCTGGACAAGGGCTCGAACCTGTGTCCTCTGCATTGGCAGGCGGATTCTTAACCACTGTGCCACCAGGGAAGCCCCAAAGATGCTTTTGGGGAGCCAAGCTCCTATGCAAACAGGACACATAGCTATAGGGCAAGCATACCTTGATTTGAGTAGGGAAGGAAGCACAGTTTGCTATAATTTTGGTTGAGTATATTCCTTTAAGTCTTCCAATATAATAATGTACAAACTATTATTGGTCCAATTTGTCCAGGACCTTTGTTGTATGAAAGAGAAGATATAGTGTCAGGTTCCAGAGGAGTCAACCACATGTATTGTTTGTCTCAATCTCTTTGTAGTCTCCAGATTACTTTTTATGTGTTCCCAGGGATCCACCCTGGGTCCTCTTTTTCCCTCCTTCCACACACTCTCCCTGGGGAATTTCATCATCATCTGCTATGGCTCCAGCCATCATCTCTATGGGTGTGACTCCCACATATGTTCATATCAACTGAAGCTTGGGCTTAGTCCCTTCCTGGATATCTCCACATGCATGTTTCCCAGGCATCAGCAAGCCAGTAAGTCCCTAACTGGACTTGATCCTCCTGTCCTGCACATCTGCTCACCATCCTGTACTCTATGTATTGATGAGGTAAGTCACCCCATACCCTCACGTAGGAGTTCTACCTCATCATGTTCTCCTTGACCTGTCTCTTCCTCTCCACTTGCACTGTCACTGCCTCAGTTCAAGGCTCACCATCTCTTGCAAGATCTTACCTTAAAGCCTCTGCATTCTGTTCCCCTTCACCTGTTCTGCTCCTACTGCCAGGCGGAATGTTTCTGGCACAGTATCTGATCATATTACTGTCTGATTCAAAATGCTTCAGTGACTTCCCATTTCAGCTTCTTAATCTGTCATGCAAGACTTTCATGGTCTGGCCCCTGCCTACTTGTCCAGACTTATCACCTTGCTACTCTCCCTTCACACTTTGAGCTTCAACAGTGCTGAACTATTAGACATTCTCTGAATATACTCTATGCTGTGCCTTTGTGCTGCTGTTCACTTGTCCTGAAATGCCCTCTTTCTCTTGTCTACCTGAGAAGAGTAGAGCAGCCTTGATGCCATCTAGTTTGTGAAGTCTTCCCTAATTCTCTATCCTTTACGCATAGGGTCCTCAGTTCTACAGACATAGGGAAATGAATTCTGCAGACAACCTGAGTGAGCCTGCAAACAGCTCCATGAAGACAAGCATCTTCCTGTATTGTGATTATCTGTACTCTCTATCTCCTACTCATCCATAAGTTCCTGGAGGGCAGAGTCCCTTGTTTGGCTTTGCACAGAAATTATGTTCACTATCATTTGTTAAATGAATGAATGAATAGAGTGTAGCACTGTGTTGGGTACTTTGCAAATAAATTTGACACCACTTCATTACCTTCTTTTTCTGATTAATCACTGGTGCCTTGACAACTGGGGAGGTTGAAACTTCAGGACCTGGGTCTGCGGTGGTAGCAAAGGAGACAGTTGAGAGGATGGAGAAGGGTGTTCCAGGCATTGGGTGTGTTTTTGTTTTATTTTATTTTATTTATTTTTAAAATGTTTTTGGCCACACCATGTGGCATGTGGGATCTTAGTTCCCCAACCAGGGATTGAACCCACACCCCTTGCATTGGAAGCTCGGAGTCTTAACCAAAGGACCACCAGTGAAGTCCCACATTGGGTGTGTTTTTGGAAGAGGCTTCTGTGCATGAGTAGAATGTTGCTAGGAAGACACTTGGAGCAGATTTGCCTAAGCAGTGGCAGGGTGGGCATCACAGGAGTGAGATAAGCAATGGGATGGTGAGATAATTCAGGGCACACTGACTAAGAGGCAGAATCCATACTGCTTGGGTCTAGTTCCTTTCAAGTGTGCTCAGATAGTCCTCCCTTGGGGATCACATCTAATTCAACTGTCAGTCATAAGGGCTAATTGATCATAATTGCCCAGTGAGTACTGTCCTTTCCCCAGGGCCACTGAGGACAGGTATTAAGTCAGGAAAAGCTTTCTCTGCCCACCCACATATATAAACATACACGCGCTCCGTCACTCTTTCACAAACTCACAGTATTTTGACGAAAAACAATGTGAGATCACAATATTTGAAACAATTTTGGGAGATGTCATTTGATGTCATCTCTAAGATCTTCATTGTTCCCTTCTGGAGTGAAGGCAGGTTAACGTGTAAGGGAACACACATGTTCATGCATGTGTGTGTTCAGCTTGCATAAAGCACAAAGTTTGTGAACTTTCTGATGGCACTATTACCTTCTTATAATAGAAGAAGTAGTTGGGCATGGGAGAGGTTAAGTGACTTTCTTTTGATCACAGAGTAACTTTGGACAAGTTACTTAAATTTTCTAAGCCTGAGTTTTTTCACCTTTACCACAGAGATGATAATACTGTACTGGATATTATAGTTATTGCTGCAAATTCTATGCAGCTCCTCCTGCACTGTGTAGCAATATCTTTTTAAAAAGAGAGTCAGAGTAATTCTCACCCTTGGGTAGTTATTCCCCAGAGGTGTTTAAAAATGTGTGGGGACGTTCTTGATTGTCACAATAACTGCAGGAGACACTACTGACATTTAGTGAGATAGACCCACTCCTGACCATAGACTGGTCCGGTGGCTCCAAGTCCGTCAGGATAAGCTTTCCCCTTTGCCACAGTGAGGGATGGTTATACTCATTACACTTGAGGGACTGCCTTCCAAGATGGGAAACTGTGAGGGAGCCATAGAGGAACAGTTGCAAAGGAGCGTTAACAAGTGGTATCACTGGTAGCAGAAGTTTGGCCCTTAATCATACCCTGACTTATATTATTTCCTCCTGTTTCTGGTGGGGGGGGTCCATCCTATCCACTCCCACTGTACTGGGAACTCTCTGAGGGCAGAGACCACATCTTCTGATGCTCTTTTATTCCCCACAGCATCAAATCCAATGCTTTGTGCATAAAGTATTCTCAGTAAACTGTAGCTGAGTTCAATTAAATAGATTTGGGGCGTAAGATCTAGCCTAGAAGTGTGGGTTTAGGAGAAAGGTTCTAGTTCCTACAGGCAGCACTGGACTGAGATCAGCCAAGGTATGGTTCGGCTGGATCAGTGATTTCTTAGAATCTCAGGGTTAGAAGGGCTCTTAAAGGTTATGGGACACCCCACCTTTCCACCTGTACAGCAGTTCTGGGTACCACGCTTTTGAAGGGTCATGATGATTTTCAACAGTAAACTTCTGCATTTCCCCTATAGGTGTTTGGAAGTGTGGTGGGGGGCATTGGGGGGTTTTGGGTTGTCATATGAATTGGGTGCATCTGTGGCACTTAGTAGGCAGGAGCCATGGATTCTAAATGATCTCAAAGCACAGGAAAATCCTATACAGTGAATAATCGTCCTGTTTCAAATGCCAGTGGTTGTCCCTTTGACAAACACTTCAAAAACTGGAGCTCATTCAAGGAAGAGTAACCAACTGATGATCACCAATGGATAGTTTTTATATGTGACATATTTCAATTCAATATAGAGAAGCTCTTTCTTTTCTTCTTGTAGTCTTATTTTACCCCAATAAATATTAACAGTTAACAATTTCTCTGTATATGTAAGAATATATACATTTGTATGTTTTAAAATTTTAAACAAAAGAGATCATATTGCCTATTGTTCTGCAAATTGCTTTTTTGCTTTACAATATTCCTTGGATATATTTTCATTTCATCAGGTATAGTAATAATAATAATTAATAATAATAATTGTTAATATTTATTTAAAGCTAACTATAAACCAAACACTGCCAAATTGTTTTATATATTGTAACTCATTTAATACAAGTACCCTTTGAGATGGGTACCACTATCAACCCCTGTGGCAGACTGACCCCTGAGTGCTCCCCTGCCACCATGATCTCTGCCTCTTGGTGTTCGCACTCTTGTATAATCCCCTCCCCTTGAGTGTGGGTGGGATCTGTGATTTGCTTCTAACCTATAGAACATAGTAAAGGTGATAGATGCCACTCTCATGATTGTACGACATATGTAAGGCTCCATCTTGCTTTGGAGACACTTTGGGGACTTGATGAAGTAAGCAGCTATGTTGCATGGAACTGAAACTGCTTTCTATAAGCTGAGAATAACCTCTAGGATCTGAGGGTGGCCTCTAGCTGACAACCAGTAAGAAGCAGGGGTCCTCAGTTCTACAGACGTAAGGAAATGAATTCTGCAAACAACTTGAGTGAGCTTGAAATCAGATCCTTCCCCAGTTAAGCTTCCAGATGAGAACACGTCCCAGCTGACACCTTGATTGCAATTGTAGGGGGCCCTGAGCAGAAGGCCCAGCTAAGTTGTGCCTGGACCACTGACCCCTGGAAAGTGTACGATAATAAATGTGTATTGTTTTAAGCTTCCATTTGGTTATTTTTTATAGAGCATAGGAAGCTAATCCAACCCCATTTTACAGATGAGGAAACAGAGGCACAGAGGAGCTAAATAACTTGCCTGAGGTCATGCAGTGGCAAAGCTGGTATATGACCCCTGGCTTCAGGGTTTATGCTCTTAGTTACTCTGCTTGTCTGCCTCTATACAGACCTACCTCATTCTCTTTTTTTGAATTTTTATTTATTTATTTATTTATTTGGCTGTGTTGGGTCTTCGTTTCTGTGCGTGGGTTTTCTCTTGTTGCGGCGAGCAGGGCCCACTCTTCATTGCAGTGCGCGGGCCTCTCACTGTCGCGGCCTCTCTTGTTGTGGAGCACAGGCTCCAGACGTGCAGGCTCAGTAGTTGTGGTGCGTGGGCTTAGCTGCTCCGCGGCATGTGGGATCTTCCCGGACCAGGGCTCAAACCCATGTCTCCTGCATCGGCAGGCAGATTCTTAACCACTGCGCCACCAGGGAAGCCCTACCTCATTCTTTTAAACAGCTGGAAGGTCTCACATTATATGGATAAACTGTCATTTATTTCTCCATATTCCTACCAATAGTCAGATTGTTTCCTGTTTGTTTGTTCATTTACGTATTTGAATGAAAGATATGCTGTAAAAGATATCTAAATTTCTTTGCTAACTTTTACGAATATATCTTTTAAATAACTCTTAGCAATAGAGTTGCTGGACTAAAGGTTATTTGCATTTAAAATTTGGATAGAGATCATACCAATAGGGGGGAACTTTCTGTCAGAACTGCCCAAAAATGGAATGGGAAGATCTCTGGGCAAAGATGGCAAATTGAACACACGTCTCCAGTTCTTTCTTCCTCCCCAAACCACTAAAACTAAAATAAAGATTCTTTTTTTTCTTTAAAGGCACAAACCCACAAGCATGGGAGAACTAGAGAGGAGGCCAAACAAAAACATTTTAAAGGTGGAAAGCATACGGAGAAGTGGTAACCAACTTAGCAGACCTGGGGAAGGTGAATCCTAGGCTGGTAACAGGGAAAGTTGAGAATTCCCTGATCTAAATTTCAGAATCCCCCAAAGACTTTGGAATTGGCAGCACCAGGCATTTATGGAACTGGAGTGAAGGGGGAAGCCTAAAATTAGCTGACTGATGTTGAGAAGTAGTTAAGAGTCCTGGACCCTTCCAACAATTCATTGATGCTAGATCCCATCCCTGCTCCAACCTTAACAGGAGCCTGGAGTTTTTTTTCCTCTGGAGATGATAAAACTCCAGTCCAGAATCTTTGGACTGAGGACTCAAGCATAGTTGAGGGGAATGGCAGAGATATTGTCCAAAAACACCACTGGGCTCTTAGAATTCTGTTAGCCAGGACTCTAACTTTCAAACAGAAGAATAGAAAAGTATACCCTGGCATATCTGGTCAACCCAAGAAGAAATACCTGATGTTTCTGATGTTGGCTTTTCCCTAACAAACAACCCAGCTAGATTACACTAAAGTGAGACCAAAATTGGACAAACTTCATTCAAAGACCAGAGCTTCCAGTCAGTTTTTAAATTCCTATTTAATTTGAGCATACAACCAAGAAATACCAGACCTCTGAGAACAACCTCAAATGAAAGACAGAGACCAAAAACTCAAACAAACAACTGGAAAAAGCTAACTCAAAGGGGAAAAAAGAGATTATGCAAAAAGAAAACTTCAAGGAAAAAATTATTATTAACATTTTTAGAGAGAGAAAGAATTAACCATAAGATCAAAATAGGATACTAGAAAAAGCAAATAATAGAACACAAAAAGCTCTTAGAAATTGAAAAAATGACATCAAAAATGAATATTTCAGTAGCAGGGTTGGAGGAAAATGTTGAGAAAACATCTCAGGAATGAGAATACAAAGAAATGAGATAGAAAATAGGGGAGAAAAGTAAAGATAAAATAATTAGAGGACCAGTCCAGGAAGTGCAGTTTCTGAATAAGACTGTCCAAAAGAGGGACCAGAACAAACTAAGGGGAGGAAATCAAGCACATTTCCCAGAACTGAAAGACATGAGTTTCCTGACTGAAATTGTCTACTGAGTGCCGAAGAAAATAGACCCACACCCAAGGCACAGCATTGTGAAACTTCTCAATGTCCATCACTCAAGATAAGGAGACGATCTTAAAAGTCTCAAGGGAGACAAAACAGGCCACATACAAAGAACAGCTATCAGAATGACTCTAGACTTCTCTACAGCAACACTAGAATCCAATTTAGAATCAAGTGTGAGGTAGAATAAAGATATATTTAGTCTTGAAAACATTCAAAAAATTTATCTCCCATACAGCCTTTCTCAAGAAGCTACTGTGGAATGAGCACCATTGAAACAATGGAGAAAATCAGATAAGAGAGAGACAGGAGATACAGGAAGTAGGAGAAAGGTGAAGGGACTCTCCACGTGATGGGAAAGGAAGCCCCCAGATGCCAAAGGTGCAGCTGTGCATGTGTTGAGTGTCTTGAGAGGAAATTCAGACATTTGACAGAGAATTGAGGGTTTGAACTACAGATAAGTACATAAGAAATTAATCAAAGGCAAAAAGTGAGACTTTTTATTCATTCCAGAGGAAGTACAAAGATGTGTAGGAAAGGAAAAATAATCATGGTTTACATCATGCCTCAACTCTGAATAGTGCTTGCTTATAGTAATGTAAACACTAAATGCTGATCTAACCACAATCACTATATAAAGTATATCAGAATAATAAGGAGAAGAAAAGGGTATGTGTGTATACTTGGGGTGAGGAATGAAAGAGAGCAGAGTCATCTAATATTGCGGGAAGTTAATGGAGAATACCTACTATTGAACAATCAAGATATAGCAATGTAAGGAGGCTATTTAGAGATACAGACATAAAATTTTCTAAAAGAATTACCTTAAAAAAAATTGAAAGTGGTTACCTCCAGTGAGGAGCTTCTATTTTCCTTAGTGAATCTTGTAGAACTCCTTAAATTGTGTGCATGTATAACTTTGATTAAAAAATATATATATTTTAAAATGTGCTGCCTCTGGTGTGTTATCTCTGAAATGTTTGAGAATACCTTTTAGGAGGGTGATGTAAGGTGATCCAAGCATCCTGAGGTTGACTGGATGAAGTTCCTTTAGATTTTCTTCCAAACCTGGAGTTTGATGAGCTAATGATTTTCAATAATGGGATCATCTGTTTTCCAAAGTAGTTGATTTTCCATTGAACTGTGGAAGAGTTCTTCCTTAACCTGAAATACAGCTTTGGTTAATCTCTACTGTTGGATCTAGTTTACTACTTGGGCCCAGTCCCCTTTTCTTTATCAGCCCCCTTGAAACATCATTAGACTGTCATCATTGACAAACTATCCCTATTTTCCACACCCTCTTGCATGGTCTTCTCACATCCTGTTCAACTTCCTGTGATTACATACCACCTCTAAAGACTGTGTGTGTGTGTGTGTGTGTGTGTGTATATTTGTGTGTGTGTTCATAACAGAACAGAATATTCCAACTGTGGCCTGACCACACAATACCTCCTCCTTGGATATAAAGCTTAGTGGTTAAGAGCAGAGACAACAAAGCCTGCCACTCTGGGTTTAGATCCAGCTTTGACATCTCCTAGCTGTGTGACTTGAAGAGTTATATAACCTCCTCTGTCCTTCAGTTTCCTTGTCTATAAAATGGGGACAATGTCAGCATCTTTCTCATGGGTTGTGAAAATTAAACAATGTGATATATGTCCAGAACTTAGAACAAAGTGTGACACAAAGTAGGTGTTCAATGAATGTTACCTATTAACTTTCTCCCGAGAATTGTTCTATTAATGTAGCCCAAGACACCCATGAATAGAGCAATCAACCAAACAACAAATATTTATTGAGTTCCTACTCTGTGCTAGATGCTGGGAATGAGGAGAATAAGACTAGCCCCTTATCTGGAGGAGTCAATAGTCCCTCACCATATTGATTTATTATTTTAATTAAGAACTAAAGTCCGGGGGCTTCCCTGGTGGTACATTGGTTAAGAATCCACCTGCCAATGCAGGGGACATGGGTTCGAGCCCTGGTCCGGGAAGATCCCACATGCCACGGAGCAACTAAGCCCCTGTGCCACAACTACTGAGCCTGCATGCCACAGCTACTGAAGCCCGCACCTAGAGCTTGTGCTTCACAACAAGAGAAGCCTCCGCAATGAGAAGCCCGGGCACCACAACGAAGAGTAGCCTCTGCTCGCCGCAACTAGAGAAAGCCCGCACATAGCAACAAAGACCCAACGCAACCAAAAATAAATAAAATAAATAAATTTATTAAAAAAAAAAAAACTAGCTAAAGTCCAGGACTTCCCTGATGGTCCAGTGGTTAAGACTCCATGCTTCCACTGCAGGGGGCGCAGGTGCGATCTCTGGTAGGGAAAGTTCTGCATGCCGGCCGGTGCAAGGAAGAAAAAAAACTGAAGTCCTTTATGTTTGTTTTTTCATTTTGAAAAAAGCATAACATATTTTTAAAAATTATTTTAGCAAAGGTATATACGTCCATCATTTAGAAAGTTAAATAGTATTGACAAATTTATAACAAAACAGTGATTCCCCGCATCATTCCTCACACTCCTCCAGTGCCCCTTTCCAGAGGCAACCATTTTTCATTTTTTCGGCCATTTCTTCTGGAGTTTACATATTGGTGCTTCCAAATAATATACCTAGATTATACTGTTGTAAATTGTGACTTTTAGAGATTTTCTGTCACTTATTATGGTAGATAAGCATCCAACTGTCTTACACCCCATTCCCCTCTGTTCCTGTGCCCCATGCTCTGAGGATAATACACTTTGCTTAAATCAGCTTCTGTGCTTATGTAACTTGTCTATGAAGATATAATTCACAGTTGAGCACCACAGACTATGGTTGTTTCTTCTTATTTTTCCTGAAATTAACTGTTGCCTTTCCTCCCATTTGTGTAGTTTTCTTTGTACTGACCTTCTAGCAGACCCACCTTCTGACAGACAGTCAGCCATCATTAGGTAACCTACCAGTGTCTGTCGTTCTCTTGAATAGAGGCCCCACTCCTCCAACCTTGTCCTGTCTGGACTGTTGCAGAGCTGTCATCCTGGGACTTCCCTTCACTATCAGCCTTGGAATTTCCTATGTTTTTCTCCTGAGTTGGATTTCTTATCTCTTCCTCTTTCTTGGTTTACTCTTTTGTTTTGGTGGAGAACATCCTCTAGGAGTCAAGGCAAAGAAGGATCGTCCCTTTGTTGCAGTGTTATGAAATTTCACAATAATGTTCTTGGGCGTGAGCCGATTTTCATCCATTATACTGGGCCCTCTGTGGTCCTTTCAGGAAATCAGATATTTCCCTTCTGAGAAATTTTCTTGAATTTTAATGAAGATTTCCACCCCTTGGTTTTCTGTTCCCTCTTTCTGAAACACTTGTTAATCAGATTTCCTTCTTTTGAGTTTTTCTTCATTACCATCATGTTTATTAATTTCTGATGCCTCTTTTTTTGGTAAAGTGTGTGTTCCTTTTTAAGATTCCTTTTCTTGTTTTAAGGGTATAACATTGTCTCATATTTCCCTGAGAGTATTACTAATACTTTTACATTTGTTTTAATTCCTGTGTATTACTAATACTTTTAAATTTGTTTTAATTCCTGTGTATTTTTTTTCTTCCAGGTTGCTTTTATCTATTTGTTTTGTTCTCTAGTTTCCTTGTTCTAGGCCTTCCTTAGATATCTGGTAACCCTTGGATGTCTGCTCAGGATTAGAGTAGAGGACTAAAAGGCTAATTGGAAGCTCTGAGTTTATAGTTGGGGCTTGATGACTTTGAGATTCCTACTGTAGTGTGATCTGGAATCACTATTTTATGAAACCTCTGATTCAGTTTTTTCTGGACTTTTTTGGGTGGGAGGGTGGTACTGGTCATACTTTCCAGAAAGAAACTTTTCTTATCTCCTGTCAAGCTTACATGTATGCTGCCAGTGTTTTGGTACCCAACCGGGGAAACAGGGCTGGGGAAGAAGAGCTGGGAGTTTCAGCATTTTAGGATCACTAAATGCCCTAGTTTGTTGTACTGTTCCCAAACCTACGAGCGGGCCAGTTGACCTCCAATCCAGAGTTTCTGCGAAGAATAAACCGGCTGTCTTCCAGGGCTGTGAAGAAGAGCAAGGTGTAGACCCAGTGGTGCAGAGCAGGGAGGGGATAGAAGGCTCTGCTTGCTTGTCAAGTGGCCTTCACTCAGCCCTTGTTAGGTTTGATTGCTTCACCTTAACCCCCAGTTTCTGAAGTCTCTCGGATTGCCAGTTGCTGAGTCTTCTGAGGACTCTGCACTGTAAATTCCATTGGTTTTCAGGTTTTGCCATTGTTGATTTAGAACTCAACATTCTATGATGTGCTATATTACTTCAGCCCTAACTACATAAGAGCTGCACTGCTTGCCAGGATGATATTTCTTTATTCCTCCCTCCTTCCCTTTAGCCCTGCCTCCCCACTTACCTCTCTCTCTCTATTTTCTTTATTCTCCCTTTCTGGATATTGGCCCTTTTGGACTGATCCTCTATTTTTTAAAGAAAACCTCTTTTTTCCTCCTGTCAGTCTCTTTCTCTTTTTCCCATTCGTTCTGGGAGATTTACTCAGCTTTATTATTTAATGCCTCCATGGAGCTTTTCATCTCTGCTATCATATTTAGAATTTGCAAGAACTCTCTTTCTAAAAAATAGCATCTTGTTGCATGAATATGATATCTTCTTTTATCTCTCTGAGGAAATTAATATTAGCTTAAAACCTTTTATTTTTCTACTACTTGTATTTTTATTTCTCCTGAATTTCTTCTTCCAGATAGTTTGTTTTGGTCTATTTCTTTCAAGAGTGTGAGTTTTCTCAAATGTCTTATTTACTTAATTTTTAAGGTTACTTATTTTTAAGGGAGAGGCACTGAAATGCTGACTGGAAGTTTTACGTAGGTGGGGCTTATCAGCTGGTGGGCTTTTCCGAAGAGAGAACTGGCAGGGCTCTCAATTTTTCCATTGGAGGATCTTTAAACGTCACTATATGCAGGGAGTGGGGACAGGTTTCTCTTGGGCTATTCAGTTTCCCCAGAGAGGAGTTGTCCAAACTGTTGCCTGGAGGACATAAACCTGCCTTGCAAGTATTCTGATAGCTGAGTCATGAAAATGTTGGCAAAAGGGGCGATGTCAGGGAGTGCGTGGTGCGTGTGTACCTGCATGAGTGCCTCGTCATCCAGTGTAAACTTTTCACTTAATCTCCCCGTTCTGTTGGCATTTCATTCTGCCCACACCTGTGGCTTAAGTCCCATAGGCAGATTCCCTTGGCTGCTTAGGGGTTTTTCCCTTAACAGTTTTTCTTTTTGTAAGCATTTTAATGGGTTTTGGGATAATAAACACAAATATTTAATTCTCTAACTGGAACTAGAAATTCCACCTTTATATTTATTCTCACTTGCTCTGGCTAAGTCATGTCTTCTCCCTGAATTTGTTTACATAATCGTTTACATGGAACCCTACTCCCTTGAATCTTGTTTAATCTGAAAGGGCATATTGGAATTTTGATTTTATAAGAATCATTTACTGTAAGAGTGAGAGTACTTGGGTGTTGGGCTAGGTTCCCTCAGGATTCTGGAATATGGGTCAATATACCACCTCCTGCAGGATAGCTATGGGCAAGAGAAAGGAGACTGCTATGAGGAACAACATGCATGCTACATGTGAATGTAGGCACGTGGATGTGGTGGGACCCAAACTGATGTGTATGTTGAACTCACACAGCACACGCTCATCTTTCGCATGGGGCTCCCGGCACTGTCTGTACAGCTCTGGGAAGCTGTGTTGAGGCCCTCGTCTTATGCTTCACTCTGCAGTTGCTGCTGCAGATTGCCAGTTGCTCCCTCGTCTTGGAGCAGGGTTTCTTAAGAAAGCTTGGGTGGTGCAACTTTTCCTTTTTTAAAAAATCTTGCATGCACCAAGCAAGAGATACCCATAAAACAGTTCTTCGTTAGCCTACCTTAGAGTTACACCATAATTTTGAAAGTAATGAAACTAATAAATCACATTAAAGCATAAAGGAGGTTTTCACTATTCAGACTGGCCATCACCTTGTGAGTTTAAAATGATCCCTATTATCAAGCAGATTCTAAGGTTTTCTTTGGAATAACACGTGGACGCTGTAATGGAGCATGAGGAATTTGTTTCCTGTTATCATCCAGAGCCCAGGTTTGACGTCAGGGCCAAGCTGGGGTATTGTGGAGTGGGGTGGGACTAGGGCTCTGGTCACAGTGGGCATCGAGTCCGCGTCCACAGCTCTCCGCCCCATCTCCTTCGTGTGTCTACCAGTCTCCATCTACAGGGCAGGCGGAGGTGGAACACCAGCTTGTCATGACCGTGGGTGTGTTTAAAAACACCTTCTGAGAGAATGGTTTTCAACTGGGAGTAGAATGCTTGTGACCCAGAAGTTGTGTAGGTGGAATGTGGAGTTTTTATAACAGTTCCTAAGAAGCCAGCATATTTTCACCCGCATGATTATATGCAAGCATGCTAGGCATTATTATTAACTTTGTAAATGTTCAATGGATTTTTTTTAACTTGTGTCAATGACATTTATAGAATTCATTTTCAGTGTTTTACTTATCTGTGTTGTGCTTTAGCCTTAAGGTAGTGTTGTATTGCAAAATTTAACTACTGTGACATCATCATTTGCTAATATGTTTTCTAGACATAGGAATAAAATTTACTCCCAATAATAGTATAGCAATGATTAATGTCCTTAAAACAGTTACCTTTTAAGTAAAAGGTAAGAATAACATCAGAATGCCTGTTAATATGTAATTTCCTTCTCAGAAGAAGTGAATCTTTAATTTTAATCACAGTGAGACAGAGTTTCTTTATGGAAGTATTGGTGGAATGTAAGATACAAAAAAATTGAGCTCCACTTCTAAGCAACTGAGCAAAATGGGATTCAGGGCTGACCCATACAGCTTGAAGTTCAGCTTTCAGAGCTTCCCTAGTTGTGGATGTCTTTGGTGGTGCTGGGGAGAAGAAAGTAAAGCAGCAAGGATCCTATAGCATGCTGTGCTATGGAAATGCTGTGCTTATTTATTTTTCTTTTTGTAACCATTTATCATGGAAAATTTCAAGCATACACAAAAGTAGAGAGACTTATAATGAACCACCTCTGCAAACATTTATTTTTAATCGAATGCCTTTGACCTCATTCGGGAAAAAACAAAGTGGTGAATATAGGAAGTGCTTACAAATATGGTGGAACCTAAAAACCCTGGCAAGGACATATTTCCTTTGCTGCCCAGGTCTAGTCCTGGGCAGTATACCAGCGTATACCAGCATAATATGTCTCCAACGTACACCAGCATAATATGTCATTTTTAACAACAGGAACACTTTCTGAACTTTTGACAGTGACATCTTTCTTAGGACTTCTGTGGATTTGATAAGAGTTCAGGGCAGAACTCTAGAGTTCATGGGAACAGATCTGGGCATCTGTCCTAAGTCAGGTATAAATGGAGTCGATAGTAATAGACACAGCAGGAGAGGCAAGTGCTAAAAAGGTATCATCACAAGTCCACAGTGGCCTGGGGAAAGCTGTCAGATGAGAGACATGCTTGATTTGTGGGCTTTAAAAATGCAGGTGACCTGTGGTACCCAAGGGCAGGTCGGGGTGCAGTTGGAAACTGCACTTGAGCCCCTGATTCCCACTCACCTTTAAGACTTTTAGTTCCAGCTGCTGCAGGTGAGCGCTCCAGGGAGCAGAGGCAGCACATTCCTTTTTCATAGGAATGTCACTGTTCAATGTACCACTTGGAAAGCCCTAACACCCCCCAGGGCCTGCCAAAAATAGATGGGGTTAGTCACTAGTGACATTTACAGGGTTTTTTCCCCCCTCCTTCCCCCTTCTCAGGAATGACAAAAGTTTTTCTTCTGTTTGCTTAGTAAACTTATCTCCCTTGAGGATTTTCACCTTGTGAAGGAAAAACATGGTTAAATTCTATACTAGATTTACTGGATCTTATTGCAAAATGAAAATATCTAAATTGCTATAGCCAGTTTGGGGAGGTGTTTCAACTATGCTGATAATGGAAAGGGCTGAAATGGAAACTATAAATCGGGGAAAACTGGTGAATTAGTGAAGAGTTGAAAGGAGTAAATCCTCTGAAGTAGTAAAACTCTGAAATTTCTCAGCTCTCCATTTGGATAATGACTGCTTTCCCACAGAGTAGAAACCGAGGAAATGTTTATCTAAATACTGCAAAATTCTTTTCTAACCACATTGGTAGGTGTCCAGGACTCACCTGCTTTGTAGACTGATAAGATGTAACCACACATGTCTGGCAACAGGAATGTGCTAATTGAAAAAGGAACCCAGTGAGAGGTACCAGTTACCAAGGGTAAGACCTGGCTGCCCATTCATAGGTTTGTTAGTTCACTCATTCACTCATTCATTCATTCGTTCATCCACTCATCTTCCTTCTTTCCCACTGCAGGGCCTTTGGGCTCATGAATGGTCCTAGTAGAGTTACCTCCTACTCTTCCTTCAAATCTCAGCCAAACTTCACTTCCTCGGGGACACCCGCCGAGCCCCGTTACCTCCACCTCCACCTAACAGATGGGTCAGGTTCTTACTGAACTGCTCTCTGTGGTATATAACAGACAGTCAGTAAATATTTGTTGAGTGAATGAACAAGCTAATCCTTCATCCAAGCATTCTTTCCTTTGTCTCTTCACTAAGCAAGAATTTACTAAACAACAGCTGTGTGAGAACTCCGGCCAGGTGAGCCAGGCAGGAGAGCAAACTTTCATACCTGAGAACTCAAACAAGTCAGGACCCACCTTTTCAAAACCAGAGGGAGCTGAGAGTGAGGTGGATTTCAGCCTGCGTCTAGGGGTAGAAGTTTATGGAATTAACCAGAATGGATAGAGAGAGAAGAAACGGTGAAAACTAAGTTTACACTTGTGCCAAGCTCATGTGACTCTTAGAATTTGAAGTATCATTTTCCTGGTAAGGAAGCTGGGGCCTGGAGAGATTAACTGACTTATTTTGAACTGGTGAACGTTGTTCTCTGAGATTCCTTTGAACTGATTAAAAAAGCCATTGTGTTGGGCTTCCCTGGTGGCGCAGTGGTTGGGAGTCCGCCTGCCGATGCAGGGGACACGGGTTCGTGCCCCGGTCCGGGAAGATCCCACATGCCGCGGAGCGGCTGGGCCCGTGAGCCATGGCCGCTGAGCCTGCGCGTCCGGAGCCTGTGCTCCGCAGCGGGAGGGGCCGCGGCAGTGAGGGGTCCGCGTACCGCAAACAACAAAAAAAAGTCATTGTGGATTGAACTATAGGAACCTGCAGCATGTTTTGGTGCCTTGGACTTGAAGAGAACACGTTCTTTCCAGAGAAGCGAAAGGACTCAGAGTGTGGACCCGGAGGAAACATCTGGAAGAGAAAGGGAACATCTCAGAGGCTCAGGGCTTTCTACCCTGGGAGGGTGGTGACCAAGGGGGTATTAACAACCTACCAGGAGAGTATTCTGGGACGGGGTTACTTCTTCAGCAGTTGATTTAACCACTGCAGAGTTTTACCAGAAAGTAAACTTCTCTCTTGGCAGTGTAGAAACTTCTGGGTGGTTCCGGTTCCTGGACATTTGTTCTGTTTAACTCAGCTGTTCTACTTAATAGGCCATCACTTGTGTGTTTTCTAAATAACTGCACCTCACTTGCAGGGTTTTTGTGGCTACAAAGCCCTTACACATACACTAGATTACTTGGCCCCGTGACACTCCTGTGAAGAAACTAAGACTGGAAACCTTGCCGTTTGCCCAAGAGGCACACGGCAGGTTAGTGGAGGAACAATGGCTTGAACCCAGTCCCTGACTCAGGTCCTATATTGCATACCACAGGCGGCTCACACCAAAGGAAGTGTTTCTCCAACAGGCTGGAGACACATGGCAAAGTGTGATGGGGGTTTTGAAAGCACTCAGATGTCATTTTAAATAATCTATGTGCCATTCTTCTCAGAGGTATGTTTACCTATTTTTCTTCTTACCACGCTCCATAGCAGAAGGTGACAGAGGTGAGCAGCAACTTAGGGTAATGATTGCTAGCAATCGATGAGATGGTATTTACTAGCTGGTAGACACCAAATACTTCATGTATCGATACGTTTGTTCATTTCATCTCGCCATAAGTCTGTGAGACAGGTACTATAATGATCCCAAATTTACAGATGTGGTGACCGAGGCACAGAGAGGTAAAGAAACTTTATTAAGGTCTCACAGTGGGCTTAGTGTCTGATATCTGTCTTCTTGATCAACATTGGTTTTTTTTTAACCTACTTTTTACCTATAAGATTATTAAGCCATTTGAGTACAAAGGAAAGGCCTCAGTATTGCTTTCTAGAAAATACTCTGAAAACTCTGGGTTTCAAAAAAATTACTTTTCTTTCTAAAGTAATTTTCTAGAGAATTACACTCCTTGAATAGGCAAACCATCAGCACAGCACAACACTCACAACTACTAAGGAGGGTATAAAAAAGCCAGTCTCCTTCCATCCTGTACCCCATCTGCTCTGTTCCCTGCTCCAGAGGCATCTGCTGTTAACAGTTTCTGGTGTTGAAAATGATGTTTGGAGACTTGCTTTCTCATCTGTGATTAAAGTAGAGAGAAATGATGTAGCAGGGGCCGCAGCTGCAGCCTCAGCTGTGTCCTCGGTCAGGACTGAGGTGTCTCTGGGCCGTCTGGCACACTGGCAGGGCAGCCGGCCAGAAGCTAGAGGGCGGGGAAAGTGAGGAACTACATGGGAAGGATGAGGGCCTACAGGGGGAAGGAGCCTGCTCCCACATCGAAGCTCTTAGGCTTAGTGGGGGGAGAGGGGGATTCTGAGGAAGCCATGGTGAGTTCCTCAGCTCCCATGGCAGATCCCCTGATGGAGTCATTTCTGAGTCCTTAGGGTTGGAGGGAACCCATTGGGCTGAGGCTGCAAGGGCTGTGGAAGACACTAAGTGCTGCATGGGGACCCCTCCATCACAGCAAGTCTCAAGAAGGAGGAGAGCCTTACTTCCTCAGCTCAGCATAGATCTCTGTAGAGTGTTGGCACCTCTGAGTTTCCTGGGAGTGGTGATGGAGGGTCACTGAGGCAGTAGGGCCTCGAGGATGCACAGCGGGTGTTAGAGGTAGGCTTTCCAGGTCAGCCTCTCCTGGGGGCTCCAGAACAAGAGAGGAACGAAAGGGCAGGCTCAACTCCACAAAGTGGTAGCTGCATATAAGGGGTAAAAATGTTTGCTGATTCTCCTGATTCTTTGTTATTCTCCTTGCCTGAATTGGCCCTTTTTCTTACCTTTTCCTGTCCAGTTCCTGCTTATCCTTTAAGATGTGGTCAGGCAACTTCTTCTCTCTACCCCTACCCAACCCCAGCCCCTGTATATCTGTCATTACCTGAGTTGTATTAAAATGATCTGCTAATGAGTCAGTCTGAGACCATGAACTTCTTCTGTTTAGGGGTGGTTTGGATTAGTTTTGTAGTTCTAGTGCCTGGATTTCAATAAATATATTGAGGAAGTGTAGAGTTCATGCAGGATGATCTGAACTACACCAGGGGTACCATTCCTCCTTCCAAAAGTTCCCTCAAATATAGTTTGGGCAAGCTAATGGTCTACTTTTTGTTAGCTTGGCAGACAAGAGAACTTGCCTTTAGGTTGAGAATGGGGCTAAGATGTTTGCTAAAGTGTAGGCGATTTTGATTTAAGTATGAGCATATTTGGAACAGACCACACTGGAAAATGGGCCACATTCACACGTCACCATAACCATTTAATTATCTTAGATAGTCATCAAAGTACTGACTGTATTACTCAAGTTTGGGTCACTGAAAAAAAAAAACAAACCCAGTTGAGAAATCTCATCCTGTTTCTGTGAGGGAAATGTTCTATGAGTGTCTATTCAGATAGTCTGAAGAAAGACTCCATATTATTATTTGTTCCCCACCTCATTGTTTGTTTGTTTTTCTTTTTTCCAATGTCCTTCTGTATTCCAGATGTGGTGCTTTAAATAATTTGACTTGAAGGCAAGGTTGGGATATAGAATACAGCCAATGCAAAGGCTGATAAGTAAATGCCTAATTGTTTCTAAGTGACAGAGGGGAAATAGACCGTAACTAGTACACTTCTGGCATGTAGCCCTTTCTGTCTCTTTGGAAGATTGTCAGGGGCATAGGAAAAAATAAGTCTGGATTCTGTGAGTAGGTTCTGCTCTGTATCGTCTCAAGTAAATGAACTAAATCTGCACTTAAAGATTGCAAGTCCACATGTAATGGTGCAAGCTGAAGGTTTTACACTCTGTAAAAATGGTAATTTCCCCCCTCAGAAGGCAAGGAGACAGGAATGGGAGGGGTGGGTGGGGGAACCAATGTGTAGGTCAAAAATTAGAATTTTAAGTTCAATCTTCTTAGTCATCACTTTCATTTCTGTCTTCTAGGGAAATCTGACACAGCTAGAAAGCAATGGAAAACACTAAGCGTTGCATTAGTTGTTGAAGAGGAACTGATCATATCATGGAGATAAAAATGATCTCTTTAAAGGGGATTAGAAGAGCTGATCATTTAAAGGTAACAGTCTTTGGGGAGGGGGGTAGCTAACAAGGGTTCCAGAGGCCAATTAGTCCCTTGTTAGCAATGTTGGCCCCATTTTAGAATGAGGAATAGAAGGGTTTTGATGCTCTTCCTCCTTTTCTCAGCATGGATTTGCAAGGTGGGCCGCAAACAAGTTTCAACCCCTTTCGGGGTGTTTCCCTGTAGAGAAAGTTCTAGATTCACTCTGTTGGACAAGTGGTTTTCTTTTATTCATTCTTTCCTCTACATCTAATATTAGCCTTTGGTGTTCCTGGCACTATATATGAGCCAGGGGAGGGTTAGGAAGGGAGTAAAAGATGAGGCCTCAGAGGGCATTGGAGGAAAACAACACAGTAATGATAAAGTAACATTTGGATAACACTTGAAAATTTAAAGGTCACATCCCATTACTTTACCCCATTAGTTCTCTCCACAAACATGCTGCATAGCGTTACTGTCTCCATTTTACAAACGAGGGGAGTGAAGCTTGGAGAAGACTTCCCTAGGATCACATGCCCATAAATGACAGAGTCTGCACTTAGAAACAGTACTCTGGCTCTAAAATTGTGTCAGAATCCATTGAAAATTGGCAGTTATAGTCCAGTATCTGTGCAAGCACATGCAGATAAGCATCTCGAATGCTCGGAGTGGAACGAGGCTCCTCAGGGATGGTATCTTGGGGGAGGATGCAGTGCATGTGGATTACTGAAGAAGCCAAGGAGATCCTCCCGAGGGGAGGAGGGTGGAAAACGGCACGAGAGGAGATCAAGGGCAGGAATGAGCTGCACAAGTGGGTGGGGGGAAGGAGACCGACCTTCCTAGGCAGAAGAAGCTTGGCTGCGAAAAATGAGAGACAAATCTAAGGGACATTGGAGATGTGGATATAAGGGGTAGGGGAAAAGCTATACCTGGAATTTTCTTTCTGTGGCCTCAGGGAGCCCATGGCAGAAGGACTGTGAGCTCTCCTAAGAACATATTCGGCACTGGTGCTTTAATGGGTAGAAAAGGGGGTTGCCAAATGAGTTATATATAGATTTTGTGCTAGGGAAGTTCTTATGCAAAGTGACTGAACACGCTCCATTGCCCTGCCTGGTTACTTATAAATGTTGCATACGTGCAACGTTGATGGGAAGTTGATGGGAGTCCAGATGTCGTCTAAGAGACTGCTCAGAGAATAAAATGAGAATCAACTTGCAGAAGCTGATGACAATCTGTCCCTCTGTCATAGTGGAGACAGCTTTAGCCATATTCCCATTAAGCATTTCCTCTATCTAGCACTGTCACCTGGAAACGTTGGGGAGACTGGGTGACAGAGCCTTATTCAAGGGAGGGACTGAGAGCTTGGGGGTGGGAAGAGAAGAGACTGAACCTGGATGATCTCTGCAGTTATGTAACTTTCTAGCCATATATCACTTCACAAACCACTGAATTCATAGGCCCAACATCACCGTGCATGGGGGTCACTCCAGCTACCTTGAAATCTGGGACCCACAGTGGCAGCTGGTCATGTCGAGGAGACTCCTCTGCACAGTGTCACAAGCACAAGAGAGAGCTTCGATCTCGTGAGAGATGACCCTGGGAACCCACAATAATAGAGTGGGGAGGCTTACGGAGCCTGGAGAGGGGAGTTGGGTTACAGAAGTGCCCTCCCTCCTTCCTCTGCAACTTCCCGAGGTCCCAGGAACACACAGTGGAAGGAGACATTCTAAGAGGTAGGGCTTGACGCTGCACCCAGGTCTCACTCGGGACGGTATTTGCCTGACTCGAGGACAAGGATTAGCGTTTGCTTATCCATTTTTGTTAAGCATGTAGGCTCTAGAACCAGGGAGGCTGCAGGTTTATTAAAATTCTTAGAGCTCGAGTTTCCTCTGTAAAATAGGGATAATAGTAAAGATGATAGTAAAACAAATACAGTCTCAATCGTGGTGAGCAGCAAATGAGACAATGCATGTGTTGCAGCTCGGGTTCCTTGGAACATAGATTATGAGATGGAGGTTTGCGTGCAGGAAGGTTATTGGGGAGTCCTCTTGGGATCCATACCTTTGGGAAAGTGAAGATAGCATTATTGGGTGAGGGAGAAGGTGAACTGTGTTGCAGTTTAAGGAAGGTGTCACTAATCCCACGGGTGTCTATGCAGCTGAAATAGCCCTTCAGAGTTACCCTGAATTGAGACAAAGGTGTGGGTCTTATATCCCCACATTGACCAGTCATTGGATGTGCTGTCCCCGGGAAGAGGGTGTGATCTTCCGCAAAGGACCTCTTCAGCAGAGGGTCAGGCCTGGAGGGATTCAGTGGCTAGCTGGCAGCTCCCATCACTCTTAGCAGGTGAGGGGAATGAGTGCTTGAGCCCTAAAGGCGGTGGTAAATCTGGGTAATGCACCACAGATCCACTGCAGCCCACTCTTTGTGCCTCTGCTTCCCTTGTTTCGTAAATAACTTCTGCAAATTGCTCCTCTGGGGCTGCGGGGCTTCTTTTCCTGGGGAAACTTGTAAGAGGAATGAACTAGAGCCTTCACCGCAGCAGCTGCTCTGGAGGCTGCCACTGAACTCAATTGTCTTCCTTCTCTACAACCCATTCTAGCTTCTCCTTCCCCTTATCTGGACCAACGGCTTACTCGGTGGGTGCAAAGCGGGCTGCGGCTGCTGTACTTATCCCTTTTCCGTTAAGAGACACCAGGAGGCTTACCTGGGTGCCCAACACGGTCTTCCTTGTTCCCCAGTTGTAAAAGCAGCCCTATCACTTCCTGATTCTCAGGGTCAATTATTCATGCCAGAATGGTAACTCCTTTCCCTGTCTGCTGTTCTCTTGGTATGAGAAACATGACATAACTGGGTGGCAGCCACACCTTATCCTTTAATGAGAAACTTACTGTGTTACCAACATGCTGGGAGCCACTGAATCTTTGTAGCATTTTTCTCCTTCCATCTGAAGGGCACGTGTTTTACTAAAACCTCCAACATACTTGGTCCAAGTAACACATTGTCACCAGTAGAGTGGACCAATATGATGTTCTGCAGGATGTCCAGGGGGCCAGGCTTCTTTGGACTATATTTTGGCAGAGGCTGGGGGAGTTAACACACCCTTGAGCAAGGCTGTCAATGTGTACTGTTGTCTGTCCCAAGTGAAGGAGAACGGTTTCTGATCTTCCTTTCTGATAGGGATTGAAAAGAATGCATTTTTCCGATCTACGACTGCAGACTGTGAACCGGAGGCGATGTTAATCTGCTCTAGCAAAGATATCACATCTGGCGTAGCGGCTGCAGTTGGGGCTAGTGCTTAATTTAGTTTGCACTGGTCCACAGTCATTCTGCATGACCCACCTGACTTTTGTAGAGGCCAGACTGGTGAATTAAATGGCAGTGTGGTAGGGATCACCACTCCCCCCGCATCTTTGAGATTTGCCTTTCCCCTAGGGATCGGATACTGTTTTCAATTCACTATCTGTGCTGGAGTGGGGAAGGGCAGTTTCAGAGACTTCCACTTGGCTTTCCCACTGTAATGTGTGGAGGCTGTGCAGAAAACGTAGTGTGTCCATTCTAGTTATATATTCAGGTACAGGGAAAGGGATGACTGGGTGGGTCAGAGGAACCAGCGTACCCACTGTGAGCTGAACCTGAGACAGGATCCCATGTACTAATTGGTCCCCATAGCCCCACCCTAATGGGGGTTGGGCATACTGTTGCTTTGGATCTCTGGGTTTCACTGTCAACCTATGTCCTACGTCTAACATTCCTCAAAATATTTGGGATTTCTCCTTCTCCAAGTATACAGCTACCTGGGTAAATGACCACAGATCCCTTTAGAGACGAATTGAGGTAGTCATTACTGTACATACTTACCATGGTGTTAAAGGTCCTCCCTCCTAGGGACTTTGTCTCTCTTTCAGTCAATTATCCAGATCAAAACACAGACTCAGATCCAGAAATTGAACTAGGGATCATGAGTTTTCGTTGGGTTGCCCCTAGTCTCTTGATCACCTATCCTTGATTTCCTTTGTATACTGAATATTACCCTTACGTCTTACCCTAAAAGTCCTGTGTTCTAGTACCATCTCTATGGATTATGGTAATTGTGACCTATTTGCTTCTGGTGGTTAAGGGCAGCTAGCTGGCCTCTTCAGAATTCTACCATCCCCATTGCTATCAGTGAGGCCAGTTCTACAATAACATCTCCTACCATCAGACTGGCCCTACGGAGGGTGGCCAGTGATTAATTCTCAGTGATTGATGTTGGTGCCTATCTCAGGTGCCCAGGGCATTCCTCGTCACTTTGATAAACAGAGTGTCTTCCGTGCCTTCCCATGGAATAAGGTCATCTGGTGCATTTCCTCGTCTTGTTTAGTGTATCTACTTTAGCATGCTTACTCCTCTGAACACTTTGATCCCCCTTCCCACTGTTTGCCATGGCAGTTCTGGCACTTCCACTTCACTGCTTTCTCCAAACTTCCAAAATTCACCCTAGATGTGTCTCAGCAGTGTCTTCTGGAGTGTTAAATCCTCTGTCACAAACCTAGTATCCTAGTTCCTGCTGCCATGTGCTAGCTGGGTCCTGCAGTTTATTTGAGGGGCATAAACCCTTTCTTCTATTAGAAGATCCATTGCTCCCTCAGGTTGTGTTGTACTTTAACCGTAGTTATTGATGTGATGGTCAAGATGGGAGATGGGAGTAGATCCTGAGAGAGTATATTAGTCATATATTGCTGTGTGACAGATTACTCCCAAATCTAAGAGCTTGAAACAATAAAATTTATTATCTCCCAATTTCTGTGGGTCAAGAATTTGGGCATGGCCTACCTCTGTGTTTCTGGCTCAAGGTCCCCCATGAGGTTGCAGTCAAGATGTTGCCTGGGGCTGTAGTCATTTGAAGGCTTGACTGGAGATGGAGGATCTGCTTCTGAGATGGCTCCGAACATGACTGTTGGCAGGAAGTCTTAGTTATTTGTCGGCCTCAGTTCCTTGCCACGTGGTTCTCTCCATAATGCTGCTTAAGTATCCTTACAACATAGCAGCTGGCTTCCCCCGAAGTGGGTGATCCAAAAAAGAACAAGTGGGAAGCCACACGGTCTCTTATGACCTAGCGTCAGAAGCCACACCTGGTCACTTCTGCAATATCCTTGGTCACAAAAGTCAGCCCCATTCAGGGTAAAAGGGGACTATGGAAGAGTGGGAATATCAGGAAGCAGGGGCCATTGGAGCCATCTCTGTGGCTGACTACCACAGGCCAGTCTGTGTTGTTTTGCAAGAAGAGGCCTCAGCATTATCTTCCGGTAAGGGTTGAGTGCTAGCCTTTGATAAAAGGAGTGAGCCAATTCTGCAGACCCAGAGCATTCAGGGAAATCTGGGGATTTGAGATTTTTTAGTACATCAACTTATATGTCCCCATCCCAAGTGCCAGAGTCTTGCCTCCTCCTAATCAGAGACCAGATTCTGATGTGGAACAACTTGTGGGTGGAGAATTCAGTCTCTTCTGGGGCTCTGCTATTCTTATAATTAAATCCTGGGTCTGATGCTCAGCTTTTTCTGCCCTCTGGCTGCAGGGTATGAGACTTTCTTTATATGCCTCCAAGGAGGCCTTCTGGTGTTAATGCTTAGCCTTCACTGGTTTGGATTAATCACACTCAGTCTTTCATTGTCTTCTCCAGTGCCTCTCTTATGATCTTCTTATGATCAGTATTTACCCCATCTCTCAAATGCTTGAAAAACTGCACCTGCCAATGCATTCCCTTCTGTTTCCCACCCTAGTTCGCCCTAGAGAAAGTTTTAATATTTGCACTGCTAATACATTTGAGGATCTATTAGTGCTTTGTCTTATCAATGGAGATGAGGACCTCATTGTAGCCTGTACTAATGTCTGTTTTTTGGGGGGCAACTCCTGCACCTTTTTCAGACAACTGTTGCCAGACAAGTTCACTAAGAAACGGACTCTGAGATGGAGATTTGCATGTTGAAAGGTAGCTGGGGAACAATTTTGTGAGTGAAGGAGATAAGATGGGACAGGAGGAGAAGCTGAACAGCAATGTAATTACAGTCCCATGGGCTCAATCAGTCCTGTGGGCTGCTTTCGATGTGGGATGACGCTGCAGAGTTTACCAAAGCTGAAGCAAGAATGCTGGGCCTTCATAGCTCTGCTCTTCAGTTATTAGATGGGGCTGCCTCCAGGAAGGGATGAGACTCTGGGGAAGGCAGCTCTCTTCAGCTGAGGGAAATTCCAAGAAGGATTCATCTGAGAGCTCCCAGCCACCCACAGTCCCAGCATCTGGGAGAATAGGTGCCTTAATTCTGAACAGAGTGGTGAATCTGGGGGGGCACAACACAGCATCAGGGCTGAAACTAGGTTAGGTAAGACAAGTGAGGTCCCCAAGGCACAAAATTTAAGGAGGCACATGCTCTCAAGTGCCAACCTGCACGTGCACAGCCCTGAGGGTGAGTGCCTCCTGAAATTTTGTGCCTAGCTTGTCTCACCTCACCCAGTCCTGGCCCTGCCCAGCATCCCCTACAGTGTGTGGTATAGGGCCTGGCATATGGTGAGGGCTCAGAATTATTTTGAAATTGTCCGTGCTTACACAGTTCCGCAGAGGTGTTTTGTCCACGTAGCTGGAACGGGAAAGCTGGCTGAGTGAAAGCAGCTCTTTAATCCTTGCTCTATCTTTGTTCGATAAGGAAGGCATCTTCTTTTTAGTGCTGGAAATGCCTTTCTGGAAGTGGGGGCTATGGTAGGCGCCAGTGGTTCCCCACCCATAGCTCTTGCTAATAGAACTCCAAACTTGGGGGTATCAGGGTGTTGGATGCTTCACAAGAGAAGGATCGCTCCTCAGCCCTGGAAGTGAATTGTAATTGGCCCAAGCCAGCCATGGTTGTCCTTTTCCTCTTGCCTGCGATTGATTTAAGCATGGGCACTAGATAAAATCCTGACCAGTAAGATAAGGAGAAGTCTGCTGGAGGCTTCTGAGTAATATTTTCCTCATTGATAGAAAGAAATTCTCCCAAAGAACTATTCTGTGGATGTTGCCTATACTTGACTCTTAGGACTATGGCAGCCATCTTGGGGACATGAGGGAAGCCAGCTCACAGGTTGTATTAGTCAGGGTTCTCTAGAGAAACAGACCAATAGGATATACATATAGAAAGTGATTTAATATAAGATGTTGGCTCCCACAATTATGGAGGCTGAGAAGCCCCATAAACTGTTATCTGTAACCTGGAGGCCCAGGGAAGCCAGTGGTATAATCCAGTCTGAGTCCAAAGACCTGAGAAACAGGAGAACCATTGATGTAGATTCCAGTCCAGTTTCAAGGTCTGAGAACCAGGAATGCAGAGGGCAGGAGGAGATCAATGTTCCAGCTCAAGCACTCAGGCAGAAAGGCTCGAATTTTTCCTTCCTGCCCCTTTTGGTTCTGTTCAGGCCCTTAATGAACTGGATGATGCCTGCCACATTGCAGAGGGCGGGCGAACTGCTTCACTGAGTCTGCTGATTCAAATGCTAATTTCATCCGGAAACACCCTCACAGACACACCCAGCAATAATATTTAGCCAAATATTTGGGCATCCTGTGATCCAGTCACATTAACACATAAAATTAACCATCACAAGTCCACCCCTTGTCAAGCTGGCATCCATATGCTTCTCCTTAAACCACATTGAATTTTCAAATAAAGACAATAACAAGGTTATAATTCTTTCTAACATAATAACGATCCTGCAAACAACCCAAATGCATTAATCCCTTCCCCAGAAGAGGAGGAAAAGTCCTTGAATGGTGTTTCTTGATATTCGGTAACTTAAATACTATGATGTAAAATTAACAATATTGAAATACTGATATAAAGTCAGTACGTTTTATTTTAATAATGAGAGGAAGGAGAACAAAGACACATGTATTCATCGCCAAATATGGAGGAAATACTCATGACAATTACAGTCCTTATTTCTATAACTGGTCACATGGTCGTAGCTGGTATTTATAACTACCTTCTTCCACTACCTACTCTGTATTCTCTTTCTGTTTAGCAAGTACCTCAACTGGTTGTGATTCTTTACCCTGTAGGGTGACCCAATCTTTTATTTCTGAAGAGCCTGGGCCATTTGTAGTTTTGAGTTGTTGTGGTTTTCAATTGACCTTAATCACAGGATATGGTAGTGCTAGGATATGCCCTAAGGGACCCCCTGTGGACAACTCTGACAGTGAGGTTCCATTCAACTCAGACAGCCAATCCTGGCCTTGGTACTACTGTTGGCTGACACCTGTGTTTGTCACTGTATATCTCTACCTCACAGGTACTTTTTGGGATATCTGTCCAACTCACAAGCCAATACATCCCCTTTTCTAGGAATTGATTCCTCTTCCTATATGGTCCACGGGCAGTTAGGGATCACTGACAGGTCCTGGCCATAGCTGACTGGTGCAGGGGTGGACTCCTGATCTAAACCAAACTGGTCATTTTCTCTGTTGGGATTTTGTAGTCATGACCATGAGAAATGGGCATTCTCTGTGGTTCCATCCATAATGTGTAAACTTGGAAGCTGTGGAATGGCCATCTTCTGCCCACCATGAAAATGGATAAGGAAAAAAAACAAAAACAAAAACAACACCACAACAGTCTGCCGAGAGAAGGACAATTTTCTCCTTGCCTCCAGTCTTTGGCCTTTCCCTTGAGCATGTGTTGTGCATTTCACCTTTGTCCCTCATTTGGTTACTCTGCAACATCCTGGCTTGCATTGATATCACTGTTTTGTGCATGTATTGCTTTTCTCCTCAAGTGTATTTATTCTAAAGTCTTTCATTTTTATAAGTGAGGACTCGATCTTATTTTCAATCAGCAGTCAATTTAGAATCATCAACCAGAATTGTACAAATGCTGTTATTTGAGCACAAAAAGATAGTACTAGAGCAGAAAGCAGAGCAGCCATGATGCCTGGGGTTTGATAAATATGCTCTCATTCACTGTGTATGTGTTTCCTCTCTGCCTTTGTTCTGTTACAGTCTTTGTGTATGCCCTTGCCTCTGCACTTCCTCTGGAAGCTCTGTTGCCAAGATACAAGGAAAGGCCAAGCTCTTGATGTGAAACTCAATGTTAATAAGAGAAGTGGGAAGGAAAGTTGGCAGAGATCAGGTGTTCTTTGGGTCTGCTTAAATCCATACCAGAAATGAGTTTTGTTTTTTGTTTTTTTTTAGAAATGAGTTTTTGACAACACCAGGAAAATTGGAAGGGTGCAACAATGACTAAGGTAGGAACGTTATTCTGTTCCAGGAGTATTACAATAATGAGAATGGAATTGGTGCTCAGTCCTTGGCTTGAATGCAGTCGACCCTGCATTACAGTGGTTTTGATTCAAGTGAAGGCTTTGGATAGCAATGAAGAGTAGTTTGGGAACATTGGAAACTGACACATGTACTTGGTACCAGGATGATGGGTATTTAGATTTTAATTTTTATCTTAAGTTATTATAACATTAATTCTAAAATTATTTTGATATGGAAATCAGTTTATCATATCGACATGTATCAATGCTATCCAACTAAATACGTTAATTTGCCATTGTCTCTAAAATGTTTAAAATAATTATTAGGACAAATCATTTTTTTTTCTGGCATTATTGCCTTCTCAGTGCCTAACATCCTGCTTTATACACTGTGTTAAATAAATACTTGCACCTGTGCATGAGTAAACAGCTAAATGATCATTTAGAAAAGTGCTTCTCCAATTTTAATGTGCATTAGAATTACCCAAGGATCTTGTTAAAATGCAAATTCTGTTTCATTTAGTAGGTCTAGGTGGGGCCTGAGATTCTGTATTTCTAACATGTTCCTAGATGGTGCCTACACTGCTGGTCCAAGGTCTATATTCTGAACACCAAAGATCTAGAAGACTAGACAGAAAGATCTCCATAGAGATCATCACCCTTTGGTGTTTTTCCTCCTGTGTCTGAGTCAGTAGTAAGGTGAGTTAAGGAGTGAATGCATTTGGAGGTCGGGAAACCTGGATCCTTGTCCTTATCTCGTCACTAATTAGCCCCATGACTTTGGGCAGACCCCTCACTCAGTCTCTTTGGACCTCAATTTCCAGTTCTCTAAAATGGAGGAGTAGGGCTTGGATCATGTTTCAGGCTGTCTTGAGGAACCCTATATAGTTCTACAGAGATGCTTCAGGGGCCCCCAAGAAAAAGCGTGAGGAGGAGTGAAGGCAATGAAGAAGGGGTCATTCTTGAGAAAGGTGGGAAAACAACCAGGAATGTGTCCTGTCACCAAGAAGTGGGTTTAAGAAGGATGCAGGGGTGGATTGTGCCCAATGCTTTCATTCAATTGTCAATCAACACAGCAGTTAAGGCAAGTATGTTTCCTGCTCCTGGGATTTTAATGCATGTATATTCTAAGAAGTCTGAAAATGAATTCTGGACCTGACTCAGTGGTTGGTATCTAGATCACTCTTAAGGGCAAAGGAAGAAGGAAGGGAAATACCACTGAATGAGCTAGTAGCTGCAAAAGCTGTCCCGCTGTTCCTGGGGTCTGATTTACTCTCCCTGCTTCCCTCTGGTTTCTCCAGTGGACTTTTTTTTCCCCTGCCAATGGCTACTTGGGAACAGGGAGACGACTGATTCATTCAGTTGCCATTCTTGAGCAGAGCTCCAAGAGGAGATGATGGTCAAATTCTGACCATGGGTGAGACATACATGCTGAGATTACTTTTATGTCCTCTATTAATTTCCAGGAAAGAGAGAAGGGGAAGGAGAAAGGAAAAATTTTCCAGTGACACGTTTCTATTGTTTGAGACCATTTTTTCTCATCCTGTACATTAGAATCACCTGTAATGCTTTAGGAGACTACTGATGTCCAAGTTCTAGCCCCAGAAGTTCTGATTCAGTGGGTGTGAAGTGGGACTCAAGCAGTGTGTGTGTGTGTGTGTGTGTGTGTGTGTGTGTGTGTGTGTGTGTGTAAGTTTCCTAGATGATTCTAATGTGCAACCAGGGATAAGAACTGGTTTAGCACTTAGACTTAGCATTTCCCCTCTTCTTTTAGTGTGACTGTGGGCAATTTGCACTGAGTCTGAAACTGCTCAGTAAGATGCCTGTGATGGATGTAGATTATTTAAAGGCCATCTTGATCTGGACAGAACAGTTATGTTAACTTTCTGTTCCAAAGTGATTGTTCCCAGGCTGCTGCAATGTTTCAGCTTCCTCAGGTGACTCTGGTGGGTGCCTCCAAGGCAACAGTGGATTTTAGATAGCAAGGTGGACTCAAGGTGGTGTTCCAGGGACCCAGCAATTCTTCCCCTAACTTCAGCTTACATGGAATGTTTTAGCTAAGCGTAAACTCTCTAGGTGGTAGGGATTGTGTCTGTCTCATTTTGCCAGACAAATGTGCTGGAATCTCGCCGTTGTATTTTTCAGCTTGGGAGTGAAATTTAGAGCCAGATCTCTAGGACCCTAGAGTAGGCTCCACAGTGGGGCCCAAGCATTGCATACCATGACCTCATTCAAGTGGTGATGCTCTCTCTCTTTTACTCTCTTATCTCTTCTCATGGTTTTGAAGGGGATCAAAATATGCCACCCCCAAGTATGCCAATTTGGCATAAGGATTATTTTGAACTAAAGATATTTGCGATTCAATAGAAGCAGAAGGAAGCCTTCTCAGAGCTTCCTTTATCTGACTAAAAGCAGAAACTCCTGAGAAATAAGGACTGTCATAAATCCCCTCTGCTGGGGAAATTTTATGGCCATGAAGAAGATGGAGAGTTGGCACTAGGTGGACCTGCACAAGCAAACATAACCCTTATCTTCCATTAGTTTCTCATATACTTAATTTCCCACAGTTTATAGCTGCTAGAAGCCTAAAGACCCTTCTCCTTTATCTTGATACCTCTCTACAATTTATCATTGTTTGTTATAATTGATATATAAGCTCTCAGGCCAATCCACTTCTTTGGGTATTCACTTCTTTTCTAGGAAGTCACTTGTGTCACATAAAAATTAACATCAAATAAAATTTGTATGCCTTTTCTCTTATAAATCTGTCTTTATCAGTCTAATTTGTAGGGCCCCAGTCAATGAATCTAAGAGAGTAAAGGAAAAATGTTTTCTTTTCGAACAGATTTAAAACAGCTCTCAGATCTATGGGTCTCTCCCAATTTTTGACTCATGACCTGTTGGAAGCCTCTACTTGGATATCTCATGGGCACCCTTGAAAATCAACATTTACAAAACTGAATTGATTATTTATTTCTCAAAACGTTCTGCTTTTCTTACCACTCCTGTCTTGTTTAACAGCAGCAGCTCTGTACTCGCCATCACTTGGGCTGAACACATCAGAGCCCACTTAGCTTTCTTCACAAGCCATTCATGGAGTAAATATTTATTGAGTGCCTACTACGTGCCACTCATTGTTCCAGTCACTGTATATACAGTGATGGATAAGCCAAACAAGGGCCTGCAGTCATGGAGCTTGCGGTCTCATGGGGAGAGAGATAATAGACAATACAGACATTACTTTCAGCTAGTGAGAAGTGCTATGAAGAAGGTAAAGGAAGGGGAGAGAGAGTAATGGGGGAAGCTACTTTAGGAAATGTGGTCAGAGAGAGCCTTTCCAGGGGCTCAACGGGCTACTTGAATGAGAAGGGCCATGGAAAGATGGGGGTTGATTGTTCAAGATAAAGAGAACTGCACACACACACACACACACACACACACACACAGATACACACACTGCATCTTCTTTCTTCATTCACCTGTTGATGGACATTTAGGTTGCTTCCATCTCTTGACTATGGTAAATAGTGCTGCTATGAACATTGGGGTACATGTGTCTTTTCAAATTACTGTTTTTGATTCTTCCAGGTATATTTCTGGGAGTGGAATTTCTGGATCATATGGTAGATCTATTTTTAGATATTTGAAGAACTTCCATATTGGAAAACTCATACTGTTCTCCATCATGGCTGTGCCAATTTTCATTCCCACCAACAGTGCACAAGGGCTCCGTTTTCTCCACATCCTTGCCGACACTTGTTATTTGTAGACTTTTTGATGAGATCCATTGTGAGAGGTGTGAGGTGATATCTCATTGTTCTGATTTGAATTTCTCTAATAATTAACGATGCTGAGCATCTTTTTATGTGCCTGTTAGCCATCTGTATGTCTCCTTTGGAAAAATGTCAGTTCAGGTCTTCTGCCTATTTTTTGATTGAGTTGTTTGTTTTTATTGATATTGAGTTGTATGAGCTGTTTATATATTTTGGATACTAATGCCTTGTCAGTCATATTTGCAAATATTTTCTTCCATTCCAAAGGTTGTGTTTTTATTTTGTTGATGGTTTCCTTTGCTGTGCAAAAGCTTTTAAGTTTAATTAGGCCCCATTTGTTTATTTTTGCTTTTATTTCTTTTGCCTTAGAAGACAGATCCAAAAAAATATTACTACAGTATATGTCAAAGAGTGTTCTGCCTATGTACTCTTCTAGGAGTTTTATGGGTTCAGGTCTTACATTTATGTTTTTAACCCATTTTGAGTTTATTTTTGTATGTAGTATTAGGAAATATTCTAATCTCATTGTTTTACATGGAGCTGTCCAGTTTTCCCAGCACCACTTGTTGAAGAGACTCTCCTTTCTCCATTGTATGTTCTTGCCTCCTTTGTGTTGATTAATTGACCATAGCTGTGTGGGTTTATTTCTGGGCTCTCTATTCTGTTCCATTGATCTATGTGTCTTTTTGTGCTAGACCACTCTGGTTTGATTACTGTAGCTTCGTAGTGTAGTCCGAAGTCTGGGAGGATATGTTGTCAGAACATTAAACATGGTGCGAGTGGGGAGTAAAAATGCAGGGTTGTTAAAATGCATTAAAACTTAAGATATCATCAACTTAAAATAATCATACTTAGAGAGAGGTTGTTATATATGAACCTTATGGTAACCACAAACAAAAAGCCTGTCATAGATACACACAAACAGAGGGGAAAAAATCCAAACATTACACTAAATATAGTCATCAAATCACAAAGGAAGAGCTCCAGCTTTGTTCTTTTTTCTCAAGATTGCTTTGGCAATTTGGGGTCTTTTGTGGTTCTATATGAATTTTAGGATTATTCGTTCTAGTTCTGTGAAAAATGCCATGGGTATTTTGATAGGGATTACTTTATTTATTTATTTAAAAAATTTATTGAGGTATAGTTAATATATTACAATGTGTGTTAGTTTCAAGTGTACAGCAAACTGACTCAGCTACACATATATATGTGTATATATATATATATTCAGTTATACATATATATGTATATGCATATATAAATGTCCTTTTTCAGATTCTTTTCTATTATACGTTATTACAAAATATTGAATATAGTTCCCTGTGCTATACAGTAGGTCCTTGTTTTTTATCTATTTTATATATAATAGGGTGTATATGTTAAGCCCAAACTTGATAGGGATTACTTTAAATCTGTAGGTTGCTTTGGGTCATGTGGCAGTTCTGTTTTTAATTTTTGGAAGAATATCATACTGTTTTCCACAGTGGCTGCACCAATTTACATTCCCACCAACAGTGCACGAGGGTTCCCATTTTTCCACATCCTCACCAACACTTGTTATTTATTTTCTTTTTGAAGATGGCTATTCTGACGGTGTGAGGTGGCACTTCACTGTGGTTTTGATTTGTGTTTCCTTGATGATTAGTGATGTTGAACATCTTTTCATGTGCCTGTTGGCCGTCTGTATGTCTTCTTTGGAAAAATGTCTGTTCAGGTCCTCTGCCTGTTTTTTAATTGAGTTGTTGGGGTTTTTTGATGGTGAGTTGTATGAATTCTTTGTATATTTTGGTTATTAACTTCTTATCAGATCTATAATTGGCAAATATCTTATCCCATTTAGTAGGCTACCTTTTTGTTTTGTTGACAGTTTCCTTCACTGTGCAAAAGCACTTTAGTTTGATATAGTCACATTTGTTTATTTTAGGTTTTATTTCCCTTGCCTGAGGAGACATATCCAAAAAAATTGCTGTTTTTTAAATTTTTATCTTTTTAATATTTATTTATTTTTGGCTGCATTGAGTCTTCGTTGCTGTGCATCGGCTTTCTCTAGTTGTGGTGAGCAGGGGCTACTCTTCCTTGTGGTGCGTGGGTTTCTCATTGCAGTGGCTTCTCTTGTTGCGGAGCATGGGCTCTAGATGCGTGAGCTTCAGTAGTTGTGGCATGTGGACTCAGTAGTTGTGGCTCATGGGCTTAGTTGCTCCATGGCATGTGGGATCTTCCTGGACCAGGGCTCAAACCCGTGTCCCCTGCATTGGCAGAAGGATTCTTAAACACTGTGCCAGCAGGGCAGTCCCAAAATTGCTGTTTTTAATTTCCATTTGCTTGGAATACTTCTTTCCATCCCCTCACTTTCAGTCTCTGTCCTTAGATCTGAAGTGAGTCTCTTGTAAGCAGCATATATACAGGTCTTGTTTTTTTATCCACTCAGCCACTCTGTGTCTTCTGATTGGGACATTTAGTCCATTTACAGTTAAAGTAATTATTGATAGCTATGTACTTATTGCCATTTTGTTAATTGATTTCTGGTGTTTTTGTAGTTCTATTTTGGTTCCTTTCTTCTTTTGCTCTCTTCCTTTGTGATTTGATCACTATCTTTAGTGATCTTTGTGTTGTGTATATCTATTACAGGTTTTTTGTTTGTGGTTACTATAAGGTTCATATATAACAACCTCTCTCTATGTATGATTATTTTAAGTTGATGATATCTTAAGTTTTAATGCATTTTAACAACCTGCATTTTTACTCCCCACTTGCACCATGTTTAATGTTCTGACATACTTTACATCTTTTGTTTGTTTATTTTGTGTAGCCCTTAACTACTTGTGGATATAAATGGTTTTTACTACTTTTGTCTTTTAACTTTACTACTGGATTCATAAGGGATTGATCTACTACCATTACTGTATGTTTGCCTTTACCAACGTGATTTTTCCTTTTGTAATTTTCATATGTCTGGTTGTGGCCTTTTCCGCTTAGTGAAGTCCCTTTGACATTTCTTGTCAAGCTGGTTTAGTGGTGCTGAATGCTTTTAGCTTTTGCTTGTCTGTAAAACTCTTTAGCTCTCCTTCAAGTCTGAATGATAGCCTTTCCAGGTAGAGTATTCTTGGTTGTAGTTTTTTCCCTTTCATCACTTTGAATATATCATGCCCCTCCCTTCTAACCTACAAAGTTTCTGCTGAAAAATCAGCTGATGAATTATGGGAGTTCCCTTGTACGTAACTAGTTGCTTTTCCCTGGCTGCTTTTAAGATTCTTTATTTTTGCCTTTTTTAAAAAAAATTTTTTTATGTGTACAGTACAGTATTTTTTTTTAAGTCTTTATTGAATTTGCTACAATATTGCTTCTGTTTCATATTTTGGCTTTTTGGCTGCGAGGCATGTAGGATCTCAGCTCCCTGACCAGGGATCAAACCCACACCCCCTGCAATGGAAGGCAAAGTCTCAACCACTGGACTGCCAGGGAAGGCCCAGTTTTGTGATTTTAACTACAGTGTGTCTTGGTGTGGACCTCTCTGAGTTCATTTTGTTCAGGACTGTCTGTGCTTACTGGACTTGAATGTCTGGTCCCAGGTTAGGGAAGTTTTTAGCTAGTATTTCTTCAGTTAAGTTCTCTACCCCTTTCTCCCTGTACTCTCCTTCTTGGAACCCTATAATGCAAATGTTAGTATGCTTGATGTTGTCCCAGAGGTCTCTTAAACTATCCTCATTTTTAAAAATTCTCGTAAAATTAAAAATTCTTTTTAGTTCCTTTTCTTTGTTCAATTTGGGTGATTTCCACTACTCTCTTTTCCTGTGCCCTGATCATCTCTGTATCATCTAATCTCCTGTTGATTCCTTCTAGTCTATTTTTTATTTCAGTTATTGTTTTTTCCAGCTCTGCCTGGTTCTCCTTTATATTTTCTACTCTCTGTTAAAATTCTCACTGTGTTCATTTATTCTTCTCCTGAGTTATTGAGCTTTTTCACAATCATTACCTTGAACTCTTTATGGAGTAGATTGTGCATCTTCACTTTGTTTAGTTCTTTTTCTGAGGTTTTTGTCATGTTCCTTCAGAAATATGTTCCAAACATATTCTTCTGTCTCTTCATTTTGCCTAATCCTGCATTTGTTTCTATGTATTAGATAAGATGGTTGCATTTCCCAATCATTGAAAAGAGGCCTTATGTAGGAGATGTCCTACGAGGTCCAGCAACATGCTTCCCTCTGGTCACCAAAGCTATGTGCTCTAGGGGTGCCCCTGTGTGGGCCCTTCTGTTGTGACGGGGGCTGACTACGATGGGCATCCTGGTAGGTGGAGTTGGCCTCTGGCCTAGCTGGTTGCCAGCCCATGGATGGGCAGGGCTGGGTCCCAGGGCCATTGAATGCGTGGCCCGGGGGTACTGGGGCTGGTGCCAGCTTGCTGTTGGGCAGGGACAGCCCCCTCGTGGTTGGCTTTGCAGTCCAGGGGGTCCCGGGACTGGTGCCAGCCTGCTAGTAGACAGGGAAGTCCCCGGTGCTAATAGGCTAGAGGGAGGATTCCAAAATGGTGCTTGCCAGAACCAGTGTCCTCGTGGTAGAACAAGCTCCCCAAATGGCTGCTGCCAGCGTCTCTGTCCCCAAGGGGAGTCCCAGTTGCCTCCTGCCTCTCTAGGAGGCTCTCCAAGATAAGCAAGTGGATCTGACCCAGACTTCTTTCAAATCATTGCCTCTTCTCTGGGACTCGGAGCATGTGAGATTTTGTGTGTTCTTTCTAGGAGTGGTGTCTCTGTTTCCTGCAGCCCTCCAGCTCTCAGGTACACAAGCCCTGCTGGCCTTCAAAGCCAGATGTTCTGAGAGCTTGTCTTCCTGGTGCAGGACCCCTGGAATGGGGAGCCTGATATGGGGCTCAGATCTCTTGCTTCTTCAGGAGAACCACTTCTCCCCAGTTGTGATTATCCTTCTACTTGTGGGTTGCCTACCCAGGGGTGTGGGTCTTGTGGGTATTGACCTCCTAACTGTGTCGTCCTGGTTCCCTCTTTATATATTTAGCTGTGGAAAATCTTTACTGCTAGTCTTCATGTTGTTCTGATAGATAGTTGTTCTGTAAATAGTTGTAATTTGCTGTACCTGTGGGAGGAGGTGAGCTCAGGGTCTTTCTACTCCACCCCCATCTCCTCTTCATCTCTCAGTGCTCAGCACACCCCAAGCTTCTCTCTTGTCTCTTCCAGGGTTACCACCCTAGGCCAGCGTACCCCAGCTTCCCTTTTGACCCTGAGGAGTAGAGCGTCCGGTTCATCATCTTCTTTGGGTCCTGGAACTTTTTTTTTTTTTTTTGCGGTACGCGGGCCTCTCACTTCTGTGGCCTCTCCCGTTGCGGAGCACAGCCTCCGGACGTGCAGGCTCAGCGGCCATGGCTCACGGGCCCAGCCGCTCCACGGCATGTGGGATCTTCCCAGACCGGGGCACGAACCCATGTCCCCTGCATCGGCAGGCGGACCCCCAGCCACTGCGCCACCAGGGAAGCCCCCTGGAACATTTTAAAATTAGAACTGGCGAGTCCCTCGCTTGATAGAATTGATTTCCCTCCTCCCCCATCCCTCTCCCCCACCCCCATGTATATATTTTTTAAACTTGGATGCGTTCTTGTGAAGTGTGCATTTATTTTAATGTAAATGATATTATGTTATATATCCCATTCTCTTTCCTGATTTTTTCATTAAGCATTATGCTTTTAAGACCTATCCATGGGGTGTGTATTTCTCTAATATGTTGCTCCTAACAAATGTTAGTATTTCATGGTGGACACATTATTCAGGGTAGGCTGGGCTATGTATGCTGAAATAACAAACAACTCCCAAATCACAGTGGCTTAACACACAGGAGTTTATTTCTCATTCACGCAGAATCCTCTGTAGGTCAAGCAGTTCTTCAGTGCAGCTCCTTTCTAAGCTGTAATTCAGGGACCTTCACCACTTGCATTTCATGGCTATCACACTGGGAGCATGACTTTCAGGATTGCTGAGATGGGGAAGGAGCGAGCATGGAGAATTTATACCTGCTCTTGCATTCTTCAAACTTGTAACACACGGCACATTGACCAAAACTGTTACATGGCCCTAATCAACTGTGTGGTGGCCAGGAAATGTAGGGAGCACAGGGGTAGTCTGGGAACTGTAAATATCTCTGATACCGTGATCATCCACCATATTTTATCTACATACCGCCCAAGTGGGGGGCATCTGACTTCCCACCAGCAGGTACAATGCTGCAGTGAATATCTTTGGCTTATACCCATGTAAACCTAGGTGAGGATTTCTCTGGGATGTGATAGTGGGTTGGGTGTTGGCTCCCCAAAAGATATGCCCGCATCCTAGGCCCCAGAACCTGTGAATGTGACCTTATTTGGAAAAAGGGTCTTTGCAAAGGTAATTATTAAAGATCTCAAGATGACATCATTCTGGATTATATAGGTGAGTTCTAAATCCAATGACAACTGTCCTTATAAGAGGCGGAAAAGGAGAAGACTGACAATGAGGAAAAGTCCATGTGAAAATGGAGGCAAGTATCAGAGTTGTTCAGCCACAGCCACGGAATACCTGGAGCCACCCGAAGCTGGGAAAGACAGGAAGGTGTCTGTCCCAGAGCCTTCAGAGGAACACAGCCTTGATTTCAGTGGCCTCCAGAAATGTGAGAGAATACGTTTCGTTGTCTAAGTCACCAGTTTTGTGTTACTTTGTTAAGGCAACCCTAGGAAACTAACACAGATTTTGCTACCTGGAAGTACAGTGCTGCTGTAACAAATATCTACAACTGTGGGAATAGCTGTGAACCTGGGTAATGAGCAGAGGCTAGAAGAATTTTGAAGCTCCTTATATAGAAAAAGTCTAGATTCTGGTTAGAACTCATGAGGAAGTGAGGATCACGGTGGAGAAAGCTTTTGCCATCTTAGAGCATACATATATTGCCACATATAGAATGTCATTAGAAAAATGAACATTAAAGGCAAGAACTCAGAAGGAAATGAGAAGCATGTTACTGGAAATTGGAGGAAAGGTTATCCTTACTAAATAGTGGTAGAAAACTTGGCTGAATTGTGCTTTCTTTGTTTTGCGGAAAGCAGAATTTGTAAGCTACGAGCGTGGATATTTAGCTGAGGAGATTTCTAAGCAAAGTGTTGAAGGTGCAGCCCGCTTTCTCTTTGTTTATAGCAAAATGTGAGAGGAAAAATAAATGGAGGAAGGAAGTATTAAATAAAAGGAACCAGCACTTTAATTGGGGGAGATTCTCAGTTTACCCAGACTACAAAGGAAGCTACAACTAGAAAATTTACTGTTGGGAAGTGTCCTCTAGAGAGAAGCCTGAGAGTGTGGATGGACAACCTTTTGATGAAGAAATTAGGCATGTGACTCATGGATCCACTCAGCTACCGCTGCAGAAGCTAGGAATATAGAGTTATGCAGGAAAGATCTGTGGAGGACCTTCTTCTCTAACGGCATGAACCCCTGTGACATGTATAGAAGACCCACGAAGTTTCTGAGAATATCGTATTAGCAGAAGCACTGCCAGCTTGAACTGAAAAGGACAGAGACAGGATGAAAGGAGAGGAAGCTCTCAGACTTCCAAAATTCTACAGACAGGAAGTGAGCTGATAGAATACTCGACTGCAGACATTTGCTACCCTTCAAGAAAAAGGAAGAACGACTCTCAGGCGCTGCTATAGGCACAAAGGATAGGGTCACCATGGGCCTAGAGGATGGGACAACTGCAGGCCCAGAAGGCAGAACTGCCATGGGCCCAGAGGGTGCATCAAGCCACAGAGGATTATCCTCAGGCTTTGAAACCTAATGAAATTTTCACTATTAGGTTTTGACTTTCTTAGGACCAGTGGCCCCTCCATTCCTTCGAATTTTTTCTCTTTTGGAAAGGGAACATCTATCTTATAACTGTCCCACCATTATGTTTTGGAAGCAGATAACCTGTTTTGTAGTTTCACAGGTCCACAGATGGAGAGAAATTTTGTCCTAGGATGGACCATACCTCAAGTCTCATCCATACCTGGTTTGGATGATTTACATGATGAGACTTGGAACTTTTTGAGTTTGTGATACTTAGATGAGATTTTGAACAGAGTTGACCCTGGAATGGGTTAAAAGTTGCGAAGATGTTGGGATTGGGTAAATATATTTTGCATGTGAGAAGAACATAAATTTGGAGGCATCAGAGGGTAGACTGTACTGGGTTGAATAATGCCACCCCCCCCCCCCCCAAATCATATCTATCTGGAGCCTGTGAGTGTAACTGTATTTGGAAATAGAGTCTTTGCAAACGTAATCAAGTTAAAATGAGGTCATTCTGGATCTGGGTGGGCTTTAAAGCCAATAACTCGTATCTTTAGAAGTGATAGCAGAAGAGAAAATACCGAGAAGAGAAGCCCATGTGAAGACCGAAGCAGAAATTGGAATTATGCAGCCAAGGAACACCTTGGAGCTGCCAGAATCTGAAAGAGACAAGGAAGGATTCTCCCCTAGAGCCTTTGGAGCGAGTGAGGCCCTGCTGATATTCTCGATTGCAAACTTCCGAGCTCCAGAACTGTGAGAGAATACATTCATGTTTATTTTAAGCTACCAAGTTAGTGGTACTTTGCTGAAGCCGCCCTCAGAAACTAATATAGATATTTACCCCGGGAAGGTCATAGGTCTGAGTGTATTTTGTCTAATTATCTGCCAGATTTCTTGCCATACTGGCTGCACCAGTTCATGCTTCCACCTACAGTACATAGAAGTTCTTACATTTCTGCCAACATTTGGCATTAGCCAGCTTCCTAATTTTAACTAACCTAATAGGTATAAGCAATATCTCATCATTCCTTTAATTTTCCATTTCCCTGTTTTGAATATCTCATGGTATGCTTATTAGCTTCTTGAATTTTCTCTTTTGGAAATTACCTGTTCACAGCCTTTGCTGATTCTCCTATTGGGACTGCTTTCCTTTTCTTACTGACCTTCAGGAATTCCATATATATTCTACTTATTAATGGCTCATTGGTTTTAGACATTGCAAATATCTTTCCCCATTGTTTTTCAGCTGTCTTTGCACCTTTTCTGTAGTGTCCCTCATGGAACAGAAGTTCTTAATTTGTTTTGTTTTCTCTTTGTTTGTCCTCTTCCATGCTAAAGTACACTAACCCCTTTTACTGGCTTTGTGGGAGTTTACTAAATAATATGTCAGTGTCATGTTAGATAACTTGTTCTCTGCTCACTTGCCCTTCAGCTGTTGTATATATATATATATTTTTTTGAACCCAGTCAACTGTGCAATCATGCATTTGCAAAAGTCAGGGCCGGGAACGGCAGGCCTTATTCTGTAACAGAAAACGTTGCAACTAATCAGGAACATTTGGGTCTTCAGCACATTTCCTTGCAGTCAGGCTGTTTGCATGTGGATGTGATGTTTGTGGTTAGGCCAGAAGTTACACCTTCCTCACCTCAAGACCCCCTGGGGACCTGCTGAGACATGTGAGGACATGTGACAAACAGCCCTTTGGCCGGTAGTGTAAGTGAGATCAGGTGTGTCTTATCTCATGGGGAGATTTTTAGGAGTGTGTGTTCACTGAATCATACGGTGTGACAGCTTGAAATGACCTCTGGGATCATCCAGTTTGACCCTCTCCTTTTACAGATGCAGGAACTGAGACCTAGGGAAATGAAGGGGCTTCTCCAAGTTTTTCAGCTGTCAGTGAATTGCTGCAACTAGCATCCAGATCTCTTAACTCCCATTTTGTGTGTTTCCATTTTTCCGCCTTCCCCTAGAGGATATCAGACATCATTTTTTTGGAGGGCTGTGGGTCTGAGCTAGAACTTAATCTAGGAAGTCAAGGGCCTCCAGAATTTAGAGCCACTCAGCCTGTCCAACCTTATCTCCTGCCATTCTAGCTTAGTCTCTGCCTTATTCCTTTAATGTTCCATGCTCTGCTTTTACCTTCGAGCCTCTGCTCATGCTGTGGTCATCCTAGCATCGCCTTCCCTCTTCTTGCCTGTCTCATCCTTCAAGGGTGAATTCTTTGAGACTCAGTCCTATCTCTCCATGCCACTGCTAATCAGCATTATTCTCTCCCTTCTTTAGGTTTTCATAACATCTGCAGCCTATACAAATACAATCTAGGCTTGATTACTTGCTGCTTTTATTCTGGAATGTTCCTGTTGTACAACCGACTGAGCTAGTCATTTAATATCTCTATGCCTCACTCAGTTTATTCACTTAAAATAAAAGATTTGATCAAGATCATTTCTAAGAATGCTTCTAAATCTAACATTCTTTGTCTCCATAAGATTTTAAACTCCTCAAGGAAACGGACTCTGTCTTATATTTCTCTTGTAATTCCCTTAGTCTAGTGGTTCTCAGCAGGGGACAGTTTTACTCCCTCAGGGGGCATTTAACATTTAGAAACATTTTTTGTTGTCACACTGAGGGAGGGAGTTGCTACTTGTATCTGGTGTGTAGAGGCCAGGGATGCTGCTTAACCTACAAGGCACAGGACAGCCTCCACGGAAATAGATTATCAAGCTTGAAGTTTCAGGCAAGGTGGAGATACCCTACCTTAGCCTCTGACCCAACACCATAGACACATAGTAGACACTGAATAAGCACTTTCATTCTTCTGTCAAAGAGAATTGCTCCCTTAAAAGGGATCTTATCAGATATGGAGCTGTCATAGGAGAAGGAAAAAAGTGAGCATTCATGCAAAACTAATGCAAAGTCAGAAAAGAGAATCTAATTTTCCTTAGTCAAGAGGGGGAGGAGAGAGTACCATAAAGAAGGAACTGTTGGATGGATGAAAATTGAGAACTGATAAGTTATTTACTTTGCAGGAGGTGTTGATTTAAGCAGCTTATCTTCTAATTACCTCTGGGGGAACTGCTTGTGATTGTGGTAAACAACAGTAATGATGACATTGGAACATACAGGGGAAACTTCTGGGAACTATAATTTTTGTTGTCAGGAACACTTGTGTTTACAATATCCTCATTCTTACCTTCCCTTGAAATAAAGTCTGGGTGACGAAAGTGGCCTTAACTTACAGATGAAGCAGGAAAATTGATTCCATGGGCTATGAGCTCTGGCAACCAAAAAAATTATAGGCTCTCTTTCTAGACCTCTATTCAGCGTGGTCTGGGGATAGGGATGATGGATGGCTAAATGCTTTTGGTGACTTCTCCTAGCCTCTGCCTTGGCTGTGTTCCCAACATCCTCCCTCACTGTGTTACGTCTGCCTTTCTCTTTAGGTCACAACATGCAAGAAAGCCAAGTTGTTATTTCTTTGTCACCCTCCCCTCTCTTCTGCATCATGAAATAAATATAATAAGAAATATCCTAGACGTGCAAAATAGAAAGCTCCCTAAAAAGTTGGGATCGGAGGGAAAATCCATGACCTAAAGACTCTCTTGAGATGGATACCATTATTCTCAGCCTCTCCAAGCACTTGGCAGGAGATCACATTGTGAATTATCCTGGCTACCAGACGTATTTGGCAAAGTTTCTGTTTAGATTTCATTTGGGGAAGAAAGGCTTAAGTTAAACATTAAAATTCATGAGAATATTTCAGTTCCTTGTAAACTCTTAATCACAGTTACTTCAAGTGAGGTGGCACTATGGCTTCTCACAGAGGAAAAGTTCTTCTGACGGGGACTTCCAACAGTTCATTTCAGAAGATCGCTGAGTCTATGGCCAAGTGCAGTGCATTGTAAAACAGGCTGAAATACATACGATAACAATACTCATGAACTATTTTTTATGGTTTAGTTTCCTCTCTGTTGCCTAAAATTATAAACTTGGTCCACAGGAAAATGAGTACTTCTCACCTAGTCATGCCTGCATTTTTCTTCCAGGTCTTCCAGTAGAAGAAAAATCAAATATGGGAATTGAAGCCTCTCATTCTCTCTTTTTAAATTTTCCTGTGAAGGTTTTCGGGAAAATATTCTGGGGCAAGGGCTATCACTGTAACCAGTACAGAGATGTAGGTATAACAGAAATTTGGTAAATGTGTATTGCTGCTGCTGTATTTTTTGGCAGATGAATGCATGACTTCTTTTTATAGAACAATCTGGAAAAAACACAGGAAAGCGTTATTAAAAAAAAAAAAAAAAAGCCTGTAAGTGTTACAGCACATTTTGTGGCCCAGTCAACCTTTCTGTTGGTTTGGAATTTTATTTTTGTATCCATTCTTCAAGGTTGCCTTTTTCACTTTTCAACTTGCTTCCCCTATACACCAAATAGCAATGTGCAAGGAGCTTGTAAGTAACTTGATTTACCACCTTAAGTTCCTTTGAGATCACTGCATGCATGAGTGGGCCCTGTTCGGGATGTTTTCCCTCTTTTCCCTTTTGTGATCGTTTTTAAAATGTGATGCCAAAAGAGTCTGGGTAGCTCTTTGTTTGGTTTTACTTTCATAGCCTTTTATGCCTGCTTGGCTGGGTGCAACTGAGACTGGTTTTACAAGAAGCCACCAGTGAAACTCAAACAGAATGGGAAAAGATACGTAAACCCCTACTCTGAAGGCAGAGCTTGTGGAGACGGAGAAAGGGAGATCTCCTTTACACTTCATGAGAATGCAGAATTTAGCAAGGCTTTATTTAAAAGTTCTCCTGGCCCTCTATGGAAAGGACTGGCTCAGCCCCTAGCTACCTCCTTGTACTCATTAGGAAATTGTTTGTGCTCACTGGTTGATTTTTTTAGCATCTCACTGTATTTCTGTTCTTTCCCTGAATATAGAGGATAATGATTTTGCAAGTAACTTGAAGAGGCCTGCAGTAGGCAGAGTTCTCTGATGGGCCCCAATATTTGGCATGTCTCCCTTCCATGTAGGTGCTCTGCATAATGAATATGCAAGACTATGAATACGATAGAGTTTACTCCTGTGATTAGGTTATGTTATATGGCATGGTTGATCTTAAGGGAAATTATCCGGTGGGCCTGACCTAATCTCATGAGCCTTTTAAAAGCAGAGAGCTTTCTCTAGCTGGTCACAGAAGAAGCAGAAGCATGTGGTTTCCTGCTGAGAGACCTCAGCCCTGAGGTCTCTGTAAGAAAATGAATTCTGCCAAAAAGCAGGGAGCTTGGAAAAGGGCCCAGAGCTCTAGGTGAGACTGCAGCCCCACCTGATACCTTGATTTCAGTCAGGTGAGACCCTGAGAAGAGAATGTAGGCCCACCACGTTCAGACTTCTGACCTACGGAAATAGTGAGGTAATGCATTTGTTTTAAGCCATTAAGTTTGTGGCTGAAACTTTCCATTCCACACAGCAATGGAAAACTATTACGAAGGAGGAGAAGGCCTCTGAGACGAGAAAGCTAAGTAAAACCAACATTCCTATGTTTGGTTTGGGGGCAAAGTTGTTGGGATGGCTAATTATATGCTTTACCTTGACTAGACCATGGTGCCCAGTTAGCTGTTTGGTCAAACCCTAGTGTAGATGTTGCTGTGAAGTTATGTTGTAGATGAGATGAACATTTACCATCAGTTGACTTTAGGTAAAAGTGATTACCCTCCATAACGTGAGTGGGCCTCATTAGGAAGGCCTTAAGAGCAAAACATGAGGCTTCCTGGAGAAGAAGGAATCCTGCAAGACTGGCACATCAAACTCCTACATGAATTATGGGCTGCAGACTTGCCAGACCCCACAAAGCCATGAGCCAGTCCCCTAAAATAAATCTCTTTATATGTATCCTATGGGTTCTGTTTCTCTGGAGAACCTTAACTAATGCAGTCATAAGCTCAGGTGCCTTAGGGACCACACAGATGTCTGAGGTGTGCTGGGGCTGAATGGAAGACAGCATGGGGGCCCGCTCAAAGGCAGCAGCTCTACACTGTGCCACAAATTACACCGGTCTTTTTCTTTCTTTTTTTTTTTTTCACGGAACGCGGGCCTCTCACTGTTGTGGCCTCTCCCGCTGCAGAGCACAGGCTCCAGACGCACAGGCCCAGCGGCCGTGGCTCACGGGCCCAGCCGCTCCGCGGCACGTGGGATCCTCCCAGACCGGGGCACGAACCCATGTCCCCTGCATCGGCAGGCGGACTCTCAACCACTGAGCCACCAGGGAAGCCCCTGTACCGGTCTTTTGATGTTTCCCAAAAGAAGCCAGAAATCCAGAATTTTGTACAAAATTGCCCAATTCTAAATGTAGGTTACTAATTCAAAAACATATTTCTTAAAAACCTTGAGCATACTGCAAGTAAACAATCAGACATATCCAGAATATGGATTGTCCTATAAGACACACCACCCTGGTTCCTTCAATAAATCAAAGTCATAAAAAAGAAAAGGAAAGGAAAGAAAAGAAAAGAAAAGATCAGGGCTGGGCCACTGTTGTAGATGAGAAAAATTACACCAGATGTAACAACCACATGCAATGATTGTCTTTGGCGTCTGGCTTGGGAAAAAAAATCACCTATAATAGATATCTTGGGGACAGTTGGGGAAATTTGAGTATGAACAAGATTTTAGATAATATTAGTAGTTTCTAGTTAACTTATTTAGGTGTGATAATGGTATTGTGGTATATAATGATATATAAGGGAAGTTCTTAAATTTTTTTAGACATACATGTTGAGATATTTAGACATGAAGTATAATAATGTCTTGAAATTTCTTTCTCTCTGTACACACATAACACACACACACACACGTGCATAGTAAAAGGTTAGCAATGGTTTAACCTAGATACTGGGTATATGTGTGCTTATTGTACTATTCCTTTTATTTTTCTGTAGGTTTTAAACATTTCATAATAAGTAAAAAATTTTGACGTCATTGAGTATGAGTAGATTGCACATAATATGTCAGTGGGTCTCAGTTTGCAACTGTGATCCATAAGGTTGAATCAAAGAACTGTGAGTAACTGCAGTTAGACTTCCTTTTCCATGCTTCTGTGATGGTAGTATGGCCAGCCTATCATCATCTTGTATTTGTATGTATCTCTCGTTCTAAATCTGTGTTATTCTTGGGCTGCAAAGGAAACTTACTCACCTTTGTGTTCCTGGTGTCTGTGCATACATGAGCATTCACTACATTTCTGCTGAATGGATAAGGAGAAGCCCAGGAAAGCTGTACCAGTAAAAGTAACAACGACAATAATGATAGTAGCTAACATTAATTGAGTCCTTGAGACATTCCAGGCTAAGAACCTTACAATTGTCCTTTGAATTAGATTGAATTAGATGCTGATAGTAGGAGTTCTCAGTCCCCTTTTCAATGAAGAAGGTGAGGCCCTCGGATGATTGGAAATTTGCAAGAAGTTGAGGCCAAGCAGTCTGGCACCAGTCGCCTTTCAAAACAACTCCCGTTCACGCCTTGGAAGTCTCCTTAACTAACACACAAAATTTCACTAATATAAGTTTTACCACATTCCGTGTGGCAAACAAGGGAATTTCAGGAAAGACCAGCCATGGGAGAAAGGAGGCTGGCCTGTAGCACCCTCTGCACCTGAGCTGAGGAGTCGTTTCCGTGGCTGGGTCGAGAATGCCAGGAGCTGGCCACTCCGAGGTCTGTGCGACTTCAGTGCGCATGCGGGGGTAGAAGCAGCCAAGATCAGGTGGCCCTTGCTTCCCGCACCCTGGGGCAGCTTGACCAGAACACGGGAGGGAGAGACACCTCCCTTCTCAAAGCCCCAGGCAGCCGCCAACCTGCTCTTCTTTAATGGCCCTGGGTCCTGTCTGGGCCTGGGTGGTGGCATTGGTCCTCGCTGAGTGTTAAATAACTTCCAAGGATGGCAGCTCTACTCTCTGCCAGGCCTCCCTTGGGGACCCACCACAGGTCATCTCACTAGGAAGTGGAAGAAAACTAATTGTGCTTGTCTTACCCCCCAGAAAACCACCCTCAGGCACATTTTTTTTTTTTAATTAATTAATTTATTTTTGGCTGCGTTGGGTCTTTGTTGCTGCGCGTGGGCTTTCTCTAGTTGTGGCGAGCGGGGGCTACTTTTCGTTGCGGTGTGCAGGCTTCTCATTTCTCGTTGCAGTGGCTTCTCTTGTTGCCGAGCACAGGCCCTAGGCACGCGGGCTTCAGTAGTTGCGGCACACGGGCTCAGTGGTTGTGGCTCACGGGCATAGTTACTTTGCAGCATGTGGGATCTTCCCAGACCAGGGATCGAATCCGTGTCCCCTGCATTGGCAGGCAGATTCTTAACACCACTGCGCCACCAGAGAAGTCCCCAGGCACATTTTTAAATCATGCAATACATATTTCTAGAGATATTTGTTAAGTGGGAAAAATATGTTTAGTTTTTTTTGCTCTTGGCTGGTCAGGAGAGAGAAAAAAATTTAAAAATGAGTGTCCAGAATGAGGGTCTCCGCCAAGCTGTCCCCTGGAGTTCGCCTTCTTCACCTTGAAACCTTCATTGCAGGAGGAGTTGATATCCCCTGGTGACCCTCACCCCCTTACCTTGGGTCTTTTTGACTGCAAATATGGTCCCTATGCCCATCAGTTCCTCCCCAGCTCTTTTCTCTACACACCTACTCCAGCCTGCTAGCCCTTTGTGTTGAGCTGTTCAGAATACTGTTACACAAAACTTCTCACACAGAGAGGGGAAGCCCATATGGAGATCTCCTTTTTATTTTTATTTATTTATTTTTTAAAGTCTGTATTGAATTTGTTACAATATTGCTTCTGTTTTTGTGTTTTGGTTTTTCGGCAGCCAGGCATGTGGGATCTTAGCTCCCCAAGCAAGGGTTGAACCGGCACCCCCTGCATTGGGAGGTGGAGTCTTAACCACTGGACCGCCAGGGAAGTCCTGAGCTCTCCTTTTTAAATGAGTGAAAATTTATGCATTTTCACACTTGATTTGGGCAGACTAATGTATCAGTTTCCTACTGCTGCCATAAAAAATTATCACACGTTCAGTGGCTTAAAACAGCCTAAATTCATTATCTGGAGGTCTGAAATCCAAAATCAGTTACATTGGGCTAAAATCAAAGGTGTTGACAGGAGTGCGTTCCCTCTGGAGGCTCTAGGGGAAAATCCATTTCCTTGCCTTTTTCAGCTTCTGAGGCCACCTGCACTCCTTGCTCACGGCCCATGCTCTGTCTTCAAAGCCGGTAGTGTAGCAACTTCAAATTTCCTCCGACTCTAGCTTTCTGCTCTGTCATCACTAGCGTTCTTCTCTTACTTGGACCCTCTTGCCTCCTTCTTATAAGGAGCCTTGGGATCACACTGGGCCCACCAAGTTAATCCAGGATAAGCTTGAACATCTCAAAATCCTCAGTTTAATCACATCTGCAAAGTTCCTTTTGCCATGGAAAGCAACATATTCACAAGCTCAGGGAGAGGGACCAAGACATCTTTGGAGAGCCATTATTCTGCCTAACACAACTAACATTTGGAATAGGTAATAATTCCAGATAAAGTGGTTTTGTTCTTTTGCTGTTGGTTTTGGTTTTTTTTTTTTGTATTTAAAATATTTTTTATTTTAAAAAATCATATGAGTAACATGTTTTATAAGAAAATACCAGGCTTCCCTAGTGGTGCAGTGGTTAAGAATCTGCCTGCCAATGCAGGGGACACAGGTTCAAGCCCTGGTCCGGGAAGATCCCACATGCTGTGGAGCAACTAAACCCGTGCGCCACAAGTACTGAGGCTGCGCTCTAGAGCCTGTGAGTCATAACTACAGAGCCCACGTGCCACAACTACTGAAGCCTGCGTGCCTAGAGCCCATGCTCCGCAACGAGAGAAGCCACCACAATGAGAAGCCTGTGCACTGCAATGAAGAGTAGCTCCTGCTCACCGCAACTAGAGAAAGCCCACGTGCAGCAATGAAGACCCAACACAGCCAAAAATAAAATAAAAATAAATTTTAAAAATACCAAAAAAAGTATTAAAAATAAAGCAGAACTCCTGTAATTCTAAACCCAGAGATAATCATTATTAACCTTTTGTGTGTGTCTTTCAATCTTTTATCTATTCAGATTTTGGGGGTTTTGTTCTTTTGCTTGGAATCTATTTTCAGATGGTGACAAGTCCAGCTGATTTGTAAAGTTATAGCCCAAACAGGCCTTTTCGTTCAGCACCACAATCCCCCTGTTGCAGTTGCTTGGTAACTTTAAACGTTTTTTGCTTTTCTACATCTGCAACTCTATTTCTGTTTTGTAAGTAAGTTCACTTGTACCATTTTTTGATTCTACATATAAGCGATATCGTATGATATTTATCTTTGTCTGGCTAACTTCACTCAGTATGACAATCTCTAGGTCCATCCATGTTGCTGCAAATGGCATTATTTCATTCCTTTTTATGGGAGTAATATTCCATTGTATATATGTACCACATCTTCTTTATCCATTTCTCAGTCAGTGGACATTTAGGTTGCTTCCATGTCCTGGCTATTGTAAATGGTGTTGCAATGAACATTGGGGTATATGTATCTTTTTGAATTATGGTTTTCTCTGGATATATGCCCAGGAGTAGGATTGCTGGATCATATAGTAGCTCTATTTTTAGTTTTTTAAGGAACTTCATACTGTTCTCCATAGTGGCTGTACAAACTTACATTCCCACCAACAGTGTAGGAGGGTTCCCTTTTCTCCACACCCTCTATAGCATTTATTGTTTGTAGATTTTTTTATGATGGCCATTTTGACCAGTGCGAGGTGATACCTCATTGTAGTTTTTTGTTTTTGTTTTTGTTTTTGTTTCTGTTTTGTGGTACGCGGGCCTCTCACTGTTGTGGCCTCTCCCATTGCGGAGCGCAGGCTCCGGACGCGCAGGCTTAGCAGCCATGGCTCACAGGCCCAGCCGCTCCGCAGCATGTGGAATCTTCCCGTACCGGGGCAAGAACACGTGTCCCCTGCATCGGCAGGCGGACTCTCAACCACTGTGCCACCAGGGAAGCCCCTAAAAAATACCTCTTTTTTTTTAAACTAAATTTTAATTTTATTTAATTTGAAAATTTAACCAGGGAATTCAGTCAAACAATACCCCTTTTAATAAGTAAAGGGACTCTTCAGTATGAGATTTATTTCTTTTGAAAGAATGTCTTAGCTATTTTTAGAAGTGAAATGCAAGTTCTTCCATTTACAGTAAGCAGCGGAGTCCATATGAACAGGCTGGCTATTTGTATCTTGGGGGAGAAAAGGGAAATTCCTATGAGAGTTGCTTTTCCCAAATTGAGTATTGACATAAAATCATCTTCAGTTTGTAAATTACTATTGACTATGTTTTTAGTTCAAATATCTCTTTTCCTTTTCACAATTCACTTCAGTGTTTTCCTTGGATTTTGAATTAATCCAACTGAAGTTTATTGGAACATTTGGCAGAAATTCAGGAAATGACCCTTGAGCACTTTGGTATGTGTAAATCCAAGAGGGTTACAGTCAGATTGAGAGTTTGGGGGCACTTAGGCAAAATATTTCTGTGATTTTTCAACTATCTTAAAACAGTACCAAGAATCTGCAGCAATTGAAATGTGTCCAGTCCTTGAACAGATATAATTCTTATCATGGCTTGCCTTCTTTTGTATTGCTCCAAATATACCCACACTCAATAGACACCCAACCAAACACAGACAGGAATGGAATGCTAGTTTATTTCTTCCAGAGCAGATTGCCAAAGACCGAATCAACCGTCTGGAATCCAGAATGGGAAGCAAGTTGCTCCTTAAGAAAATTATGATAAGACCTTAATCAGTACATACTTGAGAAAGTATTGCAAGTCTCTGAGAGATGCTATTTTTCCAGTTTGGCAGTTTTGCTAACTAATTATTATTCAGAAGATATGGCAAAAATAGGAGGGGGCGTGTAACCTCTGTAATCCCTTCTCAGTCCCTTCTTTGCTCTCAATCCAGAGCAAAGGTAAAAAATGAGACCATTTGGTAAACTGCCAACCTTATTTTCATTCATTCAGTCAGTCATTTAGATTGGAGAAGGGATATGTAAGAGCTCTTTTCAAACATTTGAAAAGAAAAAAGTTAGGGGACTTCCCTGGTGGTGCAGTGGTTAAGAATCCGCCTGCCAATGCAGGGGACACAGGTTCGAGCACTGGTCTGGGAAGATCCCACATGCCGTGGAGCAACTAAGCCCGTGTGCCACAACTACTGAGCCTGCGCTCTAGAGCCCGAGAGCCACAACTACTGAGCCCACGTGCCACAACTACTGAAGCCCGCGTGCCTAGAGCCCGTGCTCTGCAACAAGAGAAGCCACAGCAATAAGAAGCCCAGGCACCACAACGAAGAGTAGCCCCTGCTTGCTGCAACTAGAGAAAGCCCGTGCGCAGCAACAAAGACCCAACGCAGCCAAAAATAAATAAATAAAATTAAAAAAAAAAAAAAAAGGAAAAAGTTAGATCCCTATACTCACTCTTTACTGTGGTAAATAAATTCTAGATGAATGAAAAATTTACACAAAGTCAACAACAAAATCCCAGAAGGATGAGTATTTTTATCATGGTGAGATAGGAAAGGGCTTTCTAAGCATAACATAACACCAAGGATTTCTAAAAGAAAAGAACAACAGATCTGACCACATGAAAATTTAAAATGTCTATGTGGCAAAATATTTGCCCTGAACAAAGTTAAAGGAAAAATGAAAAGTGGAGAGAAAAGGTGCAGCCTGTATCAAAGGGTTGATATTTCTAATATACAAAAAAAAGAAGAAAAAAGAAAAACCCAATTAGAGGAGAAACACTAATAAGCAATAATAAACATGCTAATATAAAAATGTAAATTAAAACACCAATTTTATCTACGTGGATATAGATAATACAATATTGCTCAAAAGTAATAACACACTTTCCTTTCTACCCAGCAATTCTCCTTCTACCACTAGGCAGAACTTGTCAGGGATGTTGCCGGGGAACTCTCATATCAGGCAAGGAGCTCAACCCCTTCATGTTTATTGTCCCTGCAGTGCCAAGCTGGAGAGTCACATCTGTTTCCTGGTTGCAAGGTAGATCCCTCCCCCTGTCATAGCTGATATAGGGCTCCACAACTGGAATGAATTTTTAGGAAGAAGCCCGTCAAGCATGAATCTGCTCAGAGGCTTGCTGTCTGGTTTTGTCCTCAGTTGCCAGGGTCCCACATGGATACAGAATAGGAGGAAACTTTGGGTGGAAAAACCTGTCCCCTGTGTGTTGGAATTGAGGCAGCACCTCCCTGCCTCTGCTAACAGGGGAGGGGCTCCGAGGAAGCTGAGCAATTCCCAACAATGGTTAATGCCCAGATGCCACTGGGTAACTTTGTAAATAATGGGCCAAATGAAACACTACATGCCTTGTGAGCTCCAGGGAGAATGTAGCTGTCTTCATGGCTACTTTTACTCTCTAATAAATAAGGTAATTAAACGTAGTGTTTTATTTTCCACTCTTATGCTGATTTTATTTTGCTCATAGAATTTTAAAAATTCTGTTTGTGCTAGAGGTGTTAGCTAATGCTGCAATGATAATCATATTGCATATATAATGTATCAAATCAACAGGTTCACACCTTACATACACAGTGTTATATGTTACATCTCAATTTTAAAAATTTAAAATGAGAATTTAAACAATCTGTGTTCACTTGAGACAACGACTTGTTTGGTGTTATATCTAAGAGAAGACAACACTGTGGCTCAGAATTTTCAGGTGACTAAATGCCATAATAGCTCCCATCTACTCCCCTTCCCTTTCCTCCCCTCCCCTCCCCTCCTCTCCTTTCCTCTCCTCTCCTTTCTTTCTCTCCCCCCTCCCCTGCCCCCTCTCCCTCTTCCCCCCCACCCCAGTTCAGGCACACTTAGAAAACATGTAACCATGATAGTAGACCATTACTCCAACCAGAAGCCCCCCTTCCTTTCTGTTCCTTTCTGAGTATTAATCTAAGGGAGAGCAAGCAATCGTTATCCACCCTTCATGTAGACACGGAAGTCAGTCACCTGAGTGACTGAATCACCTCCTGAGCCAGGTGTTCAGCTGAGCCCAGAGGGTCAAACATTCCAGGCAAAGGAGGGCAGCGGGGGAGGTGTACTCAGACTGCATTGCTAAACCCACAGGCAGGGCCTGGAATCCTGTGAGTGTAAAGGATCTTGGAAGCATGTCTACAACATGTTTAAATGTTTAAGAAAATAGACCAAGGCAAAGTAATATTTCAAAAATGAGAGAAAGTAATTTTAGATGGCTTATCTTCTCCATTTGAACTAAACTGACTGCCACTAATGAACGTTTTAACTCAGTTCAAATATTGCTCATTCCTTCTTTTTAGACCCTGTCTTTGCTTGCCCCTTATCCTCAGTCTCCACCCACTGTTGCTTCTGGATTTTCTCTATTAGGTCCCATCAGCATGCTGAATAAAGGTAAAAATTATACTGCTATGGTAGTGCTCTCTTCTATCCCAGAGCCACTGTAATTCCTTCTGTAGTAGTGATTACTCCTATGCTTTTGTAGCTTCTTCCAGGGCCTCTGCTAACCTACAAGGCACCTTGCTGCAAATTAAATAAAACAAGAGCCCCTTAGGGATAACACAGCCCCAGCCTGGGCGCCGTGATGCAATATGGGCTATATGTCATTCCTGACTTGCCGCTCAGCCTGGTGCCTTTGTGCAGTGAACGGCCTTTGCAGTGGTATATGGTCGCCCTGCTTCTTCCCACTCCTCTTGCTCTAAAGTACAAAGAAAGATGAGTGGCTAGAAAGAGAGAGATGTGTGGTGCTGGAAGGAAGAAGTTATGGAATTCAAATGCGACACTGGCCGAGTCTGCCCTCACAGCTGTCCACACTGACTCTTTATGCACTCCTGCTTCTTTTTACGTACTTCCTATAGCAGGTTAAAATGGCACTTTTTTGCTCTCAGAGTTGTGGCGGAGGCCCTAAGTCTGAGAACCAAATATTCCAGCATCTTAAAGAGAGGTCTTAGGCCACCTCTGCAGAATATGCTTAGAGACTGATTTCTGTTCTGCTGGCATTAGTCCATGGCTCACCTCCAAGTGATAGAATAAAAGGGATGAAAGATGCCAGGATTAAGAGTATCTTTGGAGAGAGTTGTTGGGGACTGGTAGGGGAAGCAGATGGAGGAGGGAATGTTTCTGCCATTTCAAACCAACTAAGGGGGTCTTTAAGGGACACAGAGAAGTTGTCATGTGTCCTCTGGAGTGTGAGGGAATACCTAAAAAGTCTGAAAGAAGAGATTGTCTCCAGCTGGCTGGTCTGGAGCCATGGAGTAGAGTCTGGGTGGCCATGAGCCACACTTCCAGAGTTCAGTGGCGCAAGGGCATTTCTCCTTGGTCAGATGAGGATCCCATGGACCAGACTCGGTCATTTAGTAATGGACTCTACCCAAGAAGACTGCTTGGAGGGGGAAGGTGACCCTCAATAGATGGGGGTGGCATCAAAAAACCACTTGCAGGGGTCCAGCTGTTGTCTTTGGGAGACTCTTACCTATGGGCAGTCTTTGAAGAATCCATAAAAATGCTTCAGAAGAGAGAGAAATGGCATTTCAATTCTGTACCCTGAAAGGGCATTGATGCCAAATTATAACTCATGCATCAAATAAGGCCTTTTTTCCTGTTTCCTTTCCTCCCTACCAGGCTCCAACCCAGGAAAGGCCAAACATCTGCAGGTCAGACTAATAGATGAGGTAGAACAAGCAAGAAGGGAGAAACATCCTCTCCTTCCCCTTCCCTCACTGATAATTTCTGGGTGTGGGGTAGGCCAGAGCTGGTGGGTGGGAGAAACTTAAAATTAAATAAATTTTGGAGTTTTGATAATGTCCTGGGTGCTAAACACAATCCATGGAGTTCTTATGTTGTTGTCAAGAGTAACTGGGGAAGCCATGAGATGTTCTGGAAGTTCTACCCAGGAGCAGGGACGTACACGTTGAGAGAACTAGTTTCACAGGATGGTGATGGGAAAGAAAAATGTTGCTTTGTGTTTCTACCTTTTCAAGTTTCAGTTTCTTTACTGAGCCAGTTCTGTATGGAATACAAAGGGTCTTTCTTGCAGAGAAGTACGTTTATGTTCTGGATCGCATCCACTCTCACCTGCTCAAGGCTGTCAGCCCCGCAGCTGTCTCCTTCCTCTTGTGTATCATTGACTTCCCCCTCTCTACTGGACCATTCCTACCAGCACAAAAAATGACTTAATACTACCTATCTTTAAAAAGAAAAAATGATTCCACATCCCCTTTAGCAACTGCTCTGTTCCCTGTTTCCCTTCACTGAAAAAATTTGAAAGTGTTAGCTAACTCCATGGTCTATGTTTCTCCATCTCTCATTCTCTCATCAGCTCACTCCAGTGGGCTTTCATCTCCATCACACCACTGAGCAGGCTCTTACCAGGATCAACAGTTCTCTATCTGCATCTTGTTTGATTTCTCAGCCACGCTTGATATGGTTGACCAGCTCCTCCTTCTTGAGCCATGCTTTTCTCTAGGCTTCTGTGTTAAACATTTATCTAGGCTCTTCCTACTCTACTGGGCCATTCATCTGCTAGCCCTTCCTGCCCTACCAGCCCCTGTCCTTGGCCTTCCCACCTCTGTCCAAATTCTCTTCCTAAACTGTTGTGTCCAGTCCTGGGGGCTTCATTGGACAGGGCAGAGATAAAACTTTCCATCCTCGTAGAAAGTTTAACTGGCCAGTGCTAGTCTGAAAGAAGAAAACAAAATGTTCTGCTTTGTAAAGCAGACTTTAATCAGACCCAACAAAAATAAAGAGAAAAAACAAGAGCATGTGCCTGTGCATTTGGAGTGTGTGTGTGCGTGTGTTCATTTAGGAAAACATTCTTTGGTTCTGTGACAAAAAAACCAATCCAAGTCATCATAAGAAAAAAGGAAAGTATTGGCTGACACATGCTGAAAAGTTGAAAGGTTCAGGGCAGCCTCAGCAGCAGCCTAAATGAGGACTTAGTCTATGTCCTCAGGATCCCTCTCTCTGCTCTTCATCCCCTGAGCTGGTTCCACTTTTAGCTCTGCCTATTGACACCTCATCTCCAGCAGCATTAAGTGCACATTGTCATAAAACTCGGTCAGGTTAGCTTGTTTCCTTCATAGCTAACACCACCCCCATCCTGAAACTGAGTCTTATCAGCCTCCAAAATCACATGTGCCAATTCCTTATAATAAATCTCCCTAAGGAATTGGCTCCCTAATCTATCGCGTGATTATAGAGGCTGATAAGTCCAAAGGTTTGCAGGGTCAGTCAGCAAGTTGGAGACACAGGAGAATGGATGGTGTCATTCCAGTCAGAGGGCCAGCAGTTCTCGAGACCCAGGAAGCTCTGATGTTTTGGTTTGAAGGCATTCAAGCTGGAGGAATTATCTCTTATTTAGGGGAGAGTCAACCTTTTTGTTCCATTCAGGTCATCAGTTGACTGGATGAGAACCACGCACATTAGGGAGGACAATCTACTTAACTCAGTCTGCTGATTTCAATGTTAGAATCTCATCCAAAAATACCATCACAGAAACACCCAAATATCTGGGCATCCCTTGGCCCAGTCAAGTTGACATAAAATTAACCATCGCAGTCTCACTGGCCTTCATTGGTCCATGCTGCTTTATCCACCTCTGAGGCCCAAGTATAGGGTCATCTACATATGGGTTATGAATGGCGTAAAATGATTCTTTCAAAGGAAAATTGTAGGACAGTTGCCCAAGAAGATAGAGAGGAAGCTAGGGGGAAAAAGAAGTGTCTACTGCAAGTCACTAAGACATACATTTGAAAGCTAAAATGAGATAGAACTAAAGAAACATTAATAAGTGATTGCTGGGACTTCCCTGGTGGCGCAGTGGTTAAGAATCCGCCTGCCAATGCAGGGGACACGGGTTCAATCCCTGGTCCAGGAAGATCCCACATGCCGCGGAGCAACTAAGCCCGTGAGCCACAACTACTGAGCCCGTGTGCCACAACTACTGAAGCCCACGTGCCTAGACTCTGTGCTCCGCAACAAGAGAAGCCACCGCAATGAGAAGCCCGTGCACCGCAACGAAGAGTAGCCCCCGCTCGCCGCAACTAGAGAAAGCCCACGCACAGCAACGAAAGACCCAACACAGCCAAAAATAAATAAATTTAAAAAAAAATAAGTGATTGCTATGTGCTAGGAATTGTCCTACACAGTTTATATTAACCCTGAGCTGATGAACTTATTGAAAAATTTCACTTGTATCTTTTAATTTCTTCAGCTGTAGATTTACAGTGAACAAAAAAGCATCCGTTTCTCTTCACCCTTCACTCCCAACCCACAAGAAGGAAAACTAGGATTATAAATGCATGAACTTACCTTGACCCCATGGGAATATACCTTCTTTTAAATGTATATTTCTGATCAAGAGAGAAATTTTGCTGGAAGCTTGTAGGTCACTTTGGAAATAGCCCTAGGATATTTGTCCTCATTATTTTTCTTTTAGACTAAATTCCTGAATTATCTAGCCAAGGATAAAGAAACACAGTAAAGTGAGATGGAAGAGTTTGTGTAAGACTGATATTATTTCTTCCTTAAACTGTGTAAAGAGTCACCATTGTAATCTTTGAGATTGAAAGATTTTTAAAATTCTTTCAATCTTTTTAGCAGGTATAGAACTATTCTATTTCTTAGAACAATTCAATATAGAGAGGAATTAATTTCTTTAATGGATACAGAAGTGTTGAGATTTTAAATGTTTTCTACTGTCCATTTTGATAATAAAAAATACTTTATCAATTTCATCTAAATTTTTAAAGTTACATAAGGGTGTTCATAATATTCTCTTGTCTATTAAATGTCTGTAGTGCTGGTCTCCTTTTTATTCCTGATGTTGGTCATTTTTGTTTTCCTTCTCTTTTTCTCTTGATCAGTTTTATCAAGGGTTTATCACTTGTATTAAGAACCAACTTTTGGCTTTGTTTATTTCCTCTATTATATGTTTCTTATCTATTTCATTTATTTCTGTTCATAATATTTCCCTTTTTTCTATTTTCTTTGGATTTAATTTGCCTGAAATGAGAATTAGGTTTATTGCTTTTCAATAGCTCTCCTCTCTCCCCTTCCCTGACCTCCCTTCCCTTCACCCAATATACACTATGCATTTGGACCTGTAAGTTTCCTTTATGGCATCACTGTTTAATATGTCACTTGCATTATCATTCAGTTCATAATATTTTCTAATTTTAGTTGACTTTTTGATTTTTGAGTTATTTGGAAGTACATTATATAATTTACAAATATTTGGGGGATTTTCTAATTATCTTCTGTTACTGATTTATATTTCGATTCCTTTGTAATCAGAGAACATATTCCATATGATTTGATTTTTCAAAAAAAAAAAAAAGTTAACACTTCCCTTAAGGCCCGTATAGTATGTATTTTGTTAGTGTCTACTGTTAACATAATGACAGCGGCTCTTTGTTAGCGTCTGCATTTTACCATCCTTTCACTCTCACCCTTTCTGTATCTCTATATTTAGAGTGATCCTGTTGTTGACAGCACATAGTTATGGGTTTTTAATTTATTTAGTCTAGTAATCTTTAAAAACTTATTTGCCTCATTTACATTAAATGGAATAACTGGTATAGTTGGGTTTAAGTCCACCATTTTGCTATTTATTTTGTTCATCTGTTCTTTGTTCTTCATTCCTTCTTTTGGATTTACCAAGTATATTTCATGATTTCATTTCTCTACTCCATTAATAGATGGTTAGTTATAAATTATTGTGTTTTTCTTTTGGGATTTCTCTAGAGATTATAATATGCATCCTTGATTTAATACAGTCCATCCTAACCTTTGTGCGATTGTTGTCATATATTTTATTTATATGTTATAAATCCCACGAGACATTATTATTACTGTTACACGAAGCAGTCAGTAGTATTTTATGTTTGCCCACATAGTTACACCTTCTGATGCTCTTCATTCCTTCCTTCAGTCTCATGCTTTCATATGATCGTTTCCTCTCATTGTTTCAGTAGCATGGGTCTGCTGGTGAAATGTCTCTCAGTTTGATTTTTCTGAAAATTTCTTTATTTTGCTTTCATTTTTGATGATATTTTAAATGAATATAGAATTCTAGGTTGACAGTATTTTACTTTTGCACTTTGAAAATGTTATTCTGCTATTTTCTGGCTCTGTAACTTATGTTGAAAAGTCAACCATTAGTTTTACTGTTGCTCATTTGAAGCTAATGTATTTTTTTCTCTGGCTGCTTTTAAGATTTTCTCTCAATCCTTGATTATTAGACACTGACAAAAATATGTCTATCTATGGTTTGTTTGTTTGCTTGTTTTAATCCTGGTTAGAATTTGCTGAGCTTCTTGAATCTGGGGGATGATGTCTTAGCAACTTTGGAAAAGTTTGGGCCATTATTTCTTCAAATATTATTTTTGCTTCAATTTATTTCTCCTCCTCTTCTAGTATTTTGTTGAAATATGGTAGACCTTTTAACTTTGTTCTATGTGTCTCTAATGCTCTGTTTTATTTTTATACATGCTTTATATCTGTGCTTGAATTTGTATATTTTCAATTGTACTATCTTAGAGTCTCAAAATCTTTTCTTCTCTGTCAAGTCTGCTGTTAAATGCATTCTCACCTTCAGTATTGTGTTTTTTAGAGAATATCCATCTGATTTTTTACATAGATTTCATATCTTTATTAATATTTCTTATCTTTTCATCCATTTTCACTCTTTTCTTCTATTTCCTATAATATATTAATCAGCTAAAATCCTTGTCTGTTACCTTCACTATCTGGATTATCTGTACGTCTGGTTATATTATTATTTATCTTTCCTCTTGCTTGTGATTATCAGTCATATTTTCCTGATTCTTTGCTTGTCTAGTAATTTTTTGTTATTTGTCAGACATTGTATGTAAAAGCACTGGAGAGGCTCTAGATGATGCCCTACAACGGAGAGGGTTTCCACTTTCCCTGTTAGGCAATAGAATGAGGGGTTTATCTTTGAGAGGGGTAGGGGTTACATCGCAGCTTTCATAAGACTTAGTCCACTTCTCATTTTCTCCCTGTTTCTCAAACATAGCCCTTCTGGGCTTTTGATTAGAGCCTACAGGACCTCTGTCTTCTCACTGTAAGACTGGGAAATTTAGTGCTGTACTTTGAGGTTTCGAACTTAGCGATTTACCTTTCACTCCTTGCCCCATCCCAACTTCAAAATCTGAAAAATGTCCCAAGGGGTGTCTGGCTATGTGTTTGAATGGCAGGACCACTTTCTCTGGTTGGACTTTTTCTCCTTAGCACTATGAAACTAGAGGAGATTGTATTATACCTTTTGGAAGTCTTCAGCTAAACTTCCCAGCCTTCTTTGCATAGCCCCTGAACTCAGAAGATGTCCCATGGGGAAAACCAGTTGTGTTTAGCACTTCTCAAGTTTTTAGTTTCTCTCACCAGCCCCATGAGATTACCAAAAACCTCTCTGGTTTCTCTTTCCTCAAGAAAATTCTTTACAAGCCAAGTTTAATTCTCAGTCCATGCCCAGAATTGTCAAACATCCCCGAAGAAGAAAACAACTATAGTTTATGTAGCCCTCATTGCTTCCTCATTTCCTGAGACCCTTAAAAATGTAACTTTTGCAATCCAGCTGACTCTTTCTAGTTGTTGCAATGGGAATTATAGCCTCCCATGACCTACCACATTTAACTTAGGGATGGAAGTCCCCTGGTCCTTATGTTTTGAGGATAAAGGCCCATCAATATGGTTACAACTTAAAGAATTGAAAAGGGCCACAGCCTGCCCATAGTACTTGGATTCCAGGAAGTAGAAGGTTACACAGCTTAGCCAGACTTAAGCTCTCAATTGCAGAGGCCCTGAGCAAATGTGTAGCATGGACTTGGGAGATATTGCCGCACGTGAAGTGGGGAGGAAAGTTGTCAGAATGAACGGTGGCTCTTGAACAGACCATGTAAGTTTGCAGCAATAACCACAGCTAGCAGCAATCCAAATTGACTATGCAAAGGTAGGAAAGGAGTCTTATCCTCTCTTTGTGGGTGGTGTTTAAACAAGATTAAATGTGACTCAAAAAATTAAATAAATTTGTACTCCATTTCACAGAGGGAAACATATTAATTACACTGTTATTTCTAGTAGTATGACCAGGCAACTGGGTACAAAATTAACTCAAAGCTGTGGGAGTTTGAAGAAGTTTTATAAATGCCTTAATAATTTTATTTTGCTTAAATTGTCTTTTTCATGTGTATATATAGATGCATAAATACACATATATATGTTTGTATGTATATGTATGTATGTGTATAATATTCATTTTTTACTCTACCCTCACTTTTCAGTCATTATTAATATAAAATGGGGACTTATTATTTTTAAAAAATTATGCTTTTAAATTTTATTATTCTTTTCAAGAACAATATGGATATTGTAAACTAGATCCATACCTTTTATACCATGGCTTTAGTAGTTTTTAGTTCCTTTTTTGCTTCATGTTTTAGACAGCTGAGGCTGCCTTCAAGTTATTTCTTGGTATTTTGTAAGTACTTGCATGCCTGACTATGTCTCTTATCGTCTTCATGAATGAAAAATAACTTTGAAATCCTCAGGCTACATATTTTTTTTTTTGCAGTATGCGGGCCTCTCACTGTTGTGGCCTCTCCCGTTGCGGAGCACAGGCTCCGGACGCGCAGGCTCAGCGGCCATGGCTCACGGGCCCAGCCGCTCCGCGGCATGTGGGATCCTCCCGGACCGGGGCACGAACCCGTGTCCCCTGCATCGGCAGGCGGACTCTCAACCACTGCGCCACCAGGGAAGCCCAGGCTACATATTTTTGCTCCCAAACCTCCAGAACAGTCTCTCTCAACCTTGAGTGCACATTATCATCTCGTGGGAGCTTTAAAAAATACTGATGCCTGGGTCCCACCCCCAGAAATTCTGATTTAATTGGTCTGAGATGTGGCCTGGATATCAGGATTAAAAATGAAATAAAGCAACAACAATAAAAAGTACGCTTGGGGCTTCCCTGGTGGCGCAGTGGTTGAGAGTCTGTCTGCTGATGCAGGGGACACGGGTTCGTGCCCCGATCCGGGAAGATCCCACATGCCGCGGAGCGGCTGGGCCCGTGAGCCATGGCCGCTGAGCCTGCGCGTCCGGAGCCTGTGCTCCGCAATGGGAGAGGCCACTGCAGTGGGAGGCCCGCGTACCGCAAAAAAATAAAAAAAAAGTATGCTTGGGCTCCACTCTGGGTCAATTAAGCTCTAATTTTCGAGAGTGGGGTTTGGGCATCAGCACACTTTTTCTGCGTTGTGTAAAAAATTCTCAAGCTTGCCAACCCCACTGTCAGTTTCCAACTGTGGCGATCTTGTTCTTTATTGCAATCAATGCGGATTAGAATTTTGCTTTTACATTTTCAGATTTTTTTGTGATCCTTTCTTACCTGTCCTCTCCCTTTTTACTTGTTCTGTAGTCTCTTTATGCCAGATGATCTTCTTAGAGCTTTCCCCTCTTTCACTATGGAGGTGAGTCATTTTACATCTTATAAAACAGTTTTCTAAACTTATCTTTTGTATTTTTCAGGAGATCACTTTTGGGGAGGCTTGCTTTTCTTCTGTATTTCCAAAATGATGATCCCTTGCCCTTTTTTCCCAGAGGAGTTTTTGGTCAGACCTCTGTTTTTCTTGTTATTGTGGTTTTGGTTTACGTGGTTTCTTCTTTTTTCTCATTTCAAATATGGCAAAACTGATCTCATTGGCCCTACTCTCAGGTAATACGGATGACAGGGGATGACTTTTCTCAAATCCCCCTCTGTAGTACACTTGTAAACACTCCCACCTCCCAGTCCAATCCCAAAAGTCAAGGAGGCTTTCTCTTCACGTGATTTTGCTTTATGAGGAAACTTTTTCTCCTTCTATTTGCCTGACCCTCTCAGATTCCCATGGGCCACAGCGTAGTTTAAAAAACTTTTTCCAGCATCACTCTTACCATGCTGTTTTTCATCGTCATCCACCTGTAGTGCTTTCCTTGCGGGGACCTCTTTTCTTAGGAAGCTACGTACTACCTCCAGAACACCTCCCCCTTCACTTCTGGCCCAGCTGTTTTCTGGGGTTTTCCATGTCTGCCGGATGGTGACATGGACTGAGGAACACTAGCCACTCCGGAGAGTGACAGCAGTGGGCCAGGGAGTGGCTGATGTGCTTCGCTGTGGGTACGTGGCTGGCTCTGAGTCAGTGGCCTATCAAGGGGGACAGATTTGAAGTACCTTCCTGTACCTTTTATTCAGGTAGATGAAGTCAATTGGGGTAAAAACTGCATAGGCCATTCTCAACCCACCTGTGTCTGGATTATAATTGGTATCATCTACAAAGCTCCACGGGTGATTCTAGGACATAGAAGGCGATCAGTGGTTGGAAAAAGCTGCAGAAGGGACTGGTGGGGCCCCCATCTCAAACCAGGCTGAATTTGAGCAGAATAACTCCATGGAGTTGGGATTCAAGGGAGGACCAAGACAATAAGTGAACAGGTTTTGCAGTCGTCCGTGTGATGGTGTTACTGGGACAGGGACCCTCGGAGGGGAGTGGAGGGCACAGATATGAGAAATGGTAGAGAAGCAGCCTTGACAGGACCTGGATCCTGAGTAGATGTAGCAGGAAAGAAGGGGAAGAGCCAGCGACCACACCAAGGATGCTAACCTCCTGAGTGTTCTTTGCCAAATAAGTGCCTGTCTGGTCCTTTTAGAAATGGCATACTAAGGTTAAAGTGTAACAGCAATTACTTAGCTTTATCCATTCACTAACAAGTGTTTATTTAATACCTACTATGTGCCCGGCATTTTGCTAGACCCTGGGGATGCAATTTAGTTAAAAGGGACACAGTCCTTGCCCTCCTAGAGCCTTTAGTCTACATGCTTTAGAGACAGCATCAATCAAATAAATCACACCAATGAATGGAATTCACGGGGGGATGCTCTGAAGGAAGGGAACTCCCCCGCTATGAAAACATGTCATAAGGGAAGCTGAGGAAGGAGGGGACAAGGGTCTGGCACACAGCATGCCAGGCAGAGAGAACAGGTGACAGCTTTTCTGAGGGAGACAGAAGAGCCCCAGGGTGGCAGGAACTCAGAGGGTGATGAGAGCGGGTTCCAGATGAGGCAGGAAGGTGAGCAGTGCCCCACAGGAGGGGAGACACCTGTTGTCTGAGAGCCCAGCACTGCTCAGTTCCATCCATATCTCAGACTTGTAAGGTATTGCCAACTGAGCCAGTCTAAGTAAGCAGGAAGGTTTTTTTATGCACTACCCATGAAATGCTGTCATGTATGATGATTAATAAAATAGTAAAAGCTTTATTCTTTTCATAAAGCTGCTATGAATATTTAATCTGGCTTGGAAGGTCTAAAGTGGTCCAATAAATCTACGTTGTAAACTTGACCAGAACTATCTCTTCCTGTAAAAGCCAGTGGATTTTCAAGTGAGGAAATCATTAGTCTAGACGTCATCTTTGTCTGAAAAGGAACAAATGAGCACTTGCATGTCTGCACCGTGGTTCTCAGGATTTATGAAGCCTCTGTCATCCTAGTATTCAAACAAATTTATTCTGATCTATGATCACAAAGGTGATTCCTCCTTACCTGAGTCTTTTTTTTTTTTTTTTCCTATTCGTCTGCAAGTCCTATCATAAGCTAGGTTAAACCCAAGTGGAGAAGAAATATAAAACCCCATCAGAAAAAATAAATCCTCAGCCTTCAGGAAGCACATCTGATGTTTTCCCATTCATGGTTCCTTGAGTGTGGTGGATCTCTCTGTCAGAATTACTGCGGGCTGATTTCTTTCCTCCACTTTTTAAAATTGAGGTATAGTTGATTAAAAATGTTGTGTTAATTTCAGGTGTACAGCAAAGTGATTTAGTTATATATATATATATATTATAACTAAATTAAATAAATTTATTAGGAGGTCATATCCGTGTGTGTGTGTGTGTGTGTGTATGTGTGTGTGTATATATATATATATATATATATATATGTGTACATATATATATTCTTTTTCAGATTCTTTTCCCTTGTAGGTTATTACAAAATGTTGAGTGTGGTTCCCTGTGCTATCCAGTAGGTCCTTGTAGGTTATCTATTTTATATATAGTAGTGTGTATGTGTTAATTCCAAACTCCTAATTTATCCCTCCCGCCAACCTTTCCCCTTTGGTAACCATAAGTTTTTTTTCTATGTCTGTGGGTCTGTTTCTGTTCTACAAATAAGTTCATTTGTATCAATTTTTTAGACTCCACATATAAGTGATATCATATGATATTTGACTTATTTCACTTAGAATGCCTCCATTTTTAAATTGATTTTTTTCCATACTAAATGTCTTATCTATCCATCTATCTATCCATCCATCCTGGCTCATTTCCTAAGTTAGGGCCTTTATGTGACTTTAGTCCCAAGAGCAATTCACTTTTCAGTCTACAACTTCCTACTGGGATCTCCAAGTCCCAGTACCTTTCTCTTATGCCAGTCTCCCACTGTTCACCCCTTGCCCCTCATGTCTCTGTCTCTGCCTCGCTCTCACTTGCTCTTCACACTTTTCACACACCAGCTTTGGCTCTCGTCTTGCCCTTGCCCCTACTCTCTTTCTTACTCATGCTTTCTCCCTATTTCTTTCTTTCACTCTCGCTCTCTCACCCCAGTCTCGCTCTCTCCCTCTTATTCTCCCTCCTGTAACTTGTAAAACAATCTCCCCACGTTTGTAGTTTCAGTATCACCTGCACAGAGGTATCTTCTCTATATTTGTAGCTGTGGGGCTCTTTGAGTTGATAATAACAGAAACCAGCTTTGACTGGCTGCAAAAAAAGGAGGGGAAATTTATTAGAAGGTTACAGAGACATCTCACAGAATCAAGAGTTGAACAGTCATGAACAGAAATGGCCCTAGGGTCCACTGCTAATACATGAACTTAATACTAGTAATTCCCAGTCTCCTTGATTTTCTATTCCTGCTTTCAAATTCCTGGGAGAGAGAATTCGACTAACTCAGATCTAACTGTGGCTCAATCAGCTCTGGATGGAGGTGCAGGGTTGCCATATGCAGATGACACCAGTTTGGGTTTGCCAATGTCTATTGCAGTGTTCCCAGTGTTTATAAACTAGGCAGCAACCCAAATGGCTGTACCCTGAAATATCAACCCAGTCCTGGTTTTCTGACTTTTGGACGATAGACCCACTTGGATGAACCATAGTAGTGACTGAAATCCTCATCTTCTCACTAACATCCACTGTTCAGTGGGATTCACTCTCACTAAGATGATAGTCTTGCCTGGTCCTCCAGCCTGGCTGTTATCACCAATTCCTCTATATCCTCGCCCACACTACACATCCAGTAACAGTCATACAAACTCAAGTCTGTGTGTAAGAAATAAAAGAGCACAATAAATAAGAAAACATAAAGTTCAGGGGATAATTACAAATAATTCAAAAGTGTTTTCAACTGGAGTTGGGCTTTGGTCACAGAAAGTAGAACACTTTAATATATGAATTGCCTAGTGATTCATATATTTATCCATTTAAAATATTTTCTGAGCACTGATTCTGTGCTGGTCATTAGGCAAGTCCCAGATCTTGAATCCTCTGTTCTAACAAGGATGATCAGGAACTAGTTAAGGAGCCTCACAGAACTGTATGTAATTTACAACTGTTTTAAGTACTCCAAAGGAGAGGTATGAAGGTTTTGAGCACAATTAATGGGAGGCCAGGGGAGTCTTTTTATTTATTTATTTATTTAGGCTGCACTGGGTCTTAGTTGAGGCACGTGGCATCTTTTAGTTGCAGCATGTGGACTTAGTTGTGACATTCGAACTCTTAGTTGCAGCATGCATGTGGGATCCGGTTTCCGGACCTGGGATCGAACCCGGGCCCCCGGCCCCAAGAGCTCGGAGTCTTACCCACTGGATCACCAGGGAAGCCCCCAGGGGAGTCTTTCCCTGAGGAACCGATGCTTGCTCTGAGATCAGAGGCTAGGAGTGGAGGTGCCGGGGACGAGAAATTGAGAAGAGACTTCCAGGCAGAGAGAGCAGGGTGTGGGTGGGCTCTGGTGCATTTGAGGAACTGGGAATCTAGAGTGCGATGGGAGAGCGGAGATGGATGAGGAGAAGGGTAAGAGGCAGATGGGACAGTAGGCAGGGCCAACCCTCATGAGCAGGTTACAGATTTTGGCTGAGAAGCCATCAAGGGCTTTTTCAGCAGGAGTGTAACAGAATCAAATTCAAGTTTTAAAATGATCATCCTGGTTGCTGTGTGGAGACTGAATCGAAAGGGATTTGGGAGGATATGGGCAAAGTAAGGAACGCATTGAGTGAAATCTGGCAACAAGTATTGTGAAATATCTGCACATCCATAGAAGTGGCAGAAAGCCAAAATTCTCTGATAATTTTATGGTTGTTTTCATTTTGAACCTGCCAGTCATCATAGTTCAGAGGTTGTGTGAACAAAGTGGTAATAACGTCAAGACAGAAATGTTAAATGACTAGGATTTGCCCCAGATGATGAAATAATAATATGAATCAAGGATAACTCCTAGGTTTCTGGTTTGAGAAATTAGGTGTTTGGTATGACTGTCTACATTGTCTCCTTTACTTCTCTTTGAGTGTAGGTATCCAACGCGAAGGGGCCATCTTGGTTATGCTTTTTCTGCAGTTGGTCAAGTTCCTAACTCAGCCTACATATTTAATCGATTTCTTTTGTCATACACCATATTGGAAATAATGTACCTTTTTTAAAAATGCTTGTACTTTCTCTAAAAGCCTGTAAATATTGTATTTTGGGGATTGCAGGAAATACCGAATTTAGGTACTTAAGTTATTATGAAAGATGTCCTTCAAAACTCTCTCGTAGTTTATGACTCACTCAAACTCAAGTTAATTAGGAACATATTGAGACATTTCAAAAATATCATTTTAAGTGTTGACAATTGTTTTTGATTATGGGAAAGCTGGAGGCAATCTGAGTATGCATTGCTGGAGACTGGGAAGGCAGAATGTGGTAGACACAGAGGCCTAAAGGAACGGAATAGATGTCCACACCTCAAGGGCTGTGTTCAGTACACAGTTATCTCCATGAGGAAGATGGGGCTGAGGCTAGAGTATTTCAGACTCACATTTTCCCTACAAGATTTTAATAATTAATTTCTTCCTTCTTCTCCCTTTCCTTCCCTTCACTCATTCAGTTAATGTTTTTTGAGTCTCAGCCACTGTGCAAGGCACCAAGCATACTGTAAAGAACGGCTTAGATGTTGTTCCTGCCCCAGTGGAGTGGGGAGACAGACAAGAACAAATGATCACATACATAAAAATATGGGTACAAAGAGTGGTGAGTTCCTTGGAGGAAAAATAAATGTTGCTAAACTACAAAGAGGTAGAACAGGGTAGGCTTTTTGACAAAGAAACATTGGAGTTGAGACCTAAAGAATGGTATTTCTTCAGAAGCTGGGGGAAGAGCATTCCAGTCCACAGGAAGAGCATGTGCAACAGACCCAAAGACAAAAAGGGCCTGGTCTCTATTGGAAAATGAAAGGACATTGATATGGGTGCAAATACGAGCAAAGGGACTGGGGTACAAAATGGGGCCAGAGAAACATGCGGAGGCCAGGCCATTACATGCCCTCTAGGTCTTGTTGCTAATCTTAGATATTAGCCCACAGACAACCAGCATCTGTTGAAGGGTTTTGTGCTGGGGAGTAAAATGATTTGGTTGACATTATAAGACCACGCCTTTGGCTACTATCAGGAGAAAGGATTGGAACAGGAACATGAATGGGTGCCGGAAGAACCATTAGGAGGTTTTTCAGGAGTTCAGGTGAGAAGTGGCTTGGACAAGGAAGCAGTAGTGGAGATGGAGAGAAGTGGGTGGATTTGGGAGCTATTCTATTGGTAGAATAAATAGAACTTGTTGTTACATTAGATACAATAATGAGACAAAGGTGAAATCTAGGAAAACTCCTAGGTTTCTTGCTTGAGCAATTAGGTAGATGTTGGTACCATTAATAAGTAGGACAGGCTCCTACTCTTGAAAGTCACATTTTCAAGAAAAGATCAGGAGTTCCATGTTGGACATGTAAAGATTCCTGTGTAGTTGTGTACAGGTTGGTTATAGGGGTCTAGAACTGAAAGAGCAATCAATGTGGGAGTACAGAGAACAGAAAACATAGTTAAATTTATTAGAATTCATGAATTAACCAAGAAGGAGAGTATATAGTGAGAAGAGAAGAGGCCCCAGGGCCAAGCCCTGAGGACATCCAGTGTTAGGAAAGGAAGAAGCCAGGAAAGAGAAGGAGAGTCTAGGAGAAAATCCTACAAGTGTGATGGCATTAAAATCAAGAGAGGAGAATGTTTTGAGGGGAAAGTGTTTGCTAACTGTGTCGAATGATGCTGAGATATTGAGTAAAATAAGACTGAATAATGTCCATTGGATTTGGCAGCATGGAAATCATTAAGGACCTTGAGAAGAACAGTGTGGGAGGGAAAGGAGGGGACAAAGCCAGTTTACAGTAGAATTAATTGTGAGTAGAAGGTGAAAGACTGGAAGTAACGTATGGACACAAACCTTCCAAGATGTGTGACTATGACAAGATAAACTATATAGTGGGGGGACTGTATTGGACACCTCTTATATGTCACTTCAAATCTTGGCTCTACCTTTTCCCCCAGCCACTGCCTTGGTAAGCTCTAAGCAGCAGTCAACCAGCTTCCCATGGGTTTCACTTGACATTGCCTTGTCTTGGGGCCCTCCTACTCTGGGGCTTCTTTGCTTTGTGGCTGGGAACTCCTGAGGGAACCTTTTTGGCATTCATGCCTACATAACCCAGAATCCATGGGAGATAACATCCAAGGATAAAGTTTGACCAGAGGGCAATGGGAGCTGATGGATAAATGCTTTTATTCCCTCTTATCCCTTGGGTGGATGATTTTCAGACATATTTCATTAATCTGTGGGGAAGGACCTGTGAGGTTGAACATCAGGTACCTTTAAAAGTGGTAAAGAAAATAGGCATCTACGTATTAGCTTTACTTCTTTCCATGTTTTGCCCCTCTGTCCCCAATCCTAGGATCACTTCTAGATAAACCATCTACCTGTATGCAAACTTTCAACTCATACTAGAGCAGGATAGGAAGGATCCAGCAGAAAACAAAAAGATGAAGACACAGAAGAGGGAAGGGATAACTAATGGAGCAAGGCCTTTGAGAAGGTGAGAGGAGATGGGACCCAGAGTACTATGGAGAAACTGGCTGTTAAAAGGAGGAAGGATATTTCCTTTGCTGTGAGACAGGAGAGCACGTGAAGATCAGTTTGGGGCAGGTCTGTTTGTAGTTTTGAGATTGTGCTGATGAGAGAGTTCCGATTTGTACGAGTCAGGACTCAACCAGAGACATAGACCCAGTAGGAGGTGGGTAGATGGACAGAGAGAGAGAGAGAGAGAGAGATTGATAGATGGCAAGGAATTGACTTGTATGATTGTAGGGCAACTCCAAAATCTGTAGGGCAGGCTGTGAGGAAGGGCATAATGGCTGAAACATCCACAGGCAGAATTTCTTCTTAATCAGGAAAGCTTCAGTTCTGTTCTTAAGGCCTTCTCACTGATTAGAATCAGGCCCACCCAGAATATCTAGGATAACCTCCCTCACTAAAAGTCAACTGATTATGGATGTTAATTCCATCTACTAAATACCTTCACAGCAACACCTAGATTAGTTTTTGAATAGCTGAGGACGGCAACCTAGTCAAGTGGACACATCAAAAGACGGTCACACTATTTCTACCTCTAAAGCTGTGCTACCTAACAGAAAATTTTGCATTGATGGAAGTGTTTTATTTCTGCATCACCCAATACAACAACCAGTGGCCACATATGGCTGTTGAACACAATGCTTAGTGTAACTGAGGAACTAAATTTTGAGTTTTATTTAATTTTAATTAATTTAAATTTAAATACGCTTATGTGTCTATTGGCATGAAGTTCTAGAGTATAAATCTGGATCATCAGTTGAGAATATTATTGCTAGCTAAAAGTAACAAATTGGTTGATCAAAACTGGCGTGCAAAACCATAGCATGTTCTCATTTGCCCTTCAGTCTACACAGTGGGAGTTTTTCAGTCACAGCTATCATCTCTGATATTGATCTTGCAGTTTGCCAGTATCACAGTTTGCAAACATTAAGAGTAAACACGAGATTGTGATTCTAGCTGAGCAGCTCACCATGCAAAGTAGGTGTGCATTCCAGCATGGAGCAAGCAACAGTTCGTTTCCTGTATGCACAAAGGCTCTTCCAGATGGCAGACTCATTATAAACAACAGCAGTCGTGTACTGCATCATGTTCTCTGATTAATGGGTTGTGTTATCTTATCAGCACAATGAGAACACATGTGGTAGGAGAAATGCCCATTCCGACAAAGAAACTCAATGGTTTCTTAAAAATTGGAAGCATACATGCCACGTTCCCAAACACAATGCAATAAAACTCGAACTTAGCAATAACCACATAACTTTATGTTTGGAAATGTAAAAACATTATTTGAAATAATTCTTGGATCAAAAGGAACTGAAAACTGAAATTAAGACTTATTTAAATAAACTGATAGTGAGACTACTATATATTAAAACACAGTAGTTGCAGCCAAACCACATGAAAACACTTTTCTTAAAAAGCTTTAAAATACCTTTTCAGAAAACAGGATAAAAATATAAACATAGCTACACAGTTAATTTCTGGAGGCTAGAAGAAGAGCATCAACAAGGAAAACAGAATATAGTAATAAAGACAAAATAAAGACAAAAATAAAATTAAGATGTTGACTTGATAAATGAAAGCTAGAGTTTATTCTTTCAAATACACACAATTCTAGAAATTTTTACATTAAAATAAGAAGAGAAAATGCAAATAAACAGTTTTAGGAAAGAGAAAGTATAAATTAGGAAATATGGAAATATTTGTATGTTTATAAATAATAACAAGTACTTGTGGAGAGCTTTCTATGTTTCAGGCACTGTTGTTGAAATATACTATGATTAAATAAACTGTTCATACAATAGAATACTGTGCAACTATTAAATGAAACAAGGTAAATCTACACATATGACATTGAAAGTTGTCTGTAACATACTGACAGAGTGAAAAAGCCAAGTTACAAAATTGGATGAATGTATGATCTCATTTAAAAAAATATATCTACTTGTATGTATCTATATCGATATCTGTATTTTAAAATCCAAAACAGTCTGGGGATGGAATTGAATCAGGGAAGAGAACTTCTGCATTCTACTTTATCCACTTCTGTATTGTTTAATTTTTTTTTTTTTAACAATGGGCACGTTTAATAAGTCCGTGGACGATACTTTGAAAACCACTAAATGTGTTAAACATAGTATGAGCTCCTGAGAGACTACAGGTTGAACATTATTTCACTTAGGGGTTGTTCAAAGCAAGTCTGCTAGAGCAATTTCCCTTCTGCTCCACGCTAGTCACCACCCACACTTCAATAAGCTATGTTTGCCATGTGCCTGGCACATTTTTGTGTTAGTGTTCTTCAAGCACGGCCATGAACTAATGAATCTTCCTAATGGCACATGTTATTCAAGAAAGGAAAACGTGAATTTCCTGATGCCAGAAGGTGTCCAGTTGAAATATGCAAGAACTGCAGGTCTGTGTCAGAGAACCCCAGCTGACGAAGACCTTTTGGTGGCTGTGCAGGAGAGACCAAGTCTGTGTCCAACAGGGCACAGGCATGAGGGGAGGCAGGTGTTCAGAGCCAGAGTGACTTCCCTGCAGAATATCTTGACAAGTCCCTCTCGCGTGGCACCCAGACCTATTTTACATTATAATTTAATCAGCATGGTTTTTTTATTTTTCTCTATGCTGATTTCATGTCTGACTGTCTCTTGTTTCTGGCATGTTCCTTGTATTCATTACCCTTCTGTTGAGAATTTCTAAAGATGTCCTGATAATGACGTGCCAGTTTTCCCGACCAGTAGAGCAACATGTGACATGACCAGCAAGCTGTTCCTCCACAGCTGACAGCAAATATTACTATTTACTTTATGGCTGACTGACTGACTGAGAGACCTACAGAAGAATTTTGAGCTTAAAAGGGACCACTGAGATTAAATTACGTTAAACAAAATTTATGAAGATCCTGTTATGCTCCAGATCTTATCTTCCATCCCTTGGAGCTTACCTTCTGCAGCAATGGCACTCAAACTTCTGTGTGAATAAGGATCACCTGGCGAGTTTGTTAAACACAGACTCCTGGGTCCCACCAGAGCTTCTGACCCAGTAGGTCTGGGGTAGGGCCCCAGGATTTGCATTACTAGCAAGTTACCCTGCACTGCTGCTGCGTTTTAGAGAGTCATTGCTCTAGAGTGGCAATGTGCAACAGAAATTTAATGCCAGCCACAAATGCAAGCTACCTATGGAATTTTAAGTTTTCTAGAATCCATAGTAAGTAAAAAGAAACCGGTGGAATCATTTTTAATCACGTTATTTGACCTAATAGATCCAAAATCTTACCGTCTCAACATGTAATCAATATTATAAAAATTATTAATGACTTACTTTACTTTTGGGGGGAGAGGTGAGGAATTAAGTCTTCAAAATCTGATGTGTATTTTGTACTCACAGCACATCTCAGCTGGAACCAGCCACATTTCTAGCGCTCTGTAACCATAGCCCCATGGCTGTACTCGGTGGCCAGTAGCCCCATGTTGCACAGTACAGTTCATATTAACTGGTGAGTCTTAACCATTTTTCTTCCCCAATATACCTGAGGGATATGATACAGTCCCAACAATAACAGTGACTCATTAAGGCTACATTTTCTGGAAAATATATGAGCAGCCCAGCCCTCATCCTTTTGTAGTAGGGGTTCATGCAGCTGGAGCAGTTGTCCCATATTTAATCTGATGAGAATTGCTGTAGTTTTGGCAGGAAGGCCAATTCCAAGTATAGCACAATGTGCTGTCCATATATATATTTTTTCAACATCTTTATTGGAGTATAATTGCTTTACAATGGTGTGTTAGTTGCTGCTGTATAACAAAGTGAATCAGCTATACGTATACATATGTCCCCACATCTCCTCCCTCTTGCGTCTCCCTCCCACCCTCCCTATCCCTCCCGTGTCCTGTCCATATTTACCTAACATCTGAATCCTGTGGATCCACAGGAGACATTGGCGGGGTGGGGGGGGAGCAGAAAGAACTGTTTCACAGTGCCTCCAAGACAATTAGGCCTCAACAGCATTTTTGTAGGGGGCTAGTAGAGGGGCTCCCAAGTCCTCAGGAAGGAGAAGTTACATGTTCTCTCCACAACTTGCCACAGAATGGTGTTCACCTTTGGTATGGCAGGAGCATCAGTGCCTAGCAAATGGGGAAGGTGGCAGAGCAATAGGTGGCTCGGAAGAAGTGTCCTTGTTCAGTGAGTATGTATGAAGCCCTCTGGGAACTTCTAGAAACATTGGTAGAATGGAACTTAAAGGGGGAGGCTGAGGTCCATATAAGCATGTGAGACAGAGCCAGCAGCACCTGGTTTATTACTATTAGGGTGACCTCATTACGTGGATAAGTTGTATAGGGGTTCAGAAGATTAGCTAGGGATATCAGGGAAGGCTACATATAGACCAGATCAGGCTTGCACTAGGCCTGGTGACTTTGGATGTGTAAGGATGGAGGAATTGGGCAATGAGGGGAGGGGGGAGGGAGTAGTTTCAGGAGAGGAAACAGCTTGAGAAAAGGCCCAAGCGGCCAAGAGGCATTTTGGCAGAAGCAGTGTCTGCCTGAAGGAACACAGGGAGAGCTATGGCTGCAAAAGCTGGGCAGGACCAGACGATGTTGGGCCTAGAGTATCAGGCTTAGAACTTTGGACTTCGCTTCATAGGATATGGGGAACCCTTGAGAGTTTTTTAGCATGGCAATGTTATGATTAGATTGTTTGTTATAGAGAAAATAATTTAGCAGCCGCATGTAGAATAAAATATTTTGAGAAAAGGCTAGAAATCAAGACCAGCTTTTCTGTCCTCAGGAAGGGTAAGTTGCTACCTGGGCCTGGAACAAGGGCTGGGGGTGGAGGTACAGGAAGGATTTGAGAGACAGCAGGAGTGGAACTGATAGCACTTCCAGGGGATGGTTGCAGGGGTAGGAATGAAGAAGGGAAAGAGAAAGTGTGAAAGACAGATGCTGAAAAGAGACTAGCACTCAGGGAAGCAACGAAGGAAAGGAGAGAGGTTAGGGAGGAAGGAGAGAGAAGTGGGAAAGAGAAAGAGAGCCAGAGACAGACAGACAGACCAGACAGACAGATATCAGATAGAGGAGAGGGAAGAAAGACACAGATGATACCAAGGTTTTGAAGCCAGTAGCTGGTGCAATCAGTGGCGACACCTTTAACAGAAATAGGGAAACACTCAGAAAAACCTAGTTACCTCAGTTTAGTTAATCCAGTCTTGGAATCATCACCTTATTAGGACTATTCATTGAAACTGAAGGGCAGTGGCTAAGTTTGTTCTGATTGTGACCTTTCCTTGGTACTTACTGGGAAAACTGTGGGCAGCAGAGCAAGTGTCCCTGATGAGACAGTCCTACTGTAAAATGGTAAACTGCCCCTGCTGGTAGAAGGCAGATTCCACCGTCGTCTGCTGAGAGAAGGGGCGATGCCTAACTCCTAACCAGGTGAGCTAATGTTCAGAAAAGATTTCTAATTCAACCCAAGACAGATACTGCTCAATTTTAGATAGTCCTTGGAGAGACAGCACTTCCCTGACTCCCTCCCCAGCCCCCCAGGGCTTCAACGTACACCTTTCGTTGCCCATAGCCGTCTCAGGCGGGTCTCTGCCGGGCTGCCTGGGCACCACTGGTTGTGTCACAAATGCAGCTGTGGAAGCAGCTGGTCCATTTGTTTGATGCTCTCAGCCTCACATATCACCATATCAGACAGGCATTCTGCAGCACTCCCAAGACATAGATTCAAAGCCCAGATTTAGAGAAGTGGCTAGAAGTGATAATAAATATCATCTGCAGGGAAAAATCCAAGCCCTTCCTTCATATTGTTGAGCCAAAAAAAAAAGAGAGAGAGAGAGAGAGAGAGAGAGAGGCAGGGAGAGGGAGAAAGTACCCTGTGGTAAAATAAATGGGAGAAAAGAAATTTTCACTTATGCTTTATTTTATCTATGGGTCACATTTTGACCATTTCATAATCATTCTTTGGTAAGCTTTGCGGAAGGGAGACATTAAGGCATTTGAAAAACTCATTGACAACCCGGGCATTCGCTTGATAAGAAATTTGCCCTTTTGTTTCCCTTGGAAGAAATCTAACAACTCTGGACTGTTGACAAACATTCCCTTATGGTGTCTCAGCTCCTCATGAAGCCAAAATGAGGTAACTGAAATTTTCTAAGTAAACATGTAATTACCCTAATTTACATATTATTTGCATAACTAGGGGTGCAGGGATTTTTCTCCTCCTTCTGTGGGAGAAACCCAACCACAGGACCTTCTTGGATTTCATCTTGTATGTAATTTCCTGCCTGAGACACACCTGCTAAGAGAATTTTTCCAGACGTATAATCTGACACCCCCGCAAATCTCTCAGTTTTCCTCCTTTAACCAAATTAAATTACTCAAGCTGGTTCCTGCACAACAGCAGGAAATCTATCCTCTTCCGGAATATTCCAGAGGACTCTAGAGAGTGATTTCTTACTACCTAGTGACAGTTTCTGAAGGCTTCTGCTTCTCCTTCCTGGTTTTGCTCTAAGAATACAGGCCATCCTTCATTTCCTAAGGCGTTGCTAACACAATCTACACAACAATGTTCAATCAAGTTTCCTAAAGATGAAGATAGCAAAGAGGATTCCAAAGTGCGAAAGAAAAATATGAAGCTCTCAGGTATCACGGTCACGTTCAGCTCTTCCATTTCACAAGTCCTTCTTTACGTTTCCTCCTTGGGTTCTTGCTCATTGCTGGAATCATTGTTTCACTCACATCTTTGCTCTTTCCCTCAAATCCCTGCTCCCAAACTGCAGAGGAAAATGAAACTCCCTTGATTAAAGCAACTAACAAAAACCTAACACTTCTCTTCTCCAGAAACCGATCCACGATTCTCTGCTTAAGGAAGACTCTTTTTACATTATTAAGATGAAGTTCACCTTTTTTTAAAAACAATTTTCCCCATTTCAGATTAGTCTAGGCCTTATCTTAGGCAATCAAAAATTCCTTTAGAGTCTTCCTAAAAAAAAGGTATTTTTCCACTAAATATGAATCAACCACCTAGGAACGGCCACAGTCTGTAGGCAGATTTTTGTACTTCAAACAAAACCATTCTGAAATATTTACTTCTCTGCTGCTTACAATATCCTTATTTCTATTCAGTGGAAAGCAGTGGCGGCAGGGGGAAAAGAATGGCTATCTCTGGAAATAGAGAATCTATAAAGAAGAAAAGAGCCAACAAAGAAATTCATTATAAATATTACTCAAACTCTTTAAACCATGTGAAGGAAGATGGTGTAATGGAAAAGCTACATGCTTGGGGTTCAGGTAGATGACAGCCCGCATTCAAATCCAAGTCTAAGAACCATTTACTCTGTGTTTTGGGCAAGTTACTAACTTTTGTAAAATAGGAGTAAACATGCCTACAACACAGGTTGTTGTGAAAGTGGAGAAAATGTATGAAGCACTTGGTATCTAGTAGGGGGCTCAAGAAATATTCCTTCTTGTCCCACTCCTCAGACTAGTAAACTGCTATTGTTAGTCAGTATAAACCAGTGCCTTAAATGCCTTGGGATTAACCAGTGGAATAAGCAAATGTTCCATTAGGCAGTTCAGAAGCCAAGCGCATTCAAACTCTCACCTGTTCTCCTGTCTTCTTGTCCCTTTTAGCATCTCTCCCATGTTGCCTCTGTTCTTTCTACTCTCCACCCCTCTTTCTTCTCATTCTCATTTACTCTTTACTGTGTAATAAGAAACTGTCTATTGTACAGTGCCAAAATAGAATTAGCGCCTATTCTAATTATTGAATAACATTTTATGTTCTTTTTCTTAATTCAAGTAAAAAATTTAAAGTTGTCTAAGAAACATAGAGCATAAACGAATTGGCTTTAAGTGTACTGATCTTAGTTGATTTGGGGAGGTGGGGATGGAAGATTATTGGTTCTCAATAACAAAGAGGTTCCTTACCCTTGCCTCCAACCACTTTGCTTCTTATTTTCTTTTATTATTATATACTCAGTAGTCACACATCTGCAGACGTTGTAGAACAAACAAACAAAGAAATCAGAATTACTCTGCCGTTATCCATCCAGGTGTTGGAAACCTAGGAGTCATCCTTGATGCCTCACTTTCCTTCCTGCCTCACAGCATTTTGGCTGTACCTCCCAGATAGATTCTGTAATCCACTCACCTCCCCTCATGTCCAGGGCCACTACTCTAGCTTCCTGGACTTTTCAAAAAGCCTCTTAAGGACTGCTTTGTGCCTACCTCCTAGCCCCCAGAAAAGTTGCCACACCAGCCAGAATAGGGCTGCCAGATTTAGCAAATAAAAATACAGGACACCCAAATAAAAGGGAATTTCAGATTTATAACAAGTACTTTTCAGTTGTGTAAAATATTATAAAAATTATTTTTATACTGAAAAATTATTCATTGTTTACCTGAAACTCAAATTTAACTGTGCATCATATATTTTTTCTGGCAATCCTAAATTAGAATCTTTTTTTAAAAAATTAAATAAATTTATGTATTTATTTGTTTTTGGCTGCGTTGGGTCTTCGCTGCTGTGTGCAGGCTTCTCCTCACGGTGGCTTCTCTTCTTGCGGAGCACGGGCTCCAGGCACGCGGGCTTCAGTAGTTGTGGCACACGGGCTTCAGTAGTTTTGGCTTGAGGGCTCTAGAGGGCAGGCTCAGTCATTGTGGTGCACGGGCTTAGTTGCTCCCTAGCACGTGGGATCATCCCGGACCAGGGATCGAACCCGTGTCCCCTGCGTTGGCAGGTAGATTCTTAACCACTGTGCCACCAGGGAAGTCCTAGAATCATTTCTTTAAAAATGTAGATCTGATAAGATCAATCCACCAATGATGTCCCACTGTTTTCTAAATAAAGGCCGAACTACCTGCCAAGGCGTTCCTAGACTGATACTGTCTACCTCTCTGGCCTCAGCCCTGCCATTCGCTCACTCTTCTCACCAAGCTGGTCCTCTTCCTGTTCCTACATCCAGTCAAGTCCATTGGATCTGCCACTTCCTTTGCCTGGAATTCTCTTCCTTAGACCGGCTCCTTGTTTCAGTCAGACCTTGACTCATGTGTCTCCTCTTTAGTGGACCTTCTCTGTCCCCTCAATCTAAAGCAGCTCCCCCATCAATCCCTGTCACATCACTTGGTTTTCTTTTCTTCATGACACATATCCCACTCTGAGATTCTCTTGCCTGTTATCTGTTTCCTTCACTGAGCTGCATGAAGTCAGGGAACTTGTCTAGCCTTTTTCCTGTTACATTCCCAGCATCTAGAATAGATTCCCAGCTGATATGCAGTAGGTCCTCAATAAGTACTTGTTGAACAAATGACTCTATTGCTCTAGCTGAGCAAAGAGGTAGGGTCCATCCCGCTTGGTAACACTACTCTGTCAATCCATGTCACTAGTTCAATCGGCATACCTGTCAAGGCCGCAGACACAGCAGCCCAGAGAGGATGAGAGAAACTGCATTACTGCTTGTTGAATTACATTCTGTACTTTGTTGACTCAACTGTCTGCACTTATAGGCTATGAACAAAATTTCCATGATCTATCTTTAGGTGAAAAAAGCAAGTTACAAAATAGTATATGTAATCTGACTCTTGTAATACTCATACACAATAAATATATGTTGAATGAATCATGTTTTTCTACAAACAAATGTCTGGAAAATGGCCTGAAAGAATGAACGCCCAAATGTAAAAAAAAATTAGGTATTCTTGGGAATGAGATTCTGAGTAATACTTTTTTCCTTTGTATTTAAAAAAATTTTTATACCATGAGAACATAATTATAATAATTTTTATAATCAGAAATAGCAATACAATGATTCCCACTTTTAAAAGAAGAAAAAGGATTTACCTACAAGAAACTTGATATTTGAAATGAAGTGCATGAAAAGATATGAACAGATGGTTGACAGAAAAGGAACTACAAATGGCTTTTAAATATATGAAGATATGCTTATTCTCAGAGACACATGAATTAAAACTTCTCTGAGATATTCTTTTCACCTATTAGTTTGACAAAAATCCAAAAGTTGTTATACACTCTGAATTAAAGCTCAATAATACATTGACTGTGGCTTATCGATCTTTTATTCTTCTTTTCTTATATCTGCAGGGCATCGCCCAAATGGTTATTTCATTGCTACTTTCTCTTTTAGCTCTAGAGAAGTGGTTCCTAACTATTGTGTTTTAGAATCAGCTGGGGGGCATTTAGAAGTCCTGCTGCCCAGGCAGCACCCCGTACCATCTAAATCAATGTTTGAGTGTGGAAACCAGGCATCAATATTTTTTTGAAGATCTTCAGATGATTTCAGTGTCCAGCAAAGTTTGGAACCAATGCTACAGTGTTTCTAGTCCATGCTAACTCTTTTTTTTTTTTTCTAAATTGGAGTATAGTTGCTTTACAATGTTGTGTTAGTTTCTGCTGTACAGCAAAGTGAATCAGTCACACGCATACATGTATCCCCTCTTCCTTGGATTTCCCTCCCATTTAGGTCACCACAGAGCACTGAGTAGAGTTTCCTGTGTTATCTATTTTACACATAGTAGTGTATATATGTCAAACCTAATCTCCCAATTCATCCCACCCCGCTCCTCCCCACCGGTATCCATACACTTGTTCTCTACGTCTGTGTCTCTATTTCTGCTTTCATGCTTAATCTTAATGAGGCCCTCAGTGTTGAGCATCAAGGCCACCTGCACCAAAGAGCTTACAGCCATCTCTGTTAACACAACAGCTATTCTTTCCAGGAAATTCTTGTCTGGGAAGAAAGAGCTGTAAACCAATAAATAACTTTCCTATTTGCTTGTGTCTGGGCAAATAGTTTGCTCATCTGGTCAAACAGCTCTCTTCTCAGGACAATAGACTGTTTACCTGGGCAAACAGTTCACTTGTCAAACAGTTGTATACTGACTTGAACTTCACCTTGCTGCATCCACCAATACTAAACTATCATGTTGTGAATTTTGTCCAATCCCAATCAGATCCCCCTTAGAACTGCCTTAAAGCACCTGAACCCAGACCCCCAAACCCTATAAATATCATTTCCTTAGTGTTACTTGATTAACAGATTTTTCTGTGGTCTTCAGGGGACTTCTGATAATGTAACCTCAAGACCTTTATCTTCACTCTCAATTTCACTCCTGTGGGCTAGGAGGAAGGGCTTTCTGACCTTGGTTACGTGAATCCCATACTTTCCTATAAACCCCAATCCGCCGGTCATTCTCTTCTTTGGAATCTTCCCCTCTTTCTAGGAAGACGAATCCTGTGTTCCTTTACTCACACCCTTGCAGTACTTCTGACACCAGATGTGTGGGTTTTCCACACCTTAAGCAATTCTCTGCAACACTAGCTGGGCGTCCCATAATTCGATTCAATTCTGACGCTATCTACCTGTGAGCATCGGATCCCACAGGTTAAGGGCTTAGTTCCACAAGACTTCCCTCACTTCAGACACACATCAGAAGTCCCAGGTGGTCACCCGTCTTCTGAACAACAGGCTATAAATTAGGATTCCCACAACCCCCTACTTGGAATCGGTAATTTGATAGAATGGATCACAGAATTCAGGAGAACACTTACGTTTACCAGTTTATTATAAAGGACATAATAAAGGATCCAGATGAACGGCCAGATGAAGAAATACATAGGGCAAGGTGCGTGGGAAGGGGGAAACCAAGCACTTCCTGACCTGGAAGCTCTCTGAAGCCCATACTTCTGGGATTTTTATGGAGGCTTCATCACTTAGGCATGATCAGTCATTAATCCAGTCTCCAGTCACCCTTCCTTTCCTGGAGGAAAGAGGGTGGGTGGAAAGTTCCAAGGTTCTCATCATGGCTTGGTCTTTCTGGTGGCCAGCCCCCATCCTGAAGCTACCCAGGAGCCCCCCAAGAGTCACCTCATTAGAACAAAAGACATTCCAGCACCCAGGAAATTCCAAGGAATTGAGGAGCTCTGTGTCAAGAACTGGGGTCGAAGACCAATTACTAGAAGAAAGGATGTTCCTAGTGTTCTTATCACTTAGGAAATTCCAAGCATTTTAGAAGTTCTGTGCCAGGAACCAGGGGCAGAGACAAATATAGATATATTTTAAAAAATTATTTCCACAGCCTCCCTTCTGACTCTTTCCTTCCTGTCATCAGGTGTGCTGAGATTTGCCCAAATTGAAAAGATAGTCGTTTGATCCTGGTGCCTCTTCTCATTATAGATTAACAATTCACAACAGCACCACCTTTCTGGGCAGCTACATCTCTCTTAGCTTTCTTTGCCTGACTCACCACACAGTTGAAACTTTTTCTCCCACATCTTATTAATGACCTCTTTATTGCCACATCTAATGGTCTTTCATCAGAGTTCCTTTTGATAACCCCGCTGGATATGACACTGTTACCTCATCTCTCCCTCTCCCACTTTTTTTTTTTCCTTTGGCTTTCATGAATGTCACTTTCCCAGAGTCACTCCCTCACTTTCCTTCTCTCATTTTCTCTCTCTCCCTGTTTTGGTTCCACTTCCTTGTCCCACTTGCCATCTATGAGTGTCCTCCAAAACTCCAGTCAACTCACACACCCTCTCTGAAGGCATAAACTCCCTCGACTTCAACTCTCACCTTCGAGAACAACTTCTACGTCAGTAATTCAAGCACAGGATAGAACAGGTGCTTCACAAACGCCCTTGAATTTAATTAATCAAGTAGCTGACGAAGATGAGCACATCATTTCCAGGGAGTGTCTCATCCATAGTACCAGCTGGAATCGCCGGCAGAATTTGCACCTGGCCTGAGCAGGGATGTGTGCCCAGCACTGGATCTGCCACCTGGAGCAGACTGTCCCAGTGGCTCTGTTGCATCTTGGAGACCTCATGGCTCTATTCTCATGACTGTCCATCCATCCCAGCTGCACTGCCTACAGGACACCAGCCTACAGTCTTTGGCCAACCTCAACATAATTGGGATGGAGTTTACAAAAGGAAAATAAGAAACACCCTCTTGAGGGTGAGATCTCAGAATGGCAAGTCTTCACTCTCCCCCTCCCTCATGTTATAGTGTGAAACAGGCGTGATCTTTCTGGTGTAGTGGGGGCATGGTAACTAACTATCTTGCCCTACTGTAGTTCTATCATAGGCACTGAATTCGAGATGGAAGAGAAACTCCTCAGAAGGCGCCTTCATGAGTTATCCCTGAAATAGCTCTAGACACATTCAGAACTGCTGTTGAGCAAGTTATATTTATGATTTATCCACCCATCCAATAATCACTGTCTAACAAATATGTTTAAAGCAACATTTTAGCAGACACTATACCAAGTGCTGGTGATATGACTATCAATCCAGCTTGTCCCCTGCCTCCAGAGAAGGCACACTCTGGTCCCCACACAACCACATTTAAGTGTAACATAGAGTTAGGCTTGAAGAAAGATCAGGACAAAGAGCTATCATATTTGTCAGAGTGTTTAATGTTTCACAAGGTGTTTTCACATCCGTTCCTTCATTTAATGTTCATAAGAGCCCAAGAAGATGGGCAGAGAAAATAGTGTTGATTCCATTTTACCGAAGAGGATACCAAGGCATAAAGAGGTCACATGCAATGTAATGTGTTCAGCTTATGGTTCAGAGCTGGGACAGCAACCCAGGCGGCCAACCAGAATCCGCTGCTTTAGTTACTACCCTATACTGCCTTCCCACCTCAGTTTCCTCATCTTATAAAGAAGTTGCTAGGCTAGGTGTCTTTCTTCTATGGTCCCTTCAAATATGAGACTCTGACTCCATAACCAGGGCCCTCGCCCAGGGAGCTCCCAGTCCAGGAGGGACAGATGGACCAGAGAACTAATAGCATTGTTCCTCTGCTACCTTGTAGGGTTGTTGTGAAGATTACAGTATATAATGCACTAATCCAGCACTTTCTGTGTGTGTATGTGATTCAATAAAACTAGATGCAGTGACCTTAGCACTTTGTAGGCACCACTTTGTAGCAGGTATTTCTCCAGGTTCTCCTTAGTTTTCCAGGTATCTGCCTACCCCAGGAGATTTCAGGGGCCCGGAGCATATGATAACCCCCACCACTGACAACAGTGTGTTCATCAGGGATTGTTGTGGAAATAGTGGGTTAGTTGAGGCAGGCTGATTTTAGAGAGGGAGGTGGCTCGATCCATGTGCCGGGATTCTTTTCACCTCAACACACATTTTTGTGTTTCTCAAAATACCTAGTTGAGTATGTTGGTAGCAGCTCACCATGGAAGTTCAATGACTATAAAATGGGGCAGGGGGGCAGATTTTGAATACAGAGGAGGATGAGAAGGCAGAAGAAAAAAGGAAAAGGAAAGGAAGGAGCTAGAGCATTACAATGTGTAAAAATGCTTCTATCTCCATGGACATTAAGTCCCAGGACCTAATTTGTTTTGCCATCGTCGTACTTTTCCAGTCTTCTAAATGGTAACTTCAGATCTGCCGTGGAGAGATGCATGGGCAATCTCGTGACTACCTCACGTTGCAAGAACTCTTGCTGAAGCTACGGCAGTGGCAGTGGCAGTAATAGCTCCCCCAACATTCCTCCAGAAGGCTGGAGTTTCGCTTTGTGTTGTTTTAGGCTCTCTGGCTCAGGAAGCATTATTAGATGGAAACACTCCACCTCCCCGCCCCAGCTCCCAGTGCTGCCTTGTGGTCAGTGAAGTAAATGCATTTTGTGCCTCTTAAGAAATGTGGGACACGAGGTTGCGTGGAACGCTGCCAACGTGACCGTGGAGGGGTACGTCAGAGGCTCGGTGACAGGTGGCAGAGGCCAAGGGCCTAGGGAATCACTTACAGTCACGGAGATTTCTTTTTCTTTCACCCCTTGTCCTCTGATGGGAATGAGGTAGTGTACCGCCAAGCCACACGACGGGAGCCTGGAGTAAGATGGCTTGGGCAAGTTTCACGCGAATTTCCGTCTTTAAATAATGACATAGTCAGTCACTATCCCTGGGGGCATTTGCTTCTTGGCTGCCTTATTAGTCTTTTTTTTTTTTTTTTTAAAGCAAATCTGTTAAAGACACTTCTCTTAGTCTTATATGCCCTTGCCCAGACTTGTCTTCTTTTTGTAGTACTGAAGTTCTACCGTTCAACAGTTAGGAAGGAACTGGCTTTGAACTGGAAACAAGGGCAGCAGAAGGTCGAGACAGTGGGCTCATTTTGTGCATGGGTGCAGAGAGAGAGAGCGCCAGCCGTTGTGGGAGAGAGGTCTGAGGGATTGGATATGCAAAATTGGATCTAGCTGGCAGCCCCCGGGCAATCAGCTTATGGTAGGGGTGGGAATGGCAACTATTGGAAAACACTGCAAACTGAGCTTGTTTCTCATCTGAAATATGGCCTCTACATTGATTGTATATTTTTCCAACATGGAGCTAGGCAATGGTGTGCTGGTAAACTGGCTCTTTGGAAAGAAGACAAGAAGGGCTGGTCTGTAACATTTGTACTCTGACTGTGGCACATTCCCAGCCGCCACGGTTGGCCTGCTTGCCAAATTCCTGAACCTTTAACACTCCGCTCTCTGGAGCTGGCACCAGCAGCTCCAGCCTGCCGCTGGCTAAGAAGCAAATTTCTCCTTGCCACTTCCAGGCCAGCTTTGGGTCCGCATGCAGCCCCCTCCCCCCCAAAAAGATCCGTTTCAGCTTTGCTGCTTGTTAGATGTGTGCTCCTTGGCAAGGGCTTTACTTTTTCCAAACACAGTTCTCTCTTTTGAAAAATAAGAGTTTAGGTGACGAGGTGGATGCCGTTTAGAATCTCTGCCAAGCCCACGCCACTCTTCTCTAAGAACTGTACCTTCTTTCTCACGGTGCCATACTTGAATTAAGAGACTCTGCACCTGTGGCCTGAGCTGGTTAAACAAATCCTAGGGAGTCAAGGCGAGCGGCCAATCAGATCTCTCCCTTGATGATTTGCCCAGAGCTATTCCAACCTTGGAGTTGGGAGTGGAGAGAAAGAGAGACAGACAGACAGACACAGACACACACACACAGAGACACACAGACACACGCACACACAGACACACACACACAGACACACACACACACACACACACACACACACACAAGGAGGAGGTCCCCTTCCTCCTACTGCATCCCTCAATCTGCCTGCTCTTTGCCCGGAATGTTCAGCTTTGTCTTGGAGATATCACAGCTGATAAATAAACTTTATTCTGCACTCAGGCCAGTTGGAGTAGGATTTTGTAAACTGCAACTAATAGAGCTTTAAATAAGGCAGAAATGATTTTCAGGGCTTTTTCTGAGTTCTAATGTTACACCAATGGTTCTCCAAGTATGGTCTTCCCACCAGCAGCATTAACTTCACTCGTGAACGTGTCAGAAATGCTGGTTCTCAGGCCCCACCCCAGACCTATTAAATCAGAAACTCTAAGTGTGGGACCCAGCAATTTGTTTTTTTACAAGCCTTCCAGGTAATTCTGTTGTGTGCTCAAGTTTGCGAACTGCTGTATTACTATCCTAAAGGGGTTATGTTTTATGTAAGAAAGGCATTTTCATAACAAGTGGTACAGTTTTCTAAGTTACTAGATTAAAGGTCAAAAGATGATTTTTATTGGTAAAAAAAGTTAATTTTAAAAATTAACATGTATTACTTTTACAACTTGAAAGAAATAACAACAAATTGTGTTTCTAAAAATTTTCGTTTCAGTGGACTGACTGACATTTCAAGGATTAGCCTAAAAGAATAGAAGGAAAGTGTGAAGAATGAAAATGCTGCCAATAAAGGACAGAAAGTAAGCACCAGATGATTTCAAAACGGTGAAAGGCTGGAAGGAAATACAGAACAGATAACCCAGATGCTGTGTGGTTTTGCACTGGACAGGATTTCGCAAAATGTGCCATTAAACACTGGAATGACTAATAATTTATGGCATTGGGAAACTGTGAAGTAATGATCGATTTACATAAGTACAGTAAAAAGTGAAACAGGAAACTCTGACTTAACTTCATCCTGACAGCTTTCACTTAGGTTTGGAGAGATAAGTTTGGATGGGAATTTTCACTGTACTAGGATCTTAAACAGGCAGTTGGAATGGATAGGGCTCATTTGTAGGTTGGTTGTTTGAAACGAACATATTGTTTTCCTATGGAAAATCATGCTCTTGGAGAGCATACTGCAGGGAGCACAACAGAACCCTTAATGGAAGGAAACTGCAGTGCTGGTAATAATGCGGGTCCCTGGGAGGGCGGGTCCCATGAGATGCCCTGCACTTTAACAGTTCCCTCAGCAGCCCCTAGGGGACAACCTCTGGGCTGGGCTTAGAGAAAGCAGAGTGATGGAGAAAGGGAATTTGGAGAGGGTGGGGAGTCCTCTGGGGGAAGGAATGGGGGTTCCCTTTGGAGAAGTGTCAACAGTAGGGGGACAAAGGGTGGAGGAGGGTTCTGCAGTTGAGGGTCCAAATATGTTTATTATTAGTAAATCGGATAACCAAAAGTTGGGAACTGCCCCTATTTGCTATTGGATGCTGTGTCTATTGTGGTGTCAACCTCTGAAACAAGCCTGAAGAGTGGTTACAGTTGCTGGCTCTGCAGTCAGATGGATCCTGGTTTGAATACCAATTCCATGTCACCTTGGGCTAGTCACTAAAACGTGCTGTGTCTTCACGTCCTCATCTGTGAAAGGGAGGTGATGATGATGATGGTGTGTACCAGACAAAGTTGCTGTCAGAATTCAAAGGGAGAATTTATGTAAAGCACTTATCACACTGAGCATTTAATGCATGTTAGATATTGTTATATTAGTCCCTGAGATGCCTTAGTTAAATGAGTCTTGTTCTTTTTGAAAAAGAAAATGATAGATTGGAGTTTAGAGTGGTTGATTAAGACACATAGGAAGTATAGAGAGGACTTTAATAGTTGTGGGAAATTGTGTCTGCTTTCTTACATGAGCTGGTGACCCCCATCGCTGAATCTTCACAAAAGATTCCACCAACTGAAAGTCTCACTAGGGATGTGTTCCATAGGAATTTGGGAATTCTAGAGAAAGTAAATATAGGGAAAAGTTCGATAATAGTTCATGATATAGAAAAGGTGTTTATTATTATAGAGCTTATTTCCTTCAGTATGATTGCCATTTGAAGGTAATAGGATCTAAAAACAAGAACAAAACAAAGCCAAAATAAACCCTTCCTAATAGCATAGGGAAACTGGCCTGGGTATATTTAGTCATGTGTCTTGCTCTTCTGACAGCCCCAGCTGCTGAAAATATTCATGAATGTGGTTTGCCTTCATGGTCCTGGGTAAATACAGGTAATACACTGCCCTTCCGGGCTTTAAAAATGCTTTGAAAGGCCTGAAAGTTTACAGCCGTTTGGCTCTGACACAGGGTTTCCCAGGGCCCTCGCGGTGTGTGGGCAAAGCATCTTTGTTGTGTGGAATTTGGCGAGTGTGCTGGCTACAGCCAGTATCATACAGAGAAAACTGCCGAGGAAGGACCCCTTGAGCCACAGGTGTCTGTCCCAGGGATTTGGAGCACTTCCCCGAGTGGTGCTTCTGTCTTCCAGCAGGGAGACACAAGTAGGTTCTGTTGGTGGCCCTTCTATTCACTGCAAATGATTCCATATCAGTAACACACCCTTAAAGTCCAAGCATTTACAGAATAAGAGAACAAACTTCAAAAGAACATGAATCTTTGCACCAGATGGAGTTTGAGAGCTCTCTTGCTATTTCCCTGGGTCTGTTCTGGTTAGCTGTAGATCCTCAGGCATTGCATGGGTCCCCTAAGAGTGCCAAGATGATGGGTTCAGACTAGAGTGAGCTCGAGGTAGTAGCTGAGTCATACAGAGACAAAAGCTCTGGAGTCAGGAGGCCAGGGGTCCTGGGTCTGGCTGGCTCACTTGTTCATGTAGTCATGTAACCGTTGCCAGTCAAGGAGCATCTCCAGTTAGGGCCCAGTCCAAGTGGTTTTCTGAAGAAGGAGTTTGTGCCTAGAACTCTCCCCATGGATGCCTTACATTGGAAGCAATAACTTTCTGTATTGACTCTCAGACAGACCCTGATAGTACCTGACGGTTTGCTTGGGGTATAAGCCCTCCTAAGAGTACTCACATTTTAATAAGAATCAGTTGGAGACCTAAGCAGATTGTTAGGCAAAGAAATAGATCTTTATGTACTTTGGGTGCAAAGGCAGCTGATGTGGGAAATACTTTCGAATACACAGTCCTGCCTGGTAATCCTAAATGACTTTCATTCTGCTTGCCTAACTGGACCGACTTTTCTCTTCTGCAAAATGGGGGTAGCAACCCTTGACTCTGCTGACTTAGGAGGATACGTAATGACAAAAAGAGATAACAGACATGAACTTTTAAAAGTATTGACACCAGGGCATTTTATTGTAATTTTTAATAGGCAGCAATGTGGCGTTAAGGAAAAAAGCATAAATTTTGGAGTCAGGCCGATATGGGTTCTGTCTGCTCTATGTTAGCTGTGTGTCAAATCATTGAACCTCTGTGAGCTTGTTTTTTTACCTGTAAATAGGGATGATGGGCCCCACCTCCCAAGTTAATTGTGAGGTAAGTGAGAGTGGGATGCTGTTTTGTGCTCTTCATGGTGTTGGCACCAATAAATGCTGGCTGTTATCATTCCTCAGAGTACCATGCAAATGTGAGGTTTTATTATCTGCAAAGGGGCAGTTATGGTAGGAAATCCGGTCTAGTCTCAGGTTGACGGAAGGCTGCAGGACCTTTGAGGATCCAGGGGAGCTCTGGGGTGCCCCACAGAATGCAGTCTGGGCTTCTAGGTGGCTTCCTTGGCACCTTTGACCATTATTCTCCAGTTACCTTATCTTTCAGGCATTCCTTAAAATTCCAGCTTTGAGTAGATGGAGCACAGTCTGTCTTATTCCCTAGTATATCCCCAGCTCTCTGTACAGGGCCTGGGACACAGCAGGGGATCTACCAACAGTAATTAAATAGACAGATGACCAGGGTCAGCCATCTGCACTTGCATGGGCTCCTCCACAAAGTCTAGTCTGAACCTGAGCTCCAGGAAATTAGGATTGGGTGAAGGATTTCTGGTCGCACAATGCGAACTCAATATCCAGATGGTACTGAGGGCAAAGAAAGTAGAGTGGAATACATGGGAATGATTGTGTGCTCGTTTCTACCCCCATGTCAGCCTGGAAAAGTCATGTGTCTTGACGTTCAGAGCTGAAGGAAGTAAGGAAAACGTTAGCTTATATGTCAGGAAGGCAGATGCCTGCCACTACTTATTGACACTTTTGGAAATGGGTCCAGGGATCATTCACTCATTTAACAAATATTTATTGAGGCCCTATTTTGTGCCAAGCATTATTCTAGGCACTCAAGATGTATCAGTGAACAAATCGGACAAAATCCTTGTCCTCAGGGAGTTTCCATTTGAGTGGGGCAAATAGACTGCAAGCAAAGAGATCAATAGCAAATGTAGGTGATGGAAATATGATGAAGAAAACTAAGGCAGTGTTAGGGATGGAGAAAGACAAGGGGTGCCATTATCGCCAGGATGGTCAGGGGAGGGCTTCCTTGAGGGGAAGCAGTGTGCACAGAGACATGCATGAAGGGACCATAATAATATCGCAACGGAGTACAAGAGGCTGAGGGAGAAGTGAGTGTAAAGTACCTGAGGAGGAGGACTGATTAGCACATTCAAGAGACAGCAAGAGGGCCTCTCGGGCTGAAGAGTGTGCAGAGGAGAGAGTGATGGGAAATGACATTGGAAGGAAGTAGGAGCCAGGTCCTGGAGTACATTTTAGGCCAAGGCCAGGACTTTGGGTTTATTCTAAGAGTGCCAAGAGAACTTTGAGCAGAGGAGTGATTTCCGTTCTTAAAGGACTCTGGCTGCTGCCCAGCTGCTCCTGCAGAAGCTCTGGTGAGAGGTAACTGCAGCCTGGATAAGGATGCGAGGGGCAGAAGAAATAATAAATGAAGAAATGTGGGATATAATGTCGTGACTGAGCTGACGGGATTTGCCAATGGATTGGACGTAGCATTTCTGAAAAAGAGATCAAGGATGACTCTAAGATGTTTTACCTAATTAGGAGGAAGCATTTTCCTGAGATGGGATGTACAAAGGAAGGGCAGGTTTTGTGATGGGAAATGAAGGATTTGGTTTGGGGTACTATTATAGTCACCGGTTGCTATGCAACAAACCACCCCAAGACTTGGTGACTTAAAACTACAATGTATTGTTATCTTTCATGGTTCTGAAGTTTGATTAGGCTCAGCTCGGTGATTCTTGGTTGTTTGTCTCTGGCAGTTGCAGTGAGACATGTGGGGCTCACTCGTATGGCCGGCAGGTGATGCTGGCCATTTGCTGGGAGCTCAGCTGGATCCGTCAATGGCAGTGCCAGCACATGTTGCTTGACCTTCGTACAGTAGGGCAGCTGGGTTCCAAGAGCGAGTATCCCAGGTAGTTGCATTCCAAGAGAGCCAGGCAGAAGTTCCACCATGGATTCTTATGACCTAGCTCTACAAGTGCCAAACTGTTACTTCTGCTCTATTGTACTGGTGAAGTAAGCCACTAAGGCCAGTCCATGTTCAAGGGAAGAGGAGTAGAACTTCACCTCTTGATGCAAAAGGAGCAGCGTCCATGTACAGGGAGGGAAAGAGCTGTTGGCAGTCAACCTGGGACACCATCTATCATTGATGCCCTAAGTTTGAGATGTGTACTGATATTCAAGTTTGAAACTGAGAAAGAGATTGAGTCTCTGGAAATTGGGCAGGAAAATTCTCTTCAAGATCTTTAGATTCAGAGACTTGATATGTTAAATTAGAAACAAATTACTCTCCTGCCTTTTTTTTTCTTTTAAGTTACCTGATTGGAGCTCTGTGATTCTGTTGGATATGTCTGTGGTAGCTAATAAATGAACTGCATTTTAAAAATCATCATTAATATTTATTAATTACTTAACACAATGCCTGATACAGTAGACATGTAATAAGTGCTAATCATTATTATTAGCTGGTACATTTTTTTTTTTTTACGCTTCCTTATTCACGTTCTTTCTAAACTGCCCAAATATCCCATGCTGTCTTTGTGGCATGCATTAGTCTGGCTATAATCACATTGGGTTGATTGCTCCTGATCTTGTAAAACAGTTCAGATGAGATTTTCTTTCATTTAACCCCATTATTAATATGTGCACCATTTCTCAACCTGACATATTTGAATCTTCTGACATATTTCCTGAGTCCACAAAATCTATGGGAATTAAACATTTTTGGATTTTCATATTTATGATCATCTTAAAGTAATAGCACATTCTGGAACTCTTGGACTACTCCTTTTATTGAAGTACTCCATGCAATTTCATAGGGGCATTGGCATAGTACATATAGTCATGTTAATACCAAGTAAAGCCAAATTACGTTACATTAATGCACTCTAAAGTTTTGCAGTCATTCCGTAAAGAAAGGTGGTGGGAGAATGGAATGGCCCCATCACTGGCATGTGAAACTGTAAGGACCCCAGAGCTGGCCATCAGTTCATATTCACAAAGTCAGTGGCTATATCGTGAAATCTCATCTTTTAATATACAAATTAGCAATGGTTAGATAGCAGTAAATGCAGTAGTGAAAAACAAAGAATTTTTTGGTTAATTAGTATTTTTTAATTTCAATATTGTATTTTGGAGTGTGTGCATTGGCCCTTCAAGGTAATGGGTCAGTTGTTAAAAGAAAGCTTATTTTTTAAAAAGATGAACAATGAGGATAGTGACAATAAAAGTTCAAATGATGGTCCAAGTTTTCTACAAGTGATATGAAACTGTAGTGACCAAACACTGGCAGTTCGGTGGCAGCAAATAACATCCTCCATTACTCTCCGTTAATGTCAATAATTTGCACTTTATTGGTTTTGTAGCTTAGTTTGTATTTAATTTGTAAACTTGATTTAGTTTTAGATTTGCATAAGAGCTGTAAGCATAAGGCATTTACACTTCATTCGTCTTAAAGAAACATTATAATTAAAATGATTTAAATGAACACTGACAGTTTAAAGTATTTTTCCTTAAACTGGTTGCTTCATTACTCATATTTAAGAAACACTGACTTAGTGAATAAGCTCGTATAAATCCAATTAACATACAGTCTCATCACAGTCTAAGAAGGAAAAGAACAAAATAGCTCAGGGCCCATTTTTTCCTCCCAGAGATGTTTATAGGCTTGTAAAATTCTGCATCCAGTTGGTTTTTGTTGTTGTTTTGTTTTTTAAAGACGTTTTGTTTGTTTTGCCTGTGTAGAACATGGGAGAAATTTGAACATCCATTTTTGGGTGGTTTTTATGGTCTTTAGAGAATTTTGCTCCTTGTACTCCAATTATATCAATCTACTTTCAGTTCCAAGAATGTACCAAGCTCTTTGCCACTTTGTACTTGCTGTGTCTTCTGTCCGGTCTAGAACACCTTCCCTTGGCTTTTTGTGTAGCTCAGCCTTTTTATTAGGTCTCTGCTTAAATGTCCCTTCCTCAGAATGCTCTTGCATGATCACTTCTGTCTGAAAGAGGTTCCTCTTATTTTCCCTCTTCACCTTCTTTATTTCCCTCATAGTGCTTACAGGATCTGTCATGATTTAAGATGTTTATTTCACGTTGCCACCGCTGCCTGCCACCCTCTTTAGACTGTGAGTTATAAGAGGGAAGATTGCGTGTCTGTCTTTTTGACCATTGTAACATCTAGCACACTGTATGGCACACAATAGGGACCCAGTAAGCATTGATTAAATTGGGAAATACAGTAATCACTGCTTTTATGACAGTGTATGGCATCTATGAAGCCACTGTGAAAGTAACGAGGACTTATTCAATGGTAAAAAACATTCAATTAATTAATTTAAAAAAATTATAAGGTCTAGGTGTATTGGTGGAGCTGAGTGGTACAAAACAACCAAAAGGAGGAATCAACTTCCCAACAGAGTGTAGCTTTTCTCTTTGAGCTATAAATATTCAATTATTCTCCTGAGTCCTGTGGGTTGTCTGTCCCCATGGTTTGATGAGGAGGTAAGAGGTAAATACTGCTCCCTTACGGCCCTCTTCTATCAGCCATGGCCAGGATAAGTGCCTTAATCAGGATGAGAACTATGAAAGTCGATACTCAACCAATGGAGTCAGAGATAAAAATAATGACTAGTTTTTAAACCTTGGATTTTTTTTTTAAACATCTTTATTGGAGTATAATTGCTTTACAATGGTGTGTTAGTTTCTGCTGTATAACAAAGTGAATCAGCTATACATAGATAATACATCCCCATATCTCCTCCCTCTCGCATCTCCCTCCAACCCTCCCTATCCCACCCCTCTAGGTGGTCGCAAAGCACCGAGCTGATCTCCCTGTGCTATGCGGCTGCTTCCCACTAGCTATCTATTTTACATTTGGCAGTGTATATATGTCCATGGCAGTCTCTCACTTCGTCCCAGCTTACCCTTCCCCCCTCCCCATGTCCTCAAGTCCATTCTCTACGTCTGCATCTTTATTCCTGTCCTGCCCCTAGGTTCTTCAGAACAATTTCTTTTTTTTTTGTATTCCATATATATGTGTTAGCATATGGTATTTGTTTTTCTCTTTCTGACTTATTTCACTCTGTATGACAGACTCTATGTCCATCCACCTCACTGCAAATAACTCAGTTTCGTTTCTTTTTATGGCTGAGTAATATTCCATTGTATATATGTGCCACATCTTCTTTATCCATTCATCTGTCGATGGACACTTAGGTTGCTTCCATGTCCTGGCTATTGTAAATAGTGCTGCAATGAACATTGTGGTACATGACTCTTTTTGAATTATGGTTTTCTCAGGTAAACCTTGGCTTTTTGTCCTTTCATCTTAGAATCCTGTTGAGTTATGTATCAGATATTTACCATTTTTCACTGACTCTCACATGCACATTTTCCCCACCTTTTGATATCTCTGCAATTGAGATGCATCACAATTTTTGTCATGTCATGGTTTGCTTGGTGGCCTTTTTCTCTTTAAATTATATATAGACAATGTGCATCTTAAAATCAGTGACAGTTTACAGTCAATAAAATAAAGTAACTCTCTCTTGTTTTGAGGCAATTGTCTAATATTCATTGGTTAAGTGGAGGAATTTGAAGCAGCTTCTAGGAGTCAGCCACTAGTAGCAGCTTTTCAGCAAACAAATGACCATCAACATTTCCAGGACAGTCATGATGCTCTTTCAGCCAGGGAGTGGAGTCTGTGTTTCACTTGAATTTAGGTTGACCCTGTGATTTACTTTGATCAATAGAACATGGGAGACACGACACTGTGAGACTTCTGGGCCATAAGAGGACTTCCAGTTCTTTTGGAGAGCCAGCAACCTGTGTGTAACTAAGACTGCTGGATGAGGAGTGACTACATGGAGAGAGAGGCACTCGGAGGAGAAGGGAGGTCCCTCAGCCATCAATGCCCCGAGCACGTGAGTGAGACCGTCTTCATCTTCCAGCCCCAGTCGATCTGCCTCAAATAATACCACGTGAAGCAGAGGTAAACAGTCCCCACTGAGCCTGATCTGAATTCCTGACCCCCAGAATCATGAACAATAACTTGGTTTTTGTTTGAAGCCACTAAATTTTAGGGTGGTTTGTTAGGTGGTAATAGATAACTGAGACAGCAATTGATTTAGGACTTAAATCCTACCAACTATTTTTCCATTTTCCCCAATTTGGAGCAAATTCTCCCCCTCAGATAAAGAAATATCCTTCAGTGGGATGAGCCTTAGAAAAACTGCCCATGTTTCTCCCTGATCAGATTTCCTGGCACTAACAAAATCCATGAAGTACTATGAGAAGTCACAGTCCAAAAAGAAATCCTGCTGGGATCATCATTTCCTCAAATCACCTTCCCACTTACAATTGTTTCTACTCAATGTGACGGTGCTTCATTGGGTATCTGGGACTCCTAAAATGTGTTTTCCTACATAAACTAATGTAAAACTACATAATCACCAGGGAACCACCTCTAAAAATGTCCAGTGCTTCTAAACAAGAAATGATTACCTAGCCATGGCAATTCTATAAGAGGACAAATATTGAATGATAACTGTTGTTCAAGACCGTGATTACCCAGAGAAACTGAACTGGATCCAACAAACCTCAGAACTACTAGGGCACAAGATGTGTTTGCTGGAGCAGCAGTCATAGTGGAGGCATATCTCGTGAGAATGGCTAGTCAGAACAACTAAACCTGCTCACCAAGCAGGACATCCTCAGTGTGTGGAGCAGTTTCTCAATAGGAAGCGTGAGAATCAGGAACATTGCAAAAGGGAGGGCAAGAACTCTGAAAGATTAATATCCGGTAAGGTGTGAGAGGGAAACTTAAGCTAGTTAGTTTGCAGTAACAAGCTCAGAATGGAAAGCTATTTTGGTAGCCAAGTGTGGAAAGTTAACGTTAACTGAGTAAAACCATGGGGTCATAAAGATAGGAATGTGCACGAATTCATGAGTCTGATTTTCCTAAGCTTATTTGCTCTTTCAGAAGAAAATTTCCTCTGTTGCTCCATGAAATATGAGTGTATACGTGTTTACACTTTAAAATAAGCCACATTAACTCTTAAGGTCCTATTATTCCTATTCCACAGCTTAATCCAGGTATGCAGTCCAATAATTATAATTGCTTTAACATTTCTTTAAAAGTAAACACACTACTTTTTCCTTTGTGTCTGCCTAACCTTCTTAATGGGACAATAAAATTGGGGATGAAATATCTCCTGCAGCCTTTGACTGGCACCTGAGACCTTCCCTGGGATCTAGCTGGGGTTATAAAACCTTCCATGAGTCCAAATCAATCTTTCAACCCAGAAAACCCATCCATGTGAAATCTGTGGACATCAGTCTACTGATGGATATAATCAAGCTGCAGATTAATGCTATCTTTATTATGATTTAGTGGCAAGTAATACTTGACTTTGGATTGCTACATAACACCCAGGAGAGACGTTAGCCCAGAAAGAAAACTATGGAACAGAATCACCAAGAAAAAGCAAACCACAAAGAAAGGAGAGAATGGTGTCAGTAAAGTTTAACCTGACAGATACTGCCATGAAGTCAATGATTTTATTTGCAATGAGGCAGAAAGAAAGTATCCTTTCCCTACCAAATACAAAAGCACGTTATTTTGTCACTGTGGCAAAGACACATTGATCGACATTCAGTTAGCAACACCCTATTGAGGCCTCCTTGCCTTTTCCCTAGACCTCATCAGCAGACCTGGGGTAACAATGCCAGATATCATAGGCTATGCATTAAAAATCCTCATTTGAAGCTAAAAAGAACCACTATTGGTTTTTCTTCAAATAAATCTAGAGAAAAACAAAAACAAAAACATTTCACTTTCTCTTCCAGCAAAGGAAGTAGGGGAATTCACACCAAATCAGAGACCCAAAGTTGAGATCCCTGAGGTATGACCCTTCTCTCTTGACAGGAATAGCTTTACGTAACTTTGGGGGTGACAGTGTAAGATGTCCTCATGACCTCTCCCAGGTCCTGAACATTTCCTTCATAGCATGTGTTTTCACTTTTCTTTGTGATGCTCTGATGAGAGACCACCAATTAAGCCTACTTCTAAAGATGCATATGGCCCCAGCAAAGTAGGTAGGGAGGCAGGAACACTGATTTCACCTCAGGGCTGAGCACAGAGAATGGGAAAAGGCAGGGCTTGGGAGATGTGTACTGAAAGCTTGAAGGTTGAACGTACATGGGACATTGATCTTGTTAGGACTCCCAGGTGGGGCACCAGAGCTAGGATAGTGAGGCCAAGGAGAAGGGCAGCTGAGGGCAGGGGAGATGACCCTGTGGAAATTACGACTTGAGTGACATAGGACAAGGGCAGTGGGAAGCACTGGGCATTCAGGGAGAGGGACCTTCCAAGACGGCACAGGGTGCCAAAGGTTGGTGGAAGGGGACCTTTCAAGGTGTGTGGGGTCTCAGGTCAGCCCGATTTTCTGGAAGAGGATGAGGGAGTACTTCTCTTCTTTCTCTTCCTCCCTCCTTCTGTGGCCAGGGGCTAAGACTCTGGTGGGAACTCTTGGTACCAAGACTTAAATTCATGCTGGGCTTCTTTAACTTCTTTGGCATCTGTGGACAGGTTCTTCTAATTCAGTCACCCTTGTTAACCATATTACATAGCACATGATATTCTGCAAACCACTGGCTTAGAAAAACAACTTGTGGACTGCTTTTGAGGTAAGACTGTCTATACCTCATTGCAGATCAACCTCTTGTGGCTACACCCAGAGTCTTGCTAAGGTCAAGCCCCCTTGGTCAGCGTAGAGAGCCACAATTTGCCAATCAAGGTTGGGCTTGAAACAGTTGGGCAATGAACCAGTTTTCTTTATCTTCCTTTGCATTGTCAGTGGTCATAATGATTCATACGACATAGTTCCTCGAAAGACAAAGAAAAAAAGACAACAGAACAAAATACTTCACGTTGCCTATGGCTTATGCATACATATTTTAATATTATTTATAACTGCATAGTTAAGAGTGTTTGGGGGCTTCCCTGGTGGCGCAGTGGTTGAGAGTCCGCCTGCCGATGCAGGGGACACGGGTTCGTGCCCTGGTCCGGGAAGATCCCACATGCCGCGCAGCGGCTGGGCCCGTGAGCCATGGCCGCTGAGCCTGGGCGTCTGGAGCCTGTGCTCCGCAATGGGAGAGGCCACAACAGTGAGAGGCCCGCATACCGCAAAAAAAAGTGTTTGGATCTTAGAGTTGGAAGCATAAAATAAAACTACGGTAATTAAATATAGGTATTAGGTAACTGTATTTGTTTCTAATCTATTTTTTTAACTGACTTACTGCAAACAAAGTAAAAGATAGCGACTATTAGCACAAAGCTGATTCCTCCAATGTGGAGGTAGACAGAATTAAGACTTTATAGGTATATACGTGACACACACCAATTAAAAGTCTTTTGATTTTTTTTTGGATTAAATATTATGGATTAAAATCCTGAGGCCTGAATCTTCTTGTAACAGTATAGTTAGAAAAGAAAGTCCAATCAGGACATAACAAGATTATAAGACCACTAGTTCAGAGGTTCTCAAAGTGAAGCCAGAGGACCCCTGGGGATCCCTGGGCTTTCTTCAGGAAATTCACAAATCCCTGCCTTTTCCAACTACGTATCTGTGTAAGGCTGAATTTTCTTCACATTCTTCAGTTAAAACAGCATAACTAACAGATTGAAATGTGGAAGGAGATGTGAGATTCTAGCTGTCCTCTCTAAGGATAGACATTAAATAAATTTCCCAAAATACAATACATGACAGTCTTCTCACTACATTTTGGGGGAGGAAATATAGTTTTCATGAAAAGTATGTTATTTATGTTAACATGTAAAGGGTTAGTTATTACATTAAATGAATGAACACAAAAATTCCTCCTGGCACTAAGATGTTTGAGAATTGCTGCGTGAACCTGCCTCATTTTCCCCAAGCGAATTCTCTAAACTCTGTAACCATCTAAAGCCTATTTCTTCAGCTTAAGCTAGTTTCCACCTCCACCCCTTCCCACTTTCTCTCCGACCATATGCTCATGCCCAGGGGTAATAAAAAAATTCAGCAACTGGTATGGCATGGAAGCCCACCAATCAAAACATTTGTACAACCAGTAAGCACAGATTGTGGCTGAAAGCAGTGGGGTTAGTCCCACTCTCTGAGCTTCCAGACCCACCCACTGTAAATTCCACATGCCTGTGGGAAAGTGAGAATTCCCTCTCCCACCCAGCAAACTGCTCTGCTCACAGGTGAATCCTCAGGCTTTGCATAGTACCTAGTACACCGTCAGGGGCTGAGCCCTGTATGCCTGAGCCCGTATTTACCTGTCCTGAGTGCAAAAACTTTGCCTCACTAGCAGTGGCCCTCCCACCAGTTTGGAGAGACAGGAGGTAGGATTTCTCTGCAGTGACAAGAATGGAAAAGGTCACCAACCACTTTCATCACAATCCTAATTTGCCCCAAGGAGATGGAGCTTCAGGTGGTCTAATATTGTGCGGCGTCATAAACACCGGGGTCAGATTTGTTTAGGTTTAAGGAATAGGTGAAATTCCTCAGAAATCTTCGTTTAACCACTCTTCAACCACTTCAGTTAAAACCTAGTTAGCACATTGCAGAGTGCTGCAGTGTGAGCTTCTCACCAAAAATTCATGGAATGTACTTAAATGTCTTTTTTGGTGGGGTGAGCTTGCTAGAACTGGGAGAGCCAGATGCGGGGGATTTCTGAAGGTCTGAGGCCGAGCCGATGACGGCCAAGGCTGCACACTTAGCTGGAGTTCTCCTGCAATGTGAACTTCCCCACGCACTTGCTCTTTTCCTCTGACTTGCTGCTCTGGGTTGATTGGTGTCCTCCAAAATTCATATGTTGACATGCTAACCCCTGGGACCTCAGAATGTGACCTCATTTGGAGACAGGGTCTTTACAGAGGTAATCCAGTTCAAGTGAGGTCATTAGGGTGGGTGCAAACCCAATATGTCTGGTGTCCTTATAAAAAGGGGAAGTTTGGACACAAGGATGCGTACAGAGGGGAGACAGTGTAAAGATACAAGCAGAAGGCCATGTGAATATGAAGACAGGCATCTATAAGCCAAGGAGAGAGGCCTGAAACAGATCCTTCCCTCACAGCCCTCAGGAGGAACCGACCTTGCTTTTGGACTTCTCACCTCCAGAATTGTGAGAAAATCAATACCCAATGCTTAAGTCACCCAGTTTGTGGTTCTCTGTTACAGAAGCCCTAGCACACTTGCCTTCAGGTTTCCGAATCACAGCCCCACTTTCTCTCAGGGGAAGAATTCTAAGGAGTTCTTCATTTGAAAAAATGAGGTATAGAAGAATAAGGAGCGTTTCCCTCCAGTAAAGCTCTGACAATTCCCTGAGCCACACATAGCTTATGAGACTGGCCTTTCCCTCCACCTTTGGACAGACAGGGACTTTGATAATAAATGAGCAGAAGGAAGTGTTAGGTGCCTTCAACAGTGGGAACCAAGGAGAGTGGCCTGGAAGATGGGCCCCTGCAGCCTCGATACAGCCCTGATGTGGGGACCTCCTTCCCAGGGATCCTCTGCTCCTCAGCCCTGCCAGAACCTGACCCCGCTGACATGGGTTCCATGCATCTTGCACCATCTGTGCCGTCTCTAACCTGCAAAAGTGTGAAGCCACGCAGGCTTTGATGTTGCTACTGACCTTAGCACGCCCCAGCCCAGCTCATCCTTTCCCGCAGTTCTCACACCCTCTCTTGCCTGGCACCTCCCCAGTGCCTTCATTCTTCTCATCACACGCAGAGCAGACAGCCCTCTTTAGGCCCCTTCTGCATCGCTTCTGCTACTTTTTTACCAAGCTTCATGGATCACTCCTTCCGATTTCCTCTCACTCTGCCTCTCGTTCTATGTCCACTGCCAGTGTCCTCGGTCAGGCCATTGGTGGCCCACGTACGAACACTGGGCGACACTGTTTAAACAGCAAGGCTATTTTGACTTGGGGGCACCTGGAAGTATGGTGTGAAGGATATGGGGAGTTCAAAGAAGGGTTGAGGTGAAGGTCAAGGATAGGCTTGTGAGTTGGGGACCGGGAAAGGCCAATGTGTGGGGGTTGGGGGGGGGTGAGGGCATCAAGTGCACAGATTTCACAGTAATAAAAAGAAGTTGAGGACTTCCCTGGTGGCACAGTGGTTAAGAATCTGCCTGCCAATGCAGGGGACATGGGTTCAATCCCTGGTCCAGGAAGATCCCACATGCCGCAGAGCAACTAAACCCGTGCGCCACAGCTACTGAGGTCGTGTGCTGCAACTACTGAGGCCTGCATGTCCAGAGCCCGTGCTCTGCAACAAGAGAATCCACTGCTGTGAGAAGCCCGTGCAGTGCAACGAAGAGTAGCCCCAGCTCGCCGCAACTAGAGAAAGCCAGCGTGCAGCAACGAAGACCCAATGCAGCCAAAAAATAAATAAAAAATTTAAAAAAAATAAAGAAGTTGAGGGCTTCCCTGGTGGCACAGTGGTTGAGAGTCCGCCTGCCGATGCGGGGGACATGGGTTCGTGCCCCAGTCTGGGAGCATCCCACGTGCCGTGGAGCGGCTGGGCCCATGGGCCATGGCCGCTGAGCCTGCGCGTCCGGAGCCTGTGCTCCGCAGTGAGAGAGGCCACAACAGCGAGAGGCCCGTGTACCGCACAAAAAATAAATAAATAAATAAATAAATAAAAAAAAATAAAAAATAAAGAAGTTGAAAGTTCAATGATTTGTTTTTGAGGAATTAAAAACTGGTATAGGGCTTCCCTGGTGGCGCAGTGGTTGAGGATCCGCCTGCCGGTGCGGGGGGCGTGGGTTCGTGCCCCGGTCCGGGAGGATCCCACATGCCGCGGAGCGGCTGGGCCCGTGGGCCATGGCTGCTGGCCCTGCGCATCCGGAGCCTGTGCTCCGCAACGGGAGAGGCCACAGCGGTGAGAGGTCCGTGTACAGCAAAAAAAAGAAAAAAAAAAAAACTGGTATGAATGTCAAGAAATCAACAACTGCCACAGAATAGCAATACCAACATGTCATGCATCATTGCAGAAGCCTCCTCTTGGTCGCTTCAATTTCCTTCCTTGAATCTGGTACACACTACCACCATATTTAAATATGCAATTTTGGTTAAATGCACCATTTCATTTATCCATATTGGCAACACATATTTACTGACTATACTTCTCAGTGTTGAGATTTGGTAGGAAATAAGACTGACTGAATCCCTGTTACTTTCCTACCATCCTCTCCAACAACTCCTGCTCCAAATAATATTTTAAAATTGATTCTTATGCTCAACAAAATATTAACAAACAGAATCCAACAGCACATTAAAAGGATCATACACCATGATCAAGTGGGGTTTATCCTAGGAATGCAAGGATTCTTCAAAATATGCAAATCAATCAATGTGATACACCATATTAACAAACTGAAGGAGAAAAACCATATGACCATCTCAAAAATGCAGAAGAAGCTTTTGACAAAATTCAACACCCATTTATGATAAAAACCCTCCAGAAAGAAGGCATAGAGGGAACTTACCTCAACATAATAAAGGCCACATATGACAAACCCACAGCCAACATCGTTCTCAATGGTGAAAAACTGAAACCATTTCCTCTAAGATCAGGAAGAAGACAAGGTTGTCCACTCTCACCACTATTATTAAACATACGTTTGAAAGCTTTAGCCACAGCAATCAGAGAAGAAAAAGAAATAAAATGAATCCAAATCAGAAAAGAAGAAGTAAGGCTGTCACTGTTTGCAGATGACATGATACATACATAGAGAATCCTAAAGATGCTACGAGAAAACTACTAGAGCTAATCAATGAATTTGGTAAGGTAGCAGGATATAAAATTAATGCACAGAAATCTCTGGCATTCCTATACACTAAGGATGAAAAATCTGAAAGAAAAATTAAGGAAACACTCCCATTTACCATTGCAACACAAAGAATAAAATACCTAGGAATAAACCTACCTAAGGAGACAAAAGACCTGTATGCAGAAAACTATAAGACACTGATGAAAGAAATTAAAGACGATACAAACAGAGGGAGAGATATACCATGTTCTTGGACTGGAAGAATCAACATTGTGAAAATGACTCTACTACCCAAAGTAATCTACAGATTCAATGCAATCCCTATCAAACTACCAATGGCATTTTTCACAGAACTAGAACAAAAAATTTCACAATTTGTATGGAAACACAAAAGACCCCGAATAACCAAAGCAATTGTGAGAAAGCAAAACGGAGCTGGAGGAATCAGCCTCCCTGACTTCAGACTATACTACAAAGGTACAGTAATCAAGACAGTACGGTACTGGCACAAAAACAGAAATATAGATCAATGGAACAAGATAGAAAGCCCAGAGATAAACCCGCGCACATATTGTCACCTTATTTTTGATAAAGGAGGCGAGAATATACAATGGAGAAAAGACAACCTCTTCAATAAGTGGTGCTGGGAAAACTGGACAGCCACATGTAAAAGAAGGAAATTAGCACACTCTCTAACACCATACACAAAAATAAACTCAAAATGGATTAAAGACCTCAATGTAAGGCCAGACACTATAAAACTCTTAGAGGAAAACATAGACAGAACACTCTATGACATAAATCACAGCAAGATCCTTTTTGACCCACTTCCTAGAGAAATGGAAATAAAAACAAAAATAAACCAATGGGACCTAATGAAACTTAAAAGCTTTTGCACAGCAAAGGAAACCATAAACAAGATGAAAAGACAACCCTCAGAGTGGGAGAAAATATCTGCAAATGAAGCAACTGACAAAGGATTAATTTCAAAACTTTACAAGCAACTCATGCGGCTCAATATCAAAAAAACAAACAACCCAATCCAAAAATGGGTAGAAGACCTAAATAGACATTTCTCCAAAGAAGATACACAGATTGCCAGCAAACATATGAAAGGATGCTCAACATCACTAATCATTAGAGAAATGCAAATCAAAACTACAATGAGGTATCACCTCAAACTGGTTAGAATGGCCATCATCAAAAAATATACAAACAATAATGCTGGAGAGGGTGTGGAGAAAACAGAACCCTCTTGCACTGTTGGTGGGAATGTAAATTGATACAGCCACTATGGAGAGCAGTATGGAGGTCCCTTAAAAAACTAAGAATAGAACTACCATATGACCCAGCAATCCCACTCCTGGGCATATACCCTGAGAAAACCGTAATTCAAAAAGAGTCATGTACCACAATGTTCATTGCAGCACTATTTACAATAGCCAGGACATGGAAGCAACCTAAGTGTCCATTGACAGATGAATGGATACAGAAGATGTGGCACATATATACAATGGAATATTACTCAGCCATAAAAAGAAATGAAATTGAGTTATTTGTAGTGAGGTGGATGGACCTAGAGACTGTCATACAGAGTGAAATAAGTCAGAAAGAGAAAAATAAATACCGTACGCTAACACATACATATGGAATCTAAAAAAAGAAAAAAGGTTCTGAAGAACTTAGGGGCAGGACAGGAATAAAGATGCCGATGTAGAGAATGGAGTTGAGGACACAGGGACGGGGAAGGGTAAGCTGGGACAAAGTGAGAGAGTGACATGGACATATATACACTACCAAATGTAAAATAGATAGCTAGTGGGAAGCAGCTGCATAGCACAGGAAGATCAGCTCAGTGCTTTGTGACCACATAGAGGGGTGGGATAGGGAAGGTGGGGATAGTATAGCTGATTCACTTTGTTATAAAGCAGAAACTAACACACCATCGTAAAGCAATTGTACTCCAATAAAAATGTTAAAAAAAATTGATTCTTAAAGAGTGAGTCACCAAATATATGTGTGTGCACACACTCATACCTACATATGTACATACATATGACAAATATATTACTAAACTCCCAGATATAGATTTTTAATTCGCTTATTATAATCAAAATGAAGATACTAAAGAGAAGATACATAAGGGTCCCTGAGGTGATGGGCTCTGTGATAATTATATTATTTCCTTTGATGGATTTTTCATTTATAGGATGAAATGGAAAAAATATGGGGACATTTTGGAAACTGTAAGAATTATCTCCTCCATCATTCCATACTTTGGCTGTCAATGTTTTTTAGATTTTAAGCTTGAGACCTTTTAAGTTTGCCTTTCAAATTTCGTGTGAGGAGAACGAACGTAGCTGGTTGCTGCTGAGTTGGTATTGTTCTAACTCCTTAAAGTTGTAATATAAATAACTTTCATTTTTTAATTTTGAAAGGCAAAGAAATAGGCTGTTGTTTCCATCCTTCCCCAATTCTCCTTGTTCAGATAGTCCAAAGCACCAGTGAGGTGGGCAGTTCTCCTCTCCTCTCATCCAAGGGGAAGACAACTTTTTCTCAATTTTTTTCTCTCAAATAATAACCAAAAGTTTTCAGAGAAGTCCATCATTTCAAAATATTATATGGCATTTAAAAAAAAAAGGAATCACACAGACCTCACAGAGGAGTCAGAGATAATAGTTTACAGACTGCTGGGTATTTTCTGGATTTAAACCAACTAAGGCAAAAGTTTGGTCCATATTGGGCAAGCATGAAGATGAATGCCATCTGTGATTAAGTTCTGGATTTGTCACGCTGCAGGTCTCCTTTCCACCATCCGCTGGTTTGCATAGACTTGGCGAGGGTCCAGGGGAGGCAGTTGGGGAGAGAGGAAACCAGTGGAAAATGCCCAGTTTTGGTACTCAAGTTTCCTGAAGGGCTAAGACTTGTCTGAATTTGTTTCAAAAGTTTTGGAGAAATACCTCACACATGACAAATGGAGAAGTTCTGGTTACAGGAGTGGGAGCTTATCTAGATTGTCCCTGGGGTCACAGGCAGGAGGGGACAAAAAAGAGATGCCTTTGGTGACGGTGTCTATATACGCAAACATGAAGAGACATGATAGAAAGATGGGTCCCTGGAGACTTAGCTCTTGTCCCTTAAATCCAAGCATCTTGCCTTCCCTTCAAGTCCCCAGGCCTCATGTGCAGTGATGCATGTGTCAGCCATTCTTGCCACGTGGTCTTAAAGTCAGCATTTATTGAATGAGCATTACCAGGTGCCAGGCCCTGAGCTGTGCATTTTGCAAGCATTGTCTGGTGTAGTCTTCTTAGCACACAGAGACTACTCGGCCCCAATTGGTAGAGAATAACACTGAGACCCAGAAAAGTTAAAAAAAATTGTCTAAAGTCACAGACTTGGTCTGTTTATCTCCCAGCACTTAAGTACCAAATCCCTCAATACTTTCACTAGTCTTGTTTTTTCATGCCCTTTCAAAATTTTCTACTGTACAGAGTATGTGCAGAAACTTTCCTGTGTGCCATTCATTCAAAATTCAATGGACCTTTCCAGGGAATTATCAGGTACTGGGTTTGTGCTAAATGGAGTGAAAACATATAGCCTCTGCACCGAAAAAGCTCATCCTCATTCATTCATTCATTCAACTATCCAGCAAACTTTTCTTAAGCACATCCTACGTCCCAGGCAGTGTACTAGGTGCTCTAAATAAAAAGCCAAATAAGATAAAGTGTTTAGTGTTAATAATGAGAGTAACAATGATGATAAAAACAGCTAACACTTACTGAGCACTTGTCTTGTGCCCCGCGCTGTTCTAAGTACTTTGTATCTATTCACTCAGTCAATCCTCACCACAAGTGATGCAGGTACCATTATCATAATCTTCATTTTACAGATGAGGAAACTGCGAGAGAGAGAGATTAAAAAACAATCTTGCTGGAGTCAAGACTGAAACACAGTCAGTGTAAATTCTGTGCATCCTTGTGGGAAGCCAGTGCAACAAAAATATGTTTGTAATGCAGTGAAATTCTTGAGAACTGAGGTCAGTCCATGGTCATTTGAGCCAAGGGGAATCAGTGCTCAAATATGCCTGTCCAAGGGTTCGAGGTGGGTGTCTGGTCCTCAAGTGGGCATGTGGCTCTTGGCAAAGCTGCTACAGTGTGGAGAGCTGGGTATTCAAGAGGCAGAAATGAAATTATTACACCTTCTTTCAGGTTCGTTTCAGATCTATGGAGCTCTTTCTGCAACAGGGGAGTTCAGGGTTACACGGAAAAATGCCTTTGGTTGTGTTTGGATGGTTAGCCCATCCTAGTAAGAATCCTGAGATGGTTATTTCCCTTATTAAGATTCAAATGTAAGGTATGTGTCGTGTTCATTCACTCATGCCACCGATATTGATTAAGCACGTACTATGTACTTAGAAACTCTTCTGGGCCTTTGGAATACACAGTAAACAAAACAGAAAAAAATACCCTTACACTCACGGAAGTTACATTGTTGTGGGTGAGACAGGCAACAAGCAATAAGCATAAGACCTGTGAAAAAGTATTACCAATAGGGAATTGGGAGTGTGGGCATGGGGACCTGCGGCTTGGACTTCAGTAGGGTGGCCAGGCAGACCTCACTGAGCAGATGATATTTGAACAAAGTCCTGAAGGAGGTGGGAATAACCAGCGCCAAGCTTCTAGGGTGGGAGGTGCCCTGTGTGCTTCAAGAGCAGCCAGGCCAGTGGGGCTTGGAGACGAGCGGGAGGTGAACTCTAAAACCTTGGCTTTCCCTTTGAATGAAACAGGGAGGGCAGTGTAATGGAGGTGTTGAGGAAGAGTTTGATCCCGGATATAGTTTGACGTCAACAGATGTTCTGATAGACAGTAGTTTGGGTATCAGAGAAGGAAAAGGCATCAAGGGCCAGGCCATGGTCTTTGGCTGGGGCACCTGGGAGGATGGAGATGCTCTTAACCGTGACAGGAAGACATTCTGTGGAATCACCGGGGGAAGACCAGGCATTCTGTTTCAGGGGAGGCTGTGAGGCATCAAGTGGAGAGGCGATGCTGGGACTTGGGGATGTGGGCAGGGGTGCAGAAGAGAGGTCTGGGCTGGGGTGCCAGCTGGGGAGTCCTCAGCGCACAGGTGCTATGGAAGGCCGCAGGATGGATGAAATCACCACGGGAGTGAGATAAAGAGGAGAAGAAGACGGAGAGCTCAGTGTTAAGAGGTTGGGGAGAGGCAGCGAAGGAGACAGAGGAACAGCCCTGTAGTAGGAAGGCAGAGAGAGTGCAAGGTCCCCAAGGCCAGCGGAGCATGTGCGACGAGGAACGTCCCAGTCTGTCTGCCTGTCCACAGGGACAGGCACACCCCAAGTGGAAGTCATGTCTGAGCCTTACTCAGGGTCTAGGAGGCAGGAGTTAGTCAGACTAACAGTTTTAAGGCAGAGAAAGAGCTTCTCTTTTCCTGCCATAAGGAGAAAAAAGACTGTTTGAGCAATTTTCATAATAGGGCCCTGTGAGAAGAACTGGTGTGAGTTCAATGATGAATGAAGGAGATTTTAGCAACATCAGCTAGTCATTTAGCCACTTCTTCATTTGCTGTGTACATGTGCTTTCTAACCAGGCAGGAATTTGTTTAACAAAACAATCATGGTCTCCATTTTCCCCAAATCCTTGAATCTAAAGATCATTTTTGAAATGTTAGGTCATGCTAGACTACACCCCTAGAGGTGTCTTATTTTCATTTTCCTAATTTTATAGGGAAAAAAGATATAGATACAGATATATGGGGCCTCCATGAACACATTTGAAATGAAAACCAAGGTTCTCCTTGTGTTCACCTACATCGTCTTATGCCTTCAAAATGCATTTTCCAGCCATCTGTAGTCCTTCGTGCCCCCGAGCTGTTCGTATGGTATTCAGGACTTAAAATTGTCCATTCTTTAAATGGTTTCAATACTCTTTCATGCATCCTGTCCACACTCTCTGGTTTGGACTGGACCCCAAAGGAGCGGGGTTTGGCTGCATCATAACATGGGCTCGAGACAGAGGGAAACCAAAGTCTGAGTTAGGGAAACATTGGCAGGAGACACAAACCACCAGAAGCTTTATTTCTACAGGGTCCTATGAGGTCAGGCAGCAGGCGAGGCAGTTTGGAGAGCAGAGCCTGGAGTCACCCCCCAAGGCCATGAGCTCCAGGCCTGGGCTTCAAAGGCCCTTGTGGCCAAGCCTGTGGGCAGAGGGAGCCGATACAGGCTCGGTCCACTCATCCGCTCAACGTTCACTTGATGAATGACTCCCATGTCTCATGTACTTTGTTTCTTCATAAAGTAACAGTATGTTTATTTTATTACATTGAAGAAACCAGACATAGCCTAAGAGTGAGAGGTCTGGAGATAGAAGATGGTTTAGGGTGGGGAAAAATAACAATAACTGTGCGTCAGGCTGGCACGGGTTCAAATCCCAGCCCCAGCTGGTGTTACTTTGAGGCGTTGCTTCCCCTCGTTGGTCTCAGCAGTCTCCTGAGATGTGCTCTTTGAGGAGCTATTGTGAAGATCACAGATGATACGGGGACGATACCTGACAGAGTGACTCTCACAGAGCAGACACTCAGTATATTGTAACAGTTATCATTATTTTGTTTGTTGTAGCAAGGTGTGGGTGAAGTAAGAGGTCTAAAGGAGACTTCCTGTGCAGAAGCTGAGAAGCTGAAGAATTTTTGTTCTAGAAGAGAGGCAGTGAACATTCTATATTAAGGCTATTTTCCATCACATTTTGCCTTTGGCAGACATTGAGCATCACCCGCCACCCTCCTTCCACTCCAGCCAGGATGGCCTCGGGGTTACGGATCCAGGCCAATACCAATTCACTGGAGTTTGAAGTGAAATGTTCACCTATTTACCATGGTCATCCCAAGCAGGAAACCAAAAGAGGCCTTTCTGAGAGCTTGTATGTTGACACCTTTTCGAATGAGGTGAAGGGATTTGACTCAAAGACCGTCCCAAGCAGAGAAAGGCAAGAAGAGTCCGTAAGCCTCCTACGTAGCCTATAGGCAGCCACGGAAGAGGCCCCTCAGTCAAGAACACGTTTAGAAAGTAGTTCAAAAGTCCTTGATTCTCTCTCTCTCTCTTTTTTTTTCATTCTTTTGGAGTACAGTTGATTTACAATGTCATGTTAGTTTGAGGTGTACGGCAAAGTGATTCAGTTATACATATACATATATTCATTCTTTTTCAGATTCTTTTCTCATATAGCTTATCACAGAATATTGAGTAGAGTTCCCTGTGCTATACACTAGGTCCTTGCTCCTTATATATAGTATATATACTATCTTATATATAGTATTGTGTGTATGTTAATCCCAAGCTCCTAATTTATCCCTCCCCCCTACAACGTTTCCCCTTTGGTAACCATAAGTTTGTTTTCAAAATCTGAGTCTGTTTCTGTTTTGTAAATAAGTTCATTTATATCATTTTAAAAATTAGATTCCACATATGAGTGGTATCATATGATATTTGTGTTTCTCTGACTTACTTCACTTAGTATGATAATCACTAGGTCCATCCATGTTGCTGCAAAAGGCATAATTTCATTCCTTTTTATGGCTGAGTGACATTCCATTGTATATATGTGCCACATCTTCTTTATCCATTCCTCTGTCGATGGACATTTAGGTGGTTTCCATGTCTTGGCTATTGTCAAGAGTGCTGCTATGAACATTGGGGTGCATGTATCTTTTCAAATTATGGTTTTCTCTGGATATATGCCCAGGAGTGGGACTGCAGGATCATATGGTAGCTCTAAATTTTGTTTTTTAAGGAACCTCCATACTCTTCTCCATAGTGGCTGCACCAATTTACATTCCCACCAGCAGTGCAAGAGGGTGCCCTTTTCTCCACACCCTCTCCAGCATTTATTGTTTGTAGACTTTTTGATGATGGCCATTCTGACCGCTGTGCGGTGATACCTCATTGATTTGCATTTCTCTGATAATTGGTGATGTTGAGCATCTTTTCACATGCTTTTTGGCCATCTGTATGTCTTCCTTGGTGAAATGTCTATTTAGACCTTCTGCCCATTTTTTGATTGGGTTATTTGTTTGTTTTGATACAGAGCTGCATGAACTGTTTGCATATTTTGGAGAGATTCTCTTCTTAATGATTGTGAATAGGCCTTCTCCACCATCCATGCCCCAGGAAAGAGTCGAGGCAGCTTTGGGCGGCCCAGCTTGCTGAAATCGCGTGGTTTGAGTGCATGTTCAAGTTTTCTCAGGGCCAGGAACTTCCCAGGAAGAGGGATCTCGCCCCGCCCTGCCCTGCCCCCCCCCCCCCCCCCCCCCCCACGGCAGTTGCCACCTTCCTTCCCTCGCTCAGCTGAAGTCTAGACGCCAGGAAGACAGGAAGGGAGCTGGGTCCTCAGCTTCTTCCCCCAACCACAGCCCTGTGGCAGTCAGAGCTGGCAGTGAGGAAGTGAAAAGTCATTTTCTCCCCCTGCTGAAGGTGAAGCCCATGGTTTTACTGCTCACTTGAGATCCCCATAGGAGAAAAAGTTTTAGCACCATTAATATCCACCCCTACACACAGGTTACTGAAAGCAGATCATTAATGATAAATAAGCACTCACTATGTGAGAGAGGAAAGCAGTGGGAGGTGACAGCCAGGGGATTCTTTGTTTCAGCTCCCTAATTTGGCCGGATGGGGCATTTCTGCTGCCTGTTAGACAAATCTGGGATGCTGCCCAAACTGGTGGTGTGTGTTGGCGAAAGCCACCGTGGTGCGCGTTTGCTGATGACTCAGCCCATCTCAGGTCCTTTGAAAATGATATTTCCCGAGACGTGACCTCTTTCCTGCCAGGCTTCTCTTCAAAGGTCCAGGGGGGAAAACAACAAAAAAACAAAAAGCAAACAAAAAAGCGAAACAAAACCCCAAAACAACCTATGAGCAAAACCGGCTGCTTCTAAACCCTGGATGGATCCTTCTGGATTCCAATGTCACAGTCATGTCAGCCAACATCCATTCTATCAGAGCAGTATGCATTTCATGGGATAAACTTAGGAAAGCAGAAACCCCAGGAATCAGCACCCAGGTCCCAGTATATAAATAATAGCAAACTTGTTCCACTCCATTAAACCAGTCTCTGAAGCCGTATTGTCAGAAGGCAAAGAAAGTAGGAACCCTCGAAAACCACATGGCTAGTTCATTGAGGGTAAAACCTGATTCAGTCAAACCAAGGAGATAAAACTTTAATGAATCAGTTAAGCAAGAATGAGATTGGATGAAGTCATCGTTGCAGATTCACTGAATAATCATGGAAAATAAGGACTTTCCATGAAAAGAGCAAGCACGCTGTGGGCACAGATAAGATACTATTGATAACAATGGATAGGGTGAGATCATGGAAGCTCTGGGGGTTGTTTTTCCTAGCATGATGGATGTCTTACCGTCACATAACCAGCAAGAATCCCCTGCTCTGTACCAAGAACCATGGGCAGCTTTTGCTACGCATTAGCTCATTTGCTCCCAATAATAATCAGACATAAGATGGATTATTTTCCTCATCTTTCAGATGGCAGAACAGGCCCAGAGAAACTCCGTAACTACCCCAGGTCACACCATAGCAAATGGACCTTGACTGTGAACCTAGGTAGTCCTGACTCCAAAATGTGGACTCCTAACTGGCCCATTGCACAGCTTTCCCAATGACAGCAGATGCAATAGAAAGCAGCAGAGAGCAACTTCCATGTACTTGTTTCAATGCCCTGGTGGGGGGGCTTCCCTCACTATGGCCTCCTCTTTCTCTGGATCAGTGGTCCTCTGGCTTAGGATGCATCCTTGCCATCCCCTGATCCAAGTCCAGACTGCTGGGCCCTACCTCCAGTGTTTGTGATTCTTTAGGTGTGGGGCGGAACCTAAGGATTTGCATTTCTAACACGTTCCCAGATGCTGCTGGCCCAGGGGACTACTGTGAAGGACCACAGAGGGCGGTTGGCTGAAAAGGCCCCCATGTGTTGGCCTGCGCACCGACAATCAACTGTAATAACTGCTCTTTTCTTCTACGTAAAACTGCCCTCTGAGTTCGGGCAATTCTGTTTCAGACTCCACCTATTTGGGGAGTAGATGTTTCCTGAGTGTTTGCAGTCGGCTCGGATTCAAGCTGCAAACTCATGCATGGATAAACTTGTAGCACGGCCGTGGCTGCAGGCTGAGGACTTTTCTTTCCAGGCCAAGCTGCCAGGGTATGAGGCCTTGGTCCAGAAATGCTATTAGAATGCTGGCCGGGGTCAAGACTTCTTCCCCTGAGCCTGCTATGCTTTGCCTCCTGCTTTCCACTCCCCCCCCCCCCCCCCGCCCCCCCCCCCCCGCGCCCTCCATTCTTGTCAAAGTTATTTACGTCTGCCAGCTAGTGGTGCCCAAAAGAAATAGATGTGGGCCACATATGGAATTTCATTTTTCTAGTAGCAATGTTAAAAAGATCTTTTACATTCTTTTTTTTTTCCCCCTTCAAGTCTTTGAAATCTGGTGTTATCTAATCCTGTAGCACAACTCATTTCAGACCAGCCATATTCTAGGTGCCCAATAGCCAGGCGTGGCCCCTAACTGCCACGGCAGTGGAGTGCTCATGCATTTGGAATTATTGCTACGTCTGAACCTAGAAAGAACCCCTTTGTGAAAGGCAGAAATAGCCACATATTCATACCTTTGCATTGGTTTACATTTATTAAACATACAGATGAAGGTAGCCAAAACATGTCTGTGCCTCAGAATCGACTGGGACATCTGTTAAAAATATGACAGCCCTTGCCTAACTGCAGAGCTACTGAAATAGAATGGGGCTGGAGGGAGACGTCTCTGCACTTTTTTTCTTTTTTCTTTTCCTTTTTTTTTTCGCGATACGCGGGCCTCTTACTGCTGTGGCCTCTCCCGCTGCGAAGCACAGGCTCTGGACGCACAGGCTCAGCGGCCATGACCCACGGGCCCAGCCTCTCCATGGCACGTGGGATCCTCCCGGACCGGGGCACGAACCTGCGCCCCCTGCACCGGCAGGCGGACTCCCAACCACTGCGCCACCAGGGAAGCCTGGCTCTGCACTTTTAATGGGCCCCTAGGGTCATTTTGCAGCATCCAGCCCAGGACTTTACACAGAGGGACATTTCCCATTTCCTAATCACCAGACAGAGAAGTACAAAACCCCATCCAGGGGTGTCAGCCTGGAGGCCAGAGGCCAGAGTCCAGCTTCTTTTCCTGTTTGTCAAACAGTCGATTTTACTCATATCTGAAGCCTGATATGCATAGGTACTAACAGATCAATATTTTGATCATTTAGCAGAAATAGGTTAGCATCCACATTGTACAAAAATGCTATTCACTAGGCTTTTTTATCTTGCTTTTGTGACTTTTTTAAAAATTTGTTGGAGACCTGTTTGTAGAGATTTGTAGGCACATGCTGCCACCTAGTGATGGAGATGCTACTGACACACGTTGGAATAAACGTGGGCTTGCCCTCTGCTGGTAGAGACAATGGCAGTTTACACACGGGGTTCTCAAGTGTGCTTCCTAGAATGGCAGCAACAGTATCTCCTGCGTACTTGTTAGAAATGCAAAATCCTTGGGCCCTACTCCAGAGCTACTGAATTAGAAACTCCGAGGGTGGGTCCAGTTATCTATGGCTTAATAAGCCCTCCAGGTGATTCTAATGCACGCTGAAGTGCTGCAGCCTAAAATCATGGTTCTTGATCTCTTGGCTTTGCGGGCAGTTGCCCGAGGGGAAAAGGTACAAATGCACATACATCCTGACTTTTACAACCACTTTGGGAGAGTTCATAGACCACATAAAATTAGAACTTGTTCCAAATCCTTTGGCGGTGGGGCGTGAGGGAGGGGAACGAGGTAGAGGTAAAGGATGGTCCAACCTTCTCCTACGTGGCGTCGTGCGTGCTCTGATTTAAGGGTCTATGACCTGGTCTGACTCGGTGGGTTTTAGAATACTGGTAGCCTATACAGTGGCTTTGTCTAGATTAGAAAAACGTACCTTTACCCAAATAAAATCATGTTTTTTAAATTAGTGTATTTAAAATTTTTCAATAATAAAACTATTTCAACAATATTACAATAAAGTTTACATTAATTCTCTATAAATGAAACAAATCAAGTTGTTAATGATCTGACAATAGGAAGCCTGACATTTTCATCAGAATAACTAGGAATTCAATATCACTAGGATGTAATACTTTGTTTCAAAATTGTTACTTGTCTTGCTTTCACAGAAACAGTATCTTTTAGGGAGTTTCAATGCTTACTTGCTCCAATATCTCATTTTCTGTAGAGATGAGTGCTATATTTGACAGGCTTTCTGTGATATCATGATCCTCAGATATAGTACAAACTTTGGTAGTTTTTAAAAATAAAATAACAGTTTGGGAGGCTATATTTCCCACTGACCATATTCCCCACTGGCCAAGTTAACTATATCCTGAAAGTTCCAAAAGTATCTGGAAATTCCTGGTAAATTATTGCTGTAAATATATGGCAATGCCTAAAAGAGACATATTAGAAGTTAGAAAAACAATTTAAAGTTTTCAGTTCCTCAGACTTGGTGACCCATCAATATCTCATCTCTTACTATGTTTATAAATTAATTGCAGTAGCAAATTTGACATTCTGAAGAAGTGGTATATAATTAAAGTAGCTTACCTCTACCTTAATTTTTCAATTATGTGTCATCCAGAAAACTGGGATGTCCATGATATTCTTTCAGTATCGTAAATCTTTCTCTTAATAATGAAATTGCTAAAATTATTGTAGAAAAAAGAAATTGATTTTAAAATCAAATTTGGGGTCATGGAAGGCCTGACTACGAGATTTTCAGCTGAAAATCTTCTTCTTCCGTTTTATGCATTTTTAAAAAATTGTGGAGAAGTTGGCGTCGAAATCAAGAGATTCTGCAGTTTGTTTAGCGTCACTAACAGGTGCTTGATAAACTGGTTTTCTTCAAAGAGGTTCTCAGTTCCTGTCAAGAGCCTTATGCACATTGAGCTTGGTTCTTGCATACTTTGGCTTGTATCATTGATTTCACTTAATATATCATATTAAATTAGTACCAAGTAAATAAAATCTGAAGTTGATATTTCAGAAGCGTACTTTTGGCTCACATTCTGAGGTCTTTGTCAATAAAATCATCAACAGTTTTTAAATGAGTGTTGCATACTACTCTTTTAACTCAACCGTTCCACTGTGCCTTTGAAAATGGCCTCAAATTTAGGTTTCTTGAATGTTTTAATGCAGTTCTATATTTTAGGTAGCTGTAAAGGTAATATTTTAAAAACTCAAACCGCCAAAGTGATCTTTGCTTCATTATTCACTAACAAGTGAATGCAGAGTAAGACATATAGAATGCCTAGAAGTGTCTTAGAAGGTTCTCTGTTGCAATTCACTATGTTTCCTACATATATTTACACTATTATGGTATTCTTGGACTTCAAATTATGCTTTCTTTAGATGCAGTGTTTTTATAAGTGATCTGCTGAAAACATGCAATATCCTCTCTTCTACGAGACAATGTTTGAGAGGCCAAATGTGTATAGAGGGGAACAGTTGCATTTGAGAAATGAACAACCTAACGATCATTACTCTCTGTTCTTCAAAGTTTGCAGCAGGACTTGTATCCAGTATAACTGGTCGTTTTAAAAAATGACTTCTTCACTTATTCAAAATGATTTATTATTATTTAATTCATCACATCTGTTATTTTCTAAAATTCTTGAGTTCTATGTTTTGTCTCCTAAATAAAGAGAAGTATTATTTGGAGTTGATGTTTATATTCTGCATGAATACGGGGCCATAATCTCAATGTTTGCTGTGGTCCCTGCCAAATGAAGACAGTACACATTACCACAGTCATGCAGCATTGTGGATGAGTCCCTGATTGTTAGGTTGAATTATGCTTCAGATTGAATTATGCCTATTATGTGTTCAGCAGAAGCTCACTGATATATTTTCTGATTCTTATGTGTCATTGTTCTGCAGCATTGACAGTTATGCATTTTAAAGTAAGATTTCACTTTTAAATATGTAGCCCTACCATTGGTGTGTATTTCCTTTTTGCTGTATTTACTGAAATCTGTGCTGCCTTCTGCCAGTCTTTCATGCATCCTCATGCTTCAGTTTTCTTATTCATCCACAAAGAGTTTATAATAGAGACAAAACAGACTATTTCAAGGTAGAATAAAATAACAAGAATCTAGTGACTTTTTTTTTTCACCATTTGGAAAAATTTGAGTGCAATACGTTTCTCAAAACTCCTACCTGTATCATCCTTAGAAAGTGGAAATTACTTTTCACGGGTGAATAATTTTCTTTTTTTTTTATTTATTATATTTTAAAATCGAAGTACAGTTAATTTACAATGTGTGTTAGTTTCTGGTATGCAGCAAAGTGATTCAGATCTATCTATCTATCATCTATCTATCTATCTACTTTTTCATGTTCTTTTCCATTATAGTTTATTAGAAGATACTGAATATAGTTCCCTATGCTATAGAGTAGGACCTTGTTGTTTATTTTATATATAGTAGTTTGTATCTGCTAATCCCAAACTCCTAATTTATCCCTCTCCCCATGAATAATCTTTAATGAGTGTTCCATTGTGTTATACTCAAATTACATAATCATATACCTGGATTAAAGAAAGTATAGTATATTCAGTGTAATGGTTTCATAAGAGTTTCATCCCTTCCTGCTTTTCTATTATTCTTCAGTATGCCTGTCACAGAGGTAGAGGGTGCCCATCCATGACTTAATGCCTACCATATGCTATTAAAACAAGGACCTCTGAAGTTCCTTTCCTGTCCCTCTGGGCATTTCTTGTACTTTCTCCAAAAATATATTCAAGGATTCAAATAATTGTCCTTTTCTTCCTTAATTGTTTTCATTTTCTGTTTTGTAATCTAATTTTTAAAATGGATCTGATATCTAGGGGAAAATAATGTGCTTAGTGTTTTATCTTGGTATTTGTAGTATCTTATATCCATATATTAATAACAGTTACTATTTGTACTGATGAAATTTCCATAACAAAAATTGCCGTGACATAACTAGTGGATCGCTATATAATAATGCCTAGAAAATATCTTTGGAACACTTAGTAGATTATAAATGGAAAATTATTAATTACTATCCTGTGATTTATCCCACAATGAAAGTACTTAGATTTAAGCTGAAAGCTTAATCGTACCATTTAAGTAGAACAACAAATATCGGGTGACATAAGTTGTAAGATAGAGAGTAAATTTACCAGTACATTTATCAGAGAGCTTAAAAAATTTTTTTTTAATGTTCTCACCAGTCGTTATTATCTGTTAGAGCTCCTTGTTTGGAAGAACAAGTACAATAAAGCACAATAAAAAATAATATGATATTAAAGCAACAAGGTCCTTCAGTGATGAAGCTAATCCTGTGTAAGTTGAAGCAGAACAACATGAAACAGCCCTCCCCAATCCCCTAGGATGGGTGAGGTCTACAGCATGGATGCAGAAGAGAGGCATGAGGCATAGATGGGGCAGGAGAGTCTGATTTCACCTTGTCCTGACTTTCACCAAAGGTTGGAGCTGTCCTAGGCAACTTGCTCATGACCGATAGACACAGACTCCCAGAGTGGCAGGGCTGAGAGAGCCCACAGGAGCAAACTCCTTGACTGACACATGAATGAGGAGACCAAGCCCGGAGAGGCCAGTGATCGGATCAGAAGGAAATACGTTCTGAAGATTTATCTTGGAGCTTCTCAGAACTCACATGAGGTTCTGAAAATGAGCCAAGTATTGTTAGAAATATGGAAAAATCTAAAGAAAAGGAATGTTCCTGAAAATACCTTTTATTTTTCTCCTCCTGGGCAAAGAAAGTCCACAAGCAGCCAGCTTTTCCTGATTTCCCAGCATCCAGTTCACCACATTCTGATTTTCAGTCTCCCGCATCCTTAAGGTCATGGCACAGCACAAGTAGTAACACAGACCAGGGGCTGCAAGACACTTCCTCTTCTCTCCACCTGCCTTCAGGTGAGACTTGTCCTACCAGTTGGTCTTTAATCCTTTGCCTTGACCATCATGAGACTTCCTAATATTCTGTTCATAGATAATAACTAAAAGCAGGGGTTTTCCTACTAAATTTGATTGAGTAGGCCTACCTGGAGTCCTGAAACAAATAAATTAAAGCATATATTTCATTGCTGTGACCAAACAACTTGATCAGTCTTCCTTCCTCTCTTATTGCCTGCAGCCCTCTGTGTAAGAGAAGAGGAAAAGGAAGGGGATGCAATCAGAAATACATTCATGTACCCATGTGTCTGCAACTTGGACAAGGACACCTTGTGAGGACTCTGGAAACTACCACCTAAATAACGTGTGGGGGGTTGTTTATGGATTTCAGTTTGCCAAGAGGTCTGGTTGTACAGAATCAAGGTATTACACGTACAGTTTCTCACTTTCCTTCATCTCAGAAAGGTGGGAATTGATGCTGTTGTTCTAACCACAAAATCAATTAGGACAGGAGAGAAGGATGAAGGAAGTGATGAGCGTTCTGTGGTTCATCTGGAGAAATGAGAGGCTTACCCTCGTCCAACACCCTCTTTTCCACGACAGTGATTTTTGCCACTATCAAAGTGAGGTCATAGTAACATGTTCAAGTTGCTCTTCTGTGGACATTAGAAGAATGAGGGAATTGCTTAAGTGTATGAATTAGGATAGGCTAGGATGTACTGTACTAACCAAAAAAAAAAAAAAAAAATTCCCCAGATCTCAGTTACTTAACACAGAAAAGATGTATTTCTTATTAGCCTAAAATCTAGTGGAGTCAAACATCCCTACTTCATCTTGGAAGTTCACTTTCTGGGGCATGTGTCCTATAAAGACCCCTTGGCAGGGGAAAAGAGAGATGGAGGATCCCAGAACATTTGTAAGGGCCTGGCTCGGAACTTCTCTGCTTATCGCCCATTGACCATAACTTAATCACATGGCCCCAACCTAACTGCAGGGGAGGCCAGGACACATAGAGGAGCAAATAATTATAAGCACCACTTATACAAAATTATGTGTTTGGCAGGATATAAATAATTTCTGAGGTTTATCAGTTCTAAGTAAAACACTTCCATATGCATCTCTGCAAGACCAAGGCCACTGTCAGTTGACAATGCTCTTTGACCACAAAAACATCCAGTGCCTTCAGAAGCTGTGGGGATAGAGCTGGTGTTCCTTCTCTGCTTCTCTGCATGAGGACATCCCCTCTAATCTGCATGCTGGAACTCTGTTTTACAGTGGCTGCTGGTGCTCGGAAGCCTTGGGAGGCCTGTAGACTTTGTTTCAGGAATATAGAACCTGTCCTTCTCAGGTTCACAGACTCCTCAGCAGCCTTCATGTTGTCAAAGCACTGTGGTGCAAGCATCTTGAAATTGCTGTGTCTCCAGGTCCCTAGGACCTAATGGGATAAATATCAAAGCTGATGGTTAGACATACCCAAGAGAACAGCTAAAATTAAGAGATTGACAATACCAAGTGTTGGTGAGGACGGGGGAAAACTGGAACCCTCATACGTTACTGGTGGGAATGTGAAATGCTGGAACCCATTGGGAAACCAGTCTGGCAGTATGCAAAGTCCATTTGCCCCACTGATTCTACTCCTTAGGTATTTACCAAAGAGAAATAAAAACCTGTGTTCATAAAAATGTGTACAGTGTTGTTCATAGCAGCTTTATTCACAAAACCCCCGAACAGGGAACAACCCAAATGTCCCCCAAGTGGAGAATGGATAAACAAATTGTGTGTCCCCCTCTGAAGGACCGCTACGAGCAATAAAAAGGAGCAAGGTATGAAGACACACCGTGACACGGTTGAATTTCAAAGGCTACTAAGTGAAGGAAGCCAGACTTAAAAGCCTGATTTCATTCATACGACATTCTGGAAAAGGGAAGACTAGTACAGTAACAGAAAGCAGCTGAGGACTGCCTGGTCAGGGAGAAGATGAAGAGCAATGGGGCACAGGGAACTTTCAGGATGTTGGAACTGTTTTATATTCCTCATTGTGATGGTGGTTAAATGACTCTATACAATTACCAAAAGTTATCAAACTGTACACTTAAACTTGGTGAATTTTATTCTATGTAAGTAACGCCATAAACAAATTTTAAAAAGAAGGATGGAGGATAAGAGGACAGCTGGCAAAAATGCTGACCAAAATCAAACTAACAAACGGAGACTCCACCCAAACCCCGGGCGTGAATTCCCACCAGCCAAGTGGCCAAAGCCCGGCCTCCTCCAGCCGCTCCCCCGCTGAGCCCGGCAAAACCAGCGGAGCAGCTGCGCCTTCCTCTGGCCAAAGGTGTTACTCCTTTCGAAGCAAAGCACTTTGCTGCTTGGCTGCCTGCTGCTCTGACCCTAGCTGCCACCAGTGTCACTGCCATTTCCCGGGAGCCGCAGCCCCGGAGCACCTACTGGGAAACAGGTGCGCACGTCAGGCCATGGCGGGGGCCCACTTCTGCCGCGTTTGCATTGGGGCCGTGGTGTTTTGTGGGGTGGAAGTCTCGCTCCTCCTGCCAGGCGCTTGGGTGCCTCGCTGGGTGCTGCACCTTAGCTCAGGGGTCACGTACAGCCGCCCGTTGCGCAGGTACCCTCGGATGCGCTCCCTTCTCGTCCCGGCAGGAAGGTCAGGGCCTGAAAGCAAACTGGCGGCAACCAGAGCTTTTGCTCGGGCTTTGCCGCCCCCTCACTTCCTCCCTCCCCGCACTAGTCACCCCCCAGGCCCCCGCCTAGCAGTCCCTGCGACGTCGCCGCAGTCACAGCAGCATCGCCCTTTCCTTCCCCCACCCCGAGGCCAGAGACGGTTTCTTTTCCTTCCCTGGCTCGGGCAAGGGTGGCCACTGTTCTGTCCCGTCTCCTGGGCAGGCTTGCCGATTCCCACCCCTAAGGAACCAGGCGAGTCAGCCCCATCGCCCGCCGCCCCTTCGGCTAGTTTCTTCCCGCCTCCCACAGCTCTCCAGGATGAGAAGTGAACCGGCTACAGCTGAGCACATTTTCCTGTAGGTACATCCCCACGTCCCGCCAAGGCACCACTTGACTCTCAAGAGGATGTGAGTGAGCCTGCGATGGCCTGCTTGGCCTCCAGTCGCCACAAGGGGGTGCTATGCGTTCGATAGAGACACAGCCAGCGCCAGACTCAACGGTCTCAATTTCGGTTTTAAATATTATTATTTTAAATCTAACACATGCACGTGGTAAACCGAAGCAGTATAGAGATATACGTTGTAGGTGAGTCTCTTTCCCATCCTTGCCTACTGCCCCCAAGAAACGTCCCCAACCTCATATTTTCTTCCAGTCATTTCCCAAGCATAGATAAGTCCATTTGTCTACATAAGCAGATGAGACATACCTATCAGTCTTTTGTTTGTTCTTTTAATCTATTGTGCCTTGGGGACTCTTTCTACATCAGTGTATAGAGAGCTCCTTCATGACTTTGAAGCAGCTGTTCTCTAAGTGTGGTCCCCTGCCAACTACACCAGCATCATCAGGGAACTTGTTAGACATGCACATTCTTAGGCCCCATTCCAGACCAAGTGAATCAGAAACTCCAACTGGGCTTGATGGTGAGTGTTTGTCAAACCCTCTATGCTCAGATTTGAGAACCACTGCAGATTTACTCTATTCCTTTGTTCATTGTTTTGGTATCCCATAGTTTATTTAACGAATTAAAAAAGATAAACTGTTTTGAATTGTGTTTTAAATAACGAATCTGATATTAACACCATTTAAAGATTGTTTTACTTTCATAAACCAGTGACAGGACAAAGCCCAAATGAAGCTACATTCTTAACTCCAAGAGAAACTTCACAGTTTTCATGTGGTTTTGTTTATTATTCTAAGACCCATGAGGTCATAGTGAATGGTTAAGTGTCTGGAGTTGATAAGCAGTTAAATCTGTTATGCAAACATAGTCTCTCAGAGAACAAACACAATCCTCTAAAATAAGCATTTATGTGCAGTTTCCAATGACAAATGTGTGGTTTTAAAGTTACAGGTCAACGGTCTTGATAGATAACAAACCTCTAAATATTAGCAACTCTTTTTGCCCTTTTCAGTAAACTGACTTGGATAGAAACGCACCTTCATCTGCACAAGATACTGAATAAGTACTGACTTATTTTAATGTTACAGTAATCAGTTGGAAGTTATTCTCTAACTTTTCTTTATCTTTTTAAGCAAAAGATCACAGCTAACCAGGTGCTTCACTTATCAAAAACATATTAACAACTTTATTCAAAGTTTTCATAATATCATGGAAACTTGTGGGTCACAGTTTCCAACTACAGTTTTAACTAAGACAGAGTCCAAGTATTCAGGCTTTCAGTTTTCTATTTCACACAGCCCTTTAAACAATGGCCATTTAGAGAGCTTCCAGGTTTGATCTAACCAGTCATTGCTTCAGCGGCATCTTCCTACACATACGCAATTATCGTGGAGGATAGATTCTTTGAAGTGGAACTGTCGTGTCAAAGATGATGTGCATTTTACATTTGATGGAGTCTTGCCAGATTATCATTTTTAATTTTTTAATTACAATTTTTAATTTTTTAATTTTGGCCGCACCATGCGCCATGTGGGATCCCAGTTCCCCAACCAGGGATCAAACCCGCGTCCCCTGCATTGGAAGTGTGGAGTCTTAACCACTGGACCGCCAGGGAAGTCCCCAAATTATCGTTTTAAAAGGTTGTTGCAATTTACATAATATATTAACATGTTTATTTTCCATATCCTTGCTAACATTTTGTATTTAAATTTTTTTTTTAAATTTTAAAATATTTTACTAATGCACAAGGCAAAGAAGAATGGTTTCTCACTGTTGTAATTCCATCTATTTAATTATGAGCCTTTGGGATTTCTTTTTCTATTTGTGCTTCTTTCCCAATTTTCTACTGGATTGTAGGTTTCCTTAAGTGATTTGCAAGTGTTCACTATATGTTAAGTAAATGAGTCCTTTGTTATCTGGGTGCCAAATACCTTTTTTTTTCTAGTTATTTTATCTTTTCACCTAATTCTTTCATACAGAAAATTTTAACCTTTATCTATTCAAATTGATCCATCTTTGTCATGATGGATTCTGAGTTTTAGGTCTTCCTTTGAAAAACTTTTCTTTCCCCCAAGGAAACCAAGAATTCATATTAAAAATCCAAAAGTACCTAATTAGTGACAATACAGCCATTCTCTATGACCCCTCAAGAATTTACACCAGCCAAGCAAGATGAGGGTGCAATAGAAATCACCACCTCTGCATCTTTCAAGTCATTGATGTCAGCACTAAACTTGACAATTCTCAGGGATTACAGGGGATTCCTTCGGGCCCTTCCAGCCATAATGGCCTCTACTCCACAGGCCAGGGAGCCAATGTGAGTGTTCTGCCAGTTGCCAGGTTTATGTTTTTCCTTTTATACATCCCGAGAATGAGAAAATAACCACACAAGTGTCCATGTTGGCCCTACTGTGAGAGGGACTTGGGCCAGGACACACCACCCATCACCTGCCCTCCATAAGCTCCCATTCTGAGTGGTGGTCCTTGGTGATAGCTCAGGCAGGTCTCTGGGGATTCATGTCAATTCAGAGCAAATATCTAATAACTCCTGGGAGGTTTGTATATTTCCCTTTCTCCAGTCCCAGTTATCAGGGTAAATGGCCACAGTGTGTTCTGGGAAAGCTTTGGAAGAAAGTTCTTATTATACTCTGTGGCTGCATTATACTCTATGCTTGGAGGTTCATCTGAGGGCTCCGGGTCTGGAACTGGGAAAGAGGATAATTTGAGTTAGGTTTGTGCCCCCCAGTCCACATTTTTTTCTGCCTATATATGTCCGGCAGCATCTTAGTAGGCTACCCACTGATTTCATTTCTAAGGGTACCAAAATCAATTAAGCATAGCCACAAATCCCTGTGGTACCATTCTGCTCTTGTGGCTGGTGTATTGTGGTAATTATACCCACCTTGTGTATCGGATCAGTGGTGCTGATTGTTATTCTCCTTGAGCTCAGGGACTCTAATTCCAGTCAGCACCCTCAGGTCATCTTCTACCTGCGGAAGACAGCCACCACGAGCTTGTCATAGAGCTCTGTGCAGTTGCCCCTCGCACAAACTTTGCAATGCTTTTGTGTGTGGAGAGTGCTCCAAGATCTACCAGTGGGGCACGCTTGGGTGTATGTGTGTGCATGTGTGTGTGTATGTGTGGTTGAAGTGCGGTGAGGTAGTCTGAGCAGGTTGCACATATGTAGTACAGGTAGACCTCGGAGATGTTGCGGGATCAGTTCCAGATCACTGCATCAGAGCGGTATCACAATAAAGTGAGTCACATGAACTTTTTGGTTTCCCAGAGCATACAAGAGCTATGTTTATACTCTACTATAGTCTATTAAGTGTGCAATAGCACATGTCTAAAAAGTAATGTATGTACCTTAATTTAAAAATACCTTATTGCTAAAAAGTCTGAACCTTCAGCAAGTCATGATATTTCTGTACTAGTAACACCAAAGATCACTGATCACAGATCATCATAGCAAATATAATAATAATGAAAAATATGAAATATTGGGAGAACTACCAAAATGTGACACATAGACACAAAGTGAGCAAATGCTTTTGTAAAAACGGTGCCGATAGAGTTGCTTGACCCAGGGTTGCCACAGACCTTCAATTTGTGAAAAAGGCACTATCTGCGAAGTGCAATAAAATGAGGTCTGCCTGTAGATTGCTTCTGCTGTTCCCATCTCCCTGAGGCTTTGCCGGGAGGTTCTGATGATTCCCTCTGACTGGAGGCCACTGTGGAAGGCAGGAGACTCGCAGATGGGATTAAGGGGCTTATCAGCTGACCTTCAGATAAGGAGAGGAGCCTGGGTCAGCCAGGTGGTCCCAATGTAATCAAGCCTCATTAAACGGAGAAGAGAAAAGCAGGAGAGTCAGTGTGAGAAACAGCCTCTCGAGGAGGATTCAACCTGCAGACGCTGGCTCGGTAGATGGAGGAAGGGGGCTGAAGCCAAGAAATGCGGGGCATCTGGAAGTGGTAAGAAAACAGATTCTCTCTAGAGCCCCCAGAAAGGAATGCAGCCCTGCTCACACCTTGATTTTAGCCTAGTGAGACCCATGTTGGACTTGTGCCCTCCCAAGCTTAATGAGTCCCAGATCACACTTTATACTCTTGATATTACACCACCAAGTGTGTGGCCATTTACCACAGCAGTGAAAGGACATGATCTCAGCCACCACTGAATCCAAGTTTCAACTTGTGTCACTCCCAGGTTCCAGAGCAAACATTACATCCTGAGTCTCAGACCAGTACGGCCACAAAGATTAATTTAGCCTTTATCGGGTGAGGGGTAGGCTGGTAACTGTTTAACAAGCGGCAAGCTGGGGAGGAAATCCTGACTTACAGTGTTCGCCAATTTCCAGTTTGTAAATATTCTCCCCACCGCTCACTTCAAGCTGTGGACATCTTGTTACTGAACACAGATTTGGGAAGAGATGCAGAGCAGCCCACCGTTATGCAGTGTTTCCATTATAGAGATACAGTAGAGGCAAACAACCTCAAGAGCATGGATAATTGTACGGTGTAGTGAAGATAAATAGAAGTGATGCGTTTTGAGTATTACCTTTAGTCTTAATATACCTAACCGTAAGTTTATATGATTTAAGTTTTAAAAAGGGCTATGTCTAACAAGGATCTCAAAAAATTCTTGAAAATTTAACCATTGGCCCTCTCAAGGCCGCTCCCGCGTGCCACTGCTTAGATTTCATTCTCTTTCATCTATCAACCTTAGAACTCATTCTCATACACACTCCCTAGGCTCCTGCCCCACCGGTTGATGAGGTCAGAGCAGGCCTAGGGCTTATCTGGGCTACACTGAGATCTAAATCTTCTTGTAGGCCTGGAGGCTCATCCCGGTAGTCCTTGAAAGTTTTTCTGCAGGTGTAGGTAGCATCCTTGGATGGGAGAGGGTCGCAGATTTTAGGGGCAATGGGGGGTTCAGAATTCTCAGCTTCATCCACGTGTGCCCAAATACCCCACCTCGGAGTCCCACCCCTTTCCCGTCAGAGATTGCCTTTAGTGCCGTGGCTCTCAAATTGTAGCCTGCAGCAGAATCACCTGGAGGACTTGGTAATCCTCGGCAGCTGGGCCTCACCCCCAGCAGTCTGATTCATTAGGCTTTTGGTGGAGCTCAGAATTTGCATTTCTAACAAGCCTCCAGCTGACACTGTTGCTGCTGGCGTGGGGACTGCACTTTGAAACTGTCTTAGTTTGAGAGACGGGTGGGTTTGAATATCTACTTGTTGGTTGCAGTTTTGCAGCCCTGACAACCAGGTGTCGGGCTTGGGCCCCAGCTACGTTTCCCTGGGATTACAGGAGACGCAGGATTCCTTCAGAGCTGCCCTACAGGCTACCGGCTTTCCACTTCTGGTCTTAGTTGCGGATTCCTGGCTTTCACTTTTTCCTGTTTCTCTATACTCTCTCTTGTTCCATTAGAATAAGTCAGTGGACATTGCAATCTCTATAATTACTATTTTTCAGTTAGCCTTTGAAGTGTAACAAACCACCCCAGAACAGAATGGTATAAGAAAACAATCGTTTTACTTGCTCACGATTCTGTGGGTCAGTTAGTCACTCTTCTCAGGTCTGAGCCACTCGACTGGTGCTGGATGGTCGAGAATGGCATGACGGGGCCTCAGCTGGGATGTTGGAGATGACAGGGATAGCTAGGGTCTCTGTTCATGGGGCCTCATCCTCCAGGAGGCCAGCCTGGGTGTCCTCACATGGTAGCCTAAGGCTGCCCAAGAGCAGGAAGAGAAAGGCAAGCCATAAATGCAGAAATGCACAAGCACTTCTGCAGCTTCTGCTTGTGTCACATTTGTTAATATCCCAACAGCCAACAGGAAAAAGATGGCTAAGGCCAGAATCGGGGTGGAGAAATAAAGTCTAGCTCTTGGTAAGAGGAACTGCAAATGATTGTGTCTATTTTTTTCCAGTTTTGTTGAGACAAAATTGGATGTATTACACATTCCCCATGTCTTACACTCCACCTGTACTTTATCCTACGCAACAACTGGTGAATAGTGGGGTGATCATGATGCTACTTCATGTCATGAATTACCTGTGTTCCATTTCCAACAACAAAGGAGTTTGTCCATGAAGTCCTCAAATACACGAGCAAAACATTCTCACAAATGCATTTTGAGGCTTTTGTTTCCTAAGGCCACTTCTAAACTAATTCCTGAATCAGTTAGAGTCCTGGCAGGCCAAAGATGGCATACTCGAACTGGATACTTTGAGGAGCCTTTACTAAAGGGATTATTTACCAAGGTATAGGTGGAATACAAGCAAATGGGTCATGTTTAGTGCAGAGCCCTACAGGGATCTGTTGCCTCCTAAGCCTGAAGGGACAAGGAGAGGCCAGAATTTCTGGAACCCTGAGAGGGTAGCTGTAGAGATAGTTGCCTGACAGTTGCTGAAGCCTTCCACAGATGACACAGTCAGCTCCTGGTGACCCAACGGGGAGGGCACCAGGGGGATAAAAGCCTTAGCATCTCTGTTCTCTTGCCATCTGATCAACTGCTGGTGCCTCCCTTTGTCCAGTCCCAACTGACAGCAACAGAGAAGGGGGCATTAATTGATTCCCTACAGGTTAACCTCCAAAGGCATAGACAAAGTTGGTTGCAGGGGCACATAAGTGGCCTTATTCTGGGCAGAGCTGGCTGGGGTTAGATGGAGGCATAGTAACACTTCTTGCGACAACCATGTATAATTGTCACCCTTTCCAATTAATAGGCCACAGTCATGTGCCTGAGCTCATCAAGGATACATATCAACTCCAAGGAAGTTGCTGGTGGTCCCATTTTCTAGACAAGGCAACTGGGTGAGTAACCTGCTCAGCATCTTTGAGCTTTAAAGCCACACAACTGGTAAGTGGGGTTAGAACCCACTTGAGTTCTTTGGTTATATCACAAATGCCTCTACCCAGCTGAGGCTACAATGTAAGCAGACTCTTCAAATTATAATGAGTGGCTGTATCAGTTTTCTAGGGCTGCCGTAACAAAGTCTCACAAACTGTATGGCTTAGAGCAACAGAAATTTGTCTCAAGGTTCTGAAGGTGAGAAGTCTGAGACTGAAGTGGCAGCAGGATTGGCTTCTTCCTGAAAGCATCTGTTTCTCGCCTTCCTCTGAGCTTCTAGTGGTTTGCTGGCAATCTTTGGCATGTCTTGCTTGTAGATGCAACACCCTGCTCTTGACCGTCATCTTCAAGTGGTGTCATCCCCGTGCGCATGGCTGTCCCTGTGTCCAAATTTCCCCTTCTTACAAGGACACTAGCCGTTTTGTATTAGGGCCCATCCTAATGACCTCATTAACTTGAGTATCTGCAAAGATCCTATTTTCCGTTTCAGGTCACGTTCACAGTTACTGGGGTTAGGACTTCAACATCTTTTCAGGGGACACGATTCAGACCATAACAGCGCCCTATTATCGTTCATATCAGTTGTATTTATTGAGGGTACCGCACCTTATAGTGTTAGGAAGAGTCCATTTACAGTGCAATGAAGAGTTTAATATTGTTCGAGTATCGTGCTTTGGCTATATTATGTTCCCTGCTGCTCCAAGAATGTTGTGAAAACTACTGATCAAAATATGTTATTAACTACAACAATAGCTTCCATAACGGTACCAGGTAAATCAGAAATCCCAAAACAACAAATAGAAAGATCATGACAGACCCCGAGTCTTGGTTTCTTTTTACCAGGCTTGACTCTGTTGCAACCAGCAGGTGTCGCTGTTGCCCGCTCTGTGATTGTTCATTCTCAAAAAAGCCTTGGGTCAAAAAACAGCACTAGGGTCTTCCCTGGTGGCGCAGTGGTTGAGAACCCGCCTGCTGATGCAGGGGACACGGGTTCGTGCCCCGGTCCGGGAAGATCCCACGTGCCGCGGAGCGGCTGGGCCCGTGAGCCGTGGCCGCTGAGCCTGCGCGTCCGGAGCCTGTGCTCCGCAACGGGAGAGGCCACAACAGTGGGAGGCCTGCGTACCGCAAAAAAAAAAAAAAAAAAACAGCACTACACACACCACTGGATGAGAACAGTGTGTCTCAGGCTACTGTGACCCCAGTCTTTGCAACTGCTAGTCATTTTCTCATTCACCCGACTCCCCGATCCATCTGGGGACTTGTCCTCAGCAAAACGTGAAATCCTTTTCCCTTTTCTCTAGGATTCTGCTCAGTTTCTACCTTTGCATGTGCCACCTTGGGGGACAGCAGGCCAAAGACCCTGTGCTTGGGAAGTTAGGGACGGGGCCCCGGGAGGTCAAGTCTTCATGTTCCATAGTCCCCGTCACTGCTGTGCCCTGCAGGACAGCAGCCAGCAGTGGTTTCCTCGCAAGGGGCTGTTGGGATTATCATCTGTGATGATCCCCTGTGAAGCTTGGTGGGCCAACCATGAACAGCAGTTCCCATCTTCTTTTGTTAGAGCTAAGGGGGTTACTTTAAATCCCACTGGGTCTCCATTTCAAGGTTGAATTTAATATTTGGAAAGAAGGGTATAGGGCAGCACAGTAAGGGTGAGAGGCAGGGAGGGCTGGGGTCCACTGTCCAGAGGCGTGGAGCCCACAGGGTGACCAGGTCACTCAGAGACGCTCTCCTTTGCTCTGGCTCGTAGGATAACAGATGATGGGGAGGTGTGGCTCAGATAATAAAGCTCTTCCTTTCTCTCTACTCCCCTCACTCACCCCCACCCCGTGACCTCCCAAACCCACAAAAATACAGGGCTCCACAGGAAACCTGCAGAAGGAATCTGGCGCTGTGGGAAGGATAGGTGGGGCAGGGGATGAAGAGGAAATGGCAGCTGCTTGGGCAACCTGCAGGGGCCTGGAGGCCACATGGATGGGGCTGCTGTCCCCGGGAGGGGAGTGGAGGAAGAGCCAGGAGAGAAGGGAGGCGGAGGTCAGGGACACTGTGTGGCCACCTGTTCTAGATGTGGCTGGAGGGTTCTGCAGCAGCAGCATCTCTGTGGTGACCGGTGGGAGTGAAGCAGCCCCTTGTCATGGGTCTCCCACCTCAGGGATGGGTCACGATGACTCTAACCATTTTGGGGGGGTTGGTGCTAAGAATAGTCCTGATCTCAATACTCAAACAGATAAGGGCATTGGTATGATTTGCTCAGTCTTATATTTCTGTGCCTGTATTACTGTTCTTGCTTTGGAAAGGCAGTATGGTAAATGTGTAACAAAATCTGCTTTAATTTTTAGAGCTTTTGTAAGTTTCCAAACAAATAGTCATATATCTGAAAGAAATCTTTCTCAGACTATTAGTTCTGATTTTTAGTTAGGTTTAGACCCAAGATCATGGTGACATTTTTGGAAACTCAGATCAACTGGATGCGAGTTCCTTGGAGCAGAGGTCATTTTCTCATGTTGGTTTCTGCAAGGCTGAAAAACAAATAACGGAAATGATAGATTAGTTCTTGTTATCAGTGAAGATTTCTCCTTTTCTCCTCTCTAGTTGGAGAGACAAACCGATCATGACGATGACCCAGTACTTATAGTAACAGCCTCTCTCATAACTGGGCCTTTAGGGTGGGGAGTACAGCTTCTGGGATCTCTTCCTGAGAGGGGCTGGGTGAGCTGAGAGGGCTGGGCAGGGTCGAAAGGCATGAGAGTCCCTGGGGCAGCCCAGATACGAGGGGCTGCGGGTACAGATGCCAGTGTGGCTGGAAGGAAAGGGTAGACCCCGTGGGAAGGTTTGCCTGAGAGGGAGTGAGAGCAGGGGCTGTGTATTTTAGCGGGACTGCCCCTTGGCAGAGTCGGGGGCAGACAGGAAGGGAGGTGAGGATTCCTCGAGGTGGGGGGAATCGGTGTAGGAGGAATTGTAGACATTAGATGAGGACTGGTGAGGGCCAAAGCACACCGAGTGCATGGGGATAGAGAAGATGTGGTCTGATGCCCTCGCTCTCCAGGGGGTAGAAAGACTGGGCTCTGAGCACCGACGCCTGGCTAGCTGCTGGCTAGGACAGTGCCTTGGAGGGGCTTTTCTGAGGACAGCACTGCAGTTGGAGGAGGGGATGGGGCTGTCGACCATGCAGAGAAGTGAGTGGGTGAGTGCTGGAGAGGAGACCCTTGGGACTCTACACAGAAGGTTGGGAGAGGAGTGGAGACCATCCATGACAAGGTAGGAGCAAAGGTCTTAGAGGCCAGTTTGGAATCACTGGAGCTGCGTGGTTCCCCTGGCCTGCTCATCTAGGCCCAGCGTGTCCTTCCAGAGGAAGCACTGGCCCAACGGTGGTGCTGGTACACCCGAGCCTTTCCCGTCGGCTTCCCTCAGCGGCTATTACAAATCAGAGAGGATTCGATGAATGCAAGTGACTCTAAGGTACCATTACTGCCGTGCAGCTGAACCCTGGCTGCACAGTGGAATCACCTGGGAGCTTCAAAAAGCAGTGATGTCTGGGACCCTGATCTGACTGGTCTGGGGTGCAGACAGAACACTGGAATTTTTACAAGATCCCGAGGAGGTTCTAACGTGCAGCCAAGTTTGAGACCCACTGAGTGTGGCGGGCTTATATATGCCAGGCATTATACTGCTAGTTACTTCTGTACATGCATTATCTCATTCAGGCCTTGTAACCAGTAATTCTCAAAGTGGGGTCCCTGAACCACAGCATCAGCATCCCTGAGGACCTTGTTGGATGTGTGATTCTCTGGTTCTATTGAATCAAACTCTGGGCGTGAGACAGCAATCTTTTGGAGAATCATCCGTCATTGAGAACAACTGACCTAATTCAAAGGAGTGAATCTCTAATTGTGGAATTTGGGGTATTAGTAAGTTATGTTAAGAAATGTATTGGGGACAGAAAGACCCTCTCATTGCCTCCCAAATAATATCTACAAGAAGCTTTCCCACATTTCTTGCTTCTTTAATTCGAGGGTAAGTGGGTATGTTCTGTCTGTATCCCTCACTCTTTGATAGAATAAAAATCTGTTAAACATGGCAAAACAACACTGGTGATTACTTCCTTCTAAGATGACGCTTTTCTCCCAAGTGTCAGAATGAGCAAGTTTCATTGTTTTCTTTTCTCCTCAGTGTGAGGTATAGAGTTGGATGTTTTTTCCTCAACAGTTTTTTCTTTTTTTTTCAATTTTATTTATTTATTTTTTGGCTGCATTGGGTCTTTGTTGCTGCACATGGGCTTTCTCTAGTTGCGGTGAGCAGGCTTCTCATTGTGGTGGCTTCTCTTGTTGCAGAGCACGGGCCCTAGGTACGCGGGCTTCAGTGGTTGTGCCATATGGGCTCAGTAGTTGTGGCTCGCGGGCTCTAGAGCACAGGCTCAGTAGTTGTGGCGCACGGGCTTAGTTGCTCCACAGCATGAGGGGTCTTCCTGGACCAGGGATCGAACCTGTGTCCCCTGCATTGTCAGGTGGATTCTTAACCACTGCGCCACCAGGGAAGTCCCTCAACAGTTTTTTCTTTACAAAAGGCAAAAGAGCAATGCTCTCCCAATTCCTGAGCCTGCGGCACCCTGTGACGTGTTTGTCTCATGGGATGCCGAGAGCTCCCCCATCTGGCAGCTTCTGAGAGAACCTGGGCTCTCTTGTCTTTACTCTCCTCAATTTATTCTAGGTGTGGATGTCACGTAGGAGGTGAGGATGGTGTGAGGTATCTACTGGGTAACAGGCCTGACATTAGCCAAGTGTTACTGCCTCTGATTCCAGTGAACCATTTAGCTGCCTTTATTTCTAATCCAGAAGAAACTAGTAATGGGGGAATAAGAGGAACCAAAGCAGACTCACAGGTGCAGATGTTGGGGAGGGGGGGCTCCTCGGGTAACTGCCTTTTGCTTCGCCTGAATGATAAGGTTATTCTTCGGAACTCCTGGTGTTCTGCAAACAAGTACATTAGCAAAAAGCTGATTTTCTTTACTGTAGAACTTCTCAGGGCCTTTATCACACAAATGGGCCTTGTGAAGTTCCAGAGAGACAGCTACAGTGTGCAGAGTAATCTCACTTATAAGGCATATATACAAGACTGGTGTTCCGTGGACCACACTGTGGGGGGGACTGACTTAGTTGCAGCTGGCAAGGAACTAACCATCACTAGCAGTATCGATGAGGAAAGAGGAGATTCTGAAGTTGGGAATATAGTTCCTGTGGCCTCCTTGCTGAGTCAATGGGCAACATCTTCCCTCTTTTCTTACCTGCCTCAATTCTGAAGTTGTTGGTCCTGATTACTTTTCACCTCTAGTTTTCTGCTGGGCTTTAAATGGGGCAAGTGCATCTCAAACAGCACCAGGAATCTCTGTAGCTGCTGCTCATGGACAGTGTATCCCCTATCCATCAGCTATCAAGTCCTTACAGCCTGGAAGGAGGGAACTTGGCGAGGAACCTTTTCTCCCTCCCTCCTTTCCCATTCTGGTGAAAGAACAGCCCCGATCTAGAAGTACCATGGGAAGAAGATACTCAGCCCAGCTCTCAGAAGCACCCAGAGTAAGTCAGAGTGGACCTGGCGATGCCCTGGTGATGCAGATCTGGCGGCTGCTGGATAAAGTAGGCCCCCGTGCTGTTGTTGAAAGCCCTGCCTACAGATCCATTCCCAGTGGAAGGGGAATAAAAGATCCAGGGTCGGTCCCCAGTTTAAAGTCACGAGTAAGATGCTGAGGATTAAGGGCCTGAGGATCGCCAGTAGGTGTGTGTGTGTTTTGGGAAATATGTTGTGGATACCGTTGAGGCCCCAGCTCTGACTGAGCACCGGCTGTTGCCAGCTCCCAGCTGCCCTTCATCTCTAGAGAATTGCTTTGGCCAAATGGGATCCACCTTCTCGTCCACATGCCCAGCAGCCAACTGAGGCCGTTGACTGAGGGGCACGAGAGTACGGAACGCCAGCCCCCTTGCTCCAAGGTGGGACGCTTCTGGAATACACTCTGCCATTCTGGGTTCCCCATGGGCTCAGGCTCCAGCTGTGGTGACCTCCTGGCTAACTTAGCTGCCTTCCCTACTTGTCTTGCTTCCCTTACCTCCACTGTGGCCAGATCTAGCAAATAAAAATAACGACACTCAGTTCAGCTTAAATTTCAGTTAACCAATGAGTAACTCTTTAGTATAAGTATGTCCCAGGAAGTATTTGGGTCATACTTGTACTAAAGTTATTTGTTGGTTATTTGAAATTAAAGTTGAACTGGACATCCTGTGTTTTATCTGGCAACCCTGCTTGCACCCCTTCTCCTGAGAGTATGTCCCCAGTAAATCATTGGAACGAGAGTTTCTGTCTCAAGCTCTGTTTCTGGGGAGCTCCTGAGGACATGGGGATTGGGAGGGCAGGAAAGGAATAGGCACAGCTTGAGCTGCTCAGGACCCTTGACTCAAAGCTATTGATACCTGGGGAGTGGCCCGTAAGAGCTACTCTTGCAAGCAGAGCTCCAGGAATCTGAGGACCGGACCCAGATGTAGGTCTGCATGGCCCCTGTGAAGAGCAGTCGGGTCCCAGAGAGAACACCGTGGCCACCCAGTGTCCCCAGAGCAGGATGCACCTTCTTGGTTTTGACCTAATTAGGCATGAACTCTTGGTGAGCACAGATGCTCACCAAGATTTTTTTTTACTCAAATGATGCTTCCTTCGCAGCCTTTGTGGATTCTGGGACCTAGACTGCTAGTGTTACCCCATTGACTTGAGTCCTAACAGCAACAGTCTAGCTTCACTTCCTCACCTTTCAACACAACAGTCCTGTGGTTTTACCCATCTGTGTTCATCTGAGGAGCACATAGCTCTCTCCATGCACATGTTGAACTAGACCTGTGATATATGCCTGGTCTTATAAAACCAGTTCATCTGGGAACTTACCTGTCTTAGGGAAAAAATGTATTGCAGTGTGCCATTTTCTAGTATGGGGTGAGGAGTTCAAGCTCTAATGTGCAAATAAACCTGGGGATCTTGTTAAAATGTAGGTTCTGACTCAGTCAGTCTGTGGTGGGGTCTGAGACTCTGCATTTCCGACTGCATTGCGGCATCAGGTGATGCCAGGCATCAGTGTCCAACTCTTCTTAGAGATGGAAAACCAGCCCAGATGAGCACACAAGTGGCTGGCAGCAGAGCTGGAACCTGAACCCAGGTGGTCTGGCCCTGGGATGCATGTGCTTTATCACTAAATCGGGCGAATAGGGAAGCTGATGAAAAGACTGGGTGGACTGGACAGGTATATATTGATGAATTGACATCACACTGTGCCGGAAGACCTGCAGAAACCCATAGCAGTGGTCAGATCGTCTGGGTTCAAGTTCAGCTACTACCTATCACTTCATTAACTTCTTTAAGGTACTGTGAGGTGGGGTTGTGACAGTGACCCTTCATAGAGCTTTTGGAGGTTTCCATGGCTTAATGCATATTAAATGTTAAGCCCTGAGCCTGCCAGAGTAAACCCCTAATAACTAGTAACCACTATTATTTTATTTACTTATTTGTGGCTGCGTTGGGTCTTCGTTGCTGCATGTGGGCTTTCTCTAGTTGTAGAGAGCGGGGGCTACTCTTCCTTGTGGTGCGCAGGCTTCTCATTGCGGTGGCTTCTCTTGTTGTGGAGCACGGGCTCCAGGCACGTGGGCTTCAGTAGTTGTGACTCACGGGCCCAGCCGCTCCGCAGCATGTGGGATCTTCCCGGACCGGGGCTCGAACCCGTGTCCCCTGCATTGGCAGGAGGATTCTTAACCACTGCGCCACTGGGGAAGTCCCAAGTAACCGCTGTTATTAATGTAACTTCAGCCAGTTTTCCTTGTGCAAGCAAGGCGATGCTCTGTGAAGGACTTGCTGTGGTCATCTCGGCAGGCAGCTGAACGGGGGCTAGGCATGGCCTGGAACGGACTCCTTTACCGTCTGCTTTTCCTCATTGTCTTGCAGCAGCTTCTGTTTCTTTAGGGTGGAACTTAAATGATTACATTCTGGTCCTGCTACTTCTAGAAATATGCGTAGGCATGCTGCAGCTGACACCTATTACAAAAGGATAAAGGGTTTTAATGGGAGGCATCATTATACTCCAACGCTCAATATAGCAGCAACGACCTCTGTGCCCTCTAAAGGCATGTCATCATTGGGAAAATGAAGGGGAACATCAAGCCACTGTGGGAACAATCAGCTGGTGCAGACAGTCTACCCAGGCAATCAGCCCCGAGCCCTTTTTGCCTCAATAGAGTTGGTAGTAAATGCCTTCATTACCGCATCTTTATGGCAACTCCCCCGTCACTTGGCTTTTATAGACTGAGTCTCCCTGGGGTGAGCCATAAATTGCCCTAATTTTAATCCATCCAGACAGCGGGGCATTGCCTGTGTCCACTCTGAACATGGGTCCCCAGTTTCTCGTCACCTTTGGGGAGTAAGTGGGTCTTGGTACACTAAAGGCACTGCCGCTCACAGGAGAGTGTCGGGGTATCATTGGTCCTCAGGAAGCAAACAGTTAAAGCTTCCAAAAGAAAACAAAGTGCTGTGTGTCGCAAAACTTAGCTTTTTATTTTTAGCTATGAGTGCTACAGGAAATCATGACTCTAGATTATGATTCTCTAGGATGTGAAACTGGATGAGGTTTATTCTCATTTTTGAGTATAAAATAAGTTATTACTCATAGCAACCAAGGAATGGTCATTTAAACCACTTTTCTAGATGTGCGTTCAATAATCCCCCTTTCTAGAGGGTTGTATGACAGAATGTGTGGCAAGGGTGGAAATGCTCTGCATCTGCTCTGGGCAGTAAGGTAGACCGTGGTCCACCGTGGCTCCTGAGCCCACGAAATGTGACTTGTGTGATTGAGGGTAGAATTTTTAATTTTGATTAATTCTAATTTTTATTTTTTAATATTAAAAAAAATGTATTATTGAAGTATAGTTGATTTACAATACGTTTCAGGTTACAACATAGTAATTCAATATTTCTATGGGTTACTCCATTTAAAGTTATTATAAAATATTAGCTATATTCCGTGTGCTGTACAATATATCCTTGTACCTTAACTATTTTATATATAGTAGTTAGTGCCTCTTAATCCCCTACCCCTCTCTTGCCCCTCCCCACTTACCTCTCCCCCACCAGTAACCACCAATTCATTCTGTGTCTGTGAGTCCATTTCTGTATTATTATATTCACTTATTTATTTTATTTTTTAGATTCCACATATAAGAGATATACAGTATTTGTCTGACTTACTTCACTAAGCATAATGCCCTCTAGTTCCATCCATGTGGTTGAAAATAGCAGAATTAATTTCTTTTTACTAACTGAGTAATATTCCTGTGTGTGTGTGTGTGTGTGTGTGTGTGTGTGTGCGCGTGCGTGCATGTGTGTGTGTGTGTGTCACATCTTCTCATCCATTTATCTGTTGGTAGACACTTAACTTTTTTTTTATTAGGCGCATAGTGTAGTTCTAGAGAGAGAAGGAACTTTTGCATCACAGCTTCAGGAGGCTTAGTTAGCGTATGGAGTATTAGGAGAATCTAAAGTCAGCACGTTAAATCTAAACTATTGGCCAGCCAGCAAGTGATTTCCCCTACTAGCTCACTCCCTCCATGGGGGTGTTACTCTCTGAGGATGATAATGTAATGAATAAAATATCTTTTACTTGCCTAGCAGAAAGAATTAGTTGTTACAGTTCAGAGGCTTATAATGAACAAGGCTGTAAATTGTGAGATACTAGGCACCGTCATGTGACTCTCTTAAGGGACGGCAGAGAGAATTCTTGGTGTGGGCAATCGGATCGCCTTCATTCAGCATAGTATTGTATTTGCCCCCTCGTTTATTTTCTCTGTCTACCTTCTCCCCATTCTCCACCCGTGTGATTCTGTCCCACCCAGGGAAGCTCTGGGAATTTCTTATTTCCTGGTGGAAGTGATAATGATAATAATGTAGCATGAATGACTCTCAGTCCCCTTGGGTGTGAAGAAATGTCTTTATTTTCTTTAAATCAAATTGCCAAGCTGGTCAGGAGCTGAATCTCTGCATTTTGGCAGGCAGCCTGAGAGGCAGTCTCTTGGGTACCACACTGAGCCTTCCTCCTCTGATGTTCTGCCACCACTGGGGTACAGCCGGGGAGCTGGGCAGGAACCCTGGAGCTGAGAATGACCTCCATTCCATCGCTGCTTTCCCTGTCCACCCAGGGTGACCCCTCCATGAGCTCAGGTTTACAGAAACCACGGAGTGACAGCAAAGTGGTTTTGGTGCCCCTGAGTTAAGGAACATGATGGCCTGACTTCCCTCTTAGACTTGAGGAAGGAAAAGAATTTAGAGAACAAAACCCAAACTAGCCACATTTTAGGTGCTCGCCGGCCACACGTGGCTGGTGCTACTGTATTGGACGACATAGATCTAGAACGTTTCCATCCTTGCAGCAAGTTCATTGGTCAGTGCCAGGTTAGACCAAGCCCTGTGTTCGGATTTTATGTGCATGAACCCATTTAATTTTTTAGAGCATATAAATGAGTTAAGTAGTAGTAACATTCTCATTTTAGACAGGAGGAATAAAGGCCTGGAGAGGCTTAAGGTTAACCAGGTGCCTAATGGCTGAGTTGAGTTTTCAATCCAGGTCTCTCCAACTTCTAATCACATGTTACCTCAGCTCGTGAGAGTCTCCTCACTGCTGCTCCAGTGTGTGGCTTTCTTAAGACTGTGCTACGGGAAAATGTTCAGAATATCCTGTGAGAACGTTGTGGTTAGAAGAGATAGATGGTGTTTAATGACTGGAGAAATGGCTGCTTATCTCCGAGTGCAAGGCCCTATGTGAGAGCAGGCATTTCTGCCTTATTAGCTACAAATCTCAGCGCCAGAGAGATGTGGGAAACTCTGGTCTGTCCTCATTGCCTTAAATAACCAAAGATAAAGCCCAGACTTCTCAAACAAGGGTGTGATTGTTCGCCTCTCTGCTTTAAGAACAGCGTCAGTTATCCAGCAAATGGAAGCCTAATTGTGACCAGATTCAGGTCTCACCAGTTTGGTTCGGTAATAGGGACCTGTCTGGGCCTGAGTCTCAGCATCCTCCCTCTACCCCCATCCAGGCCCTCCCGCAGGCTCAGCTCCCAGGTCTTGCTGACTGAAACTAGAGCTCTAGGCTCAGGTGGGCTGCGCAGGCCCCCGAGTGGAGTGGGAGGAAGGCCTCTGTGCTTTTCCTATACTTTTGGATTTCAAGGGGGTTTTGAACAGACAGCTTGGTTCTCCCAAGATGAGTGGTTCATTCACAGAAATCACAGGTCTAAATAGGACACCTGCTGAGAGAAAGCAGAAAAGAGCAAAGGAAGACTAAAAAGAGGAGATTTAAAAAGAAATCTTTAAATTAATTTCTCCCCATTTATGTTTTGTAGACTACACGTGGATTACACTGGAAGCATTTAAAAAGATTTAACTCTTGTTAATGGGCCACAAAGCTACATAAACAAAAGTTTGCCTAGATGTGGGGTTTTCAAAGGGCAAATGCAAGTGAGGATCTATTTTATGAAGCCAAAAATCCTTGATCTTAATGAGTGAAATTCTTTTTTTTTAATTTGCTTTATTTACTTTATTTTTATTTTTTAATTGAAGTATAGTTGATTTAAAAACATTGTGTTAATTTCTGCTGTACAGCAAAGTGATTGAGTTATTATATGTGTGTGTATATATATATATATATATACACTCTTTTTTATATTTTCCATTATGGTTTATCACAGGATATTTTTTTTCTGAATTTTAGAATTTTTATTTTTTTATACAGCAGGTTCTTATTAGTTATCCATTTTATACATATTACTGTATAGGTGTCAATCCCAATCTCCCAATTCATCCCACCACCACCACCCCCCGCCACTTTCCGCCCTTGTTCTCTACATCTGTCACAGGATATTGAATATAGTTCCCGGTGCTATACAGTAGGACCTTGTTATTTACCCATTCTACATATACTAGTTTGCATCTGCTAACCCCAAACTTCCACTTCACCCCTCCCCCACTCTCCCTCCCCTCGGCAACCACCAGTCTGTTCTCTATGTCTGTGAGTCCATTTCTGTTTCGTAGATAAGTTCATTTGTGTCATATTTTAGATGCCACATATAAGTGATATCGTATGGTATTTGCTTTTCTGACTCACTTCACTCATCTTACCCAGGTTCAGATTTCATCTGTACTATAATCTATGTGACCTTGGACAAGACACACTTATCCCCAATCAGTTTCCTCAGAGGATAGATGGCATTTAGTTATCAAAGCTGACTGCCACCAACATGTTGAATTACATCATCTAGGAGCATCTGGAGGAGGGAGGAAGTGTCAGGGGAAGGGAGGGACTTAGTGGGAAGCAGTCAGGGATCAGTAACAAAAATCTAGGCCAACTTCAGGCCCGGCAAGAAGGATCAAAGAGGAAATCGAATCCTGTAGTCTGCGTCAAATACAAAAGCAAGCGTCTGAGTGTGGCAGACACACCCTAAGATCACCCCCAATGAGTCAAACCCTTGCATATCCCCTTCCTCTTGAGTGCAGTTAGAGCCTATGGTTATTGGTTATTTCTTCTAACCGATAGAAGATGGCAAAAGCCATGATGTCACTCCTGCGGCTGGGTTACATTGTGTGGCGAAGGCGATGGATGTTAGCAGGTAACTTAGGTAATTTAGCAGACTGGAGAGAGAGACTCCCTCTCTGTGGCTTTGACATAATAGGCTGTCATGTTGTGAGATGACCACACAGCAGGGAACTGTGGGTGACCTCTAGGAGCTGAGCGTTGCTCCCAGCAGAAAGCAAGGGCCCTGAGTCCTACAACCACAAGCAGCTGGATTTTGCTGAAAACTTCAGTAAGCTCGGAAGCAGATTCTTCTCTAGTCGAGTCCCCAGATGAGAACCCAGCCCAACTGACAGCTTGGTTGTAGCCTATGGACCCTGAGCAGAGGACCCAGCCAAGCCATGCCCAGACTCCTGAGCCGCAGAAACTGAGAGGTGATACATGGGTGTTGGTTATGCCCCAAGTTTGTGGTGACTTGTTATGTAGCAACAGAGAACTAATACACTGAGGTTTGGGGGAACTACCACTAGCTGCCTGAAGTGGGGATAGGGATCCAGCTACTCAAGGCCCCATTTGGAAGGTAGCCCAGGAGTCCAGCCTGGCCACCCACGGCTGCGTGCAGCAGGGCCACCCTTGCTCCAGGCAGATGTGACTCTTTAAACCATGCTGTGTATAAGGCAGTTGCTGCTGGTATCCTGACCACCACCCACCCACTGGCTGACAGAGACAGCCGGGTGCCCATTAGGAGGAAAAGCACAAATGCCAGGACAGGAAGCCACTCCTTGGGGCTGTGGTGGGGATGAAATGAGCTGATGTATATACAGCCCTGCCTTCAAGCCTGGAGGGGCTCAGGTATATGGTATTTTTCTCCTCCTGTGAGAGATGAGGATACTAAGAGGCTTGTTGGACAATTGCAGACGGATACCAGGGAGTTGATCTTACTTCCAAATATGATGGTTCATTCAAAGCGTATGTGACTAGTTGTTTAGCAATCGGGAGAGGTTTGTCATTTGGCTTCAGATCCTGTCACCTCCTAGGGCAAGAGCTCAGACAGCCACTTGTCTGGGACTTATCTCTGCCCTGAGATGGTGAGCTGTTGGGCAGAGGTGTTCAGAGCTGTCTAGTCAGGTTGAGGGATGCCCAGATGCTACAAGTGACACAACTCCACGGCTCTGCTATGTAACTGTGTTAGATGAGGAACATCAGAATCTCTGGGGATGGGAACCGGGCATCAGTATCTTTTATAACTTCCCAGATTATAACCGCTGAACTAAAGGGTCTTTTCTATGTCATCTCTAGCATGTAGGCCAGATATTCACTGATCCCTGGATATCATATATATTTGCATATATAAATGTATATGTGTATGTATATATACATACACGTATACACTTTGAAGGGAGCTATATAGATCTCTAATACATTTTACACATATCTATACCATCTCCCTTCAAAGTGATAGGCAATGAATTTAGCATCCCATAACTGTTCATATTACCCTTTTCCAACTTTAACAATAGAACAGATCATTCACTGGTGACCAATGGGTTCTAGCAGTAGAGCAGGACTATACTTTCCCATTGTTTTCTGTTTGCTGTCACCACCGTTATAGCTCCGGGCTCGGACTCATGGCATGGTCTGGTCTACATGCTGCTCTGGCATGACCTGGGCCTCTGGAGCACCTGCTAACCCTCCAGCCTGGGGCTGTGGGGTGTCATGCTGGGGATCTCAGCCCTAACCCTGCCCCACAGCCATCTGTGGAGCAAAACCAGCATCTTCAATCCGAAGAATCCAGTCTTCTCCCAGACCTACTGAGTTGCCATCAGACTTTGGTTAGGAGATAGGTTTTTGAGTTTTTCCAAACGTTTTAGAATTACATTGTTTCTGTGCTATCCTTGGACTCAAGACACAGATTCTATGTTGTCTCATTCCCCTTTGCTGGTTTTTATAAGAAAGTTGGGCGGTAGAAGTGGCATTGGAAATCAAGATAAAAGTCCTGTGCGCCTTCTCAGGTTCCCTTGACTGTCTCCTCTCTCTTGTTTGGCACCTCACCTGTTCCAAGTTGCCTTCTATATCCGGGCTGAGATGAAATGCAACAATTTGGAACATGGACTCTGGTTTTCTGAGAGACCAACAAGGAGTTTGGACGATAGGACCGTTGCTCAACTGGAAATAGGAGATGGAGACCCTCCCCTTTCCCCTCTAAGGACTGCTCAGAGTTGCAGTTTCTCCCCACAAACATCCCAGAAAAATCCCACTGTGCCCAGTGAACATGCCTGCTTGACAACCTGATGTGATCAAGTTGCATTGGTCACAACTACCGTGAACTTAGGTCTGTCCTCCTGAGGCCTTAAGAAGCTGGCCTAATGCCTGGAGACAGGGACAGTGATGCTAATTCTCTCATCCCCAAAGTCCCAGTAATCCCTGAGCCTCAAAACATAAACATTTCCAAAGTGTCTTGAGCCTATTAAAAGTATTCCCACCTAGATGGTGTCTGCCTGAGTATCTGTTTTTTGTTGGTGGTGGTTTTTTCTCTCTTTTTTTGGTAGGTAGCCCGTTCTTCCATTAGCTAGAAACATATTCTTTTAAAGTAGTTATTTCCAGTGATTCATATCATCAACGTGAAAACATTTTATATTAATCAAAATTGGCGTTTACCTTGTGAGCTAACTGAAGAGTCAGGGACCAGTCTCTTCATACAATAGCTAACACCTTAATAAGGTAAACTATCTGCCTTCGGATTAAAAAAAGTTTTCTTTTAAACCCTGCCTTGTGGGAAGATAGAAGATGTAGACAGCCCTGTGAAATGTCACAGTTGGGCAGCATCTTCAGATGGCAGCAGATGGTTTTTACTTCGTTACCCACTAATAGTTTATTTATACATTCAGCAATGGGAGTGATTTTCCTCAAAAAACGAGGCAACTGGGGATTCTTAAGACCAGGCCTCACAACTCTTGCTTTGGGTGAGATTCCTCTGCATTGCTTTTCTCACAAAAATTCTAGAAGGGTTTGCAGACATTCTAACAGCTTGTGGTACCTCCGGGAGAACACATTGCCCCCTCCCAAACCTGCACTTAGAAAGTGTAAGTATAGCAGAGGCTGGGAAGGGGCACAGCCCACCAATGGGGCCTTGTCGCTATGTGAGGCTTGGAGCTGTGTGGGAGACAGACAGAGCTAGCTGCATGTATTCAGCGGGAAATCCTGATTTAGAAGTTTAAAGAAGGAAAGAGGGAGGAAAAAGACTCTAGGATTCCTGACCCAATTTGAAGATGAAAATAGGACTAGGGAAATGATTTAGTAGTCTAAAATGTGGTCCCCTGACCCTATTCTTGCAGCCCAGATTGGCTCTTTAATAATTTTTTCTTTTGCTAGAGTAAGGGATTGTGTGGGAGAAATGAGAGTTTTATGGTTTGGGGGTAACATTTTTATTTTTAGGTACTTTTAGACTGAGAAGAGTTGCAAAAATACAGAGAGTTGCTGTGTATGCTTTACCTACTCCCCCCATGTTAATATCTAATAAACACTGAATATTTATGTAAGCTAGGAAATCAACCTTAGTACAATATATTAAATTTACAGAGTTTATTTGGATTTCACCACTTTTTCCACTACTGTTCTTTTTTCTATTCCAGGATCCCACATTTCATTTAGCCTTCCCCCATCAGTCTGTCATCCTCTTAAATGAACTTGATGCATTTTGAAGAGCTCTGGTCAATTATTTTATAGGATGTCCCTCCATTGGGGTCTATCTGATGTTTCCTTGTGACGAGATTCAGGTTATGCAGCTTGGGGAAGGGTACAACAGAAGGGTGCCCTTCCTGGTGCATCCTATCAGGGGTACACGACTTTGATGTGTGTTACTGGTGATGTTAACTTCAGTCACTTGGCTGAGGTGGTATTTGTCAGGATTCTCCATCATAAACTCACTCTTTTCCTCTTGCAATTATTAAACATTTGAGGAGATACTTTGAGAGTATGCAAGTCCTGTTTCTGCTTAAAGTCTTCCCCCTGATTTTTTTTCTTTTCCATTATAGTTTATTACAAGATACTGAATATAGTTCCTTGTGCTTTCCAGTAGGACCTTGTTTATCTATTTTATACACAGTAGCTGGCATCTGCCAATCCCAAGCTCCTACTTTGTCCCTCCCCCAACCCCACTTTCCCCTTTGGTAACCATAAGTTCGCTATGTCTGTGGGTCTGTTTCTGTCTTGTAAATAAATTCATATTCTAGGTTCCACGTATAAGTGACATCATATGACATTTGTCTTTCTCTGTCTGACTTCACTTAGTGTGATAATTTCTAGGTCCATCCATGTTGCTGCACATGGCATTATTTCATTCTTTTTTATTTGTCCCCTGATCTTAGCACCTTTCGGTGGATCTTTTGACAATAATTACAGTGGTGGTCTAATAATGACTTTCTACTTCCGTCATTCTTTCTACATTTGTTGATTGGAATCTTTCTGTTAAAGATGACTTGTCGGGGCTTCCCTGGTGGCGCAGCGGTTGAGAGTCCGCCTGCCGATGCAGGGGACACCGGTTCGTGCCCCGGTCCGGGAAGATCCCACATGCCACGGAGCGGCTGGACCCATGAGCCATGGCCGCTGAGCCTGCGCGTCCGGAGCTGGTGCGCCGCAACAGAGAGAGGCCGGTGTACTGCAAAAAAAAAAAAAAAAAAAAAAAGACTTGTCCATTCTCCCTCATTTATTTATTCAGTTATTTATTTACAGCAGTATGGACTCAGATATTTATCTTATTCTTTTGGTTATAATCCAATCATATCATTTAGTTTGTTGCTCAAATGGTTCCATCCTTGGTCCTTGGGAGCTCTTTCTGGTGGTTCTTGTGCCCCTTTGATATGCCCCCATCTCCTTTGATATAATTTTTAGTACTTCCTTACTTTCTGGCACCACAGGATAAGCCTGGAGCTCATCTTGCTATTTTTTTGCTTCAACTCTAGAATCAACCAGTTCTCCAAGGAGCCTTGGCTCCTTTCAGTGGAGAATGGTATTAGAAGCCAAGATCTGGGCAGTGGGTGTACTAATTTGCCCCTGGGGTGGTGTTGCTTCTGGCCTGTCTGGAATCTATACATACATGTATACTAACTCATGTATATACACACCTCTGTTTTTATTTCTCTATTTGTCTCTGTGTGTGTATCTTTTAAGATGCAAGTCAATATTGGTAACTCTGACTCGCATTCTAGCACCTGAGGGTTCACTCTAGCATTCTTCCATTCCTTATTTGTAACTTCTTTTTCCAATATTGAGAAATTGGCTGTAATTATTTGTAATTAGTGTTTCCTCTCTAGTATACAAATAGTTTCTAAATTCCTAAAGCTTGACCCTGTGAGATACAGATTTACCAGCTAGAGTACAGTGTGTGTGTGCAGTTATTTTTGACTTTAGCCTCACAGTATCCAATCAAAACTTTCCCAGAGTGGTTTTTTTTTTGTTTTTTTGTTTTTTGCAGTATGCGGGCCTCTCACTGTTGTGGCCTCTCCCGTTGCGGAGCACAGGCTCCGGACGCGCAGGCTCAGCGGCCATGGCTCACGGGCCCAGCCGCTCCGCGGCATGTGGGATCTTCCCGGACCGGGGCACGAACCCGCGTCCCCTGCATCGGCAGGCGGACTCTCAACCACTGTGCCACCAGGGAAGCCCTCCCAGAGTGTTTTAGCAGGTGATACTGTAGGTAGTATCATATGGTAGGTGCATATTAACTTTTAAGAAGCTGCCGAATGATTTTCCTAAGTGACTGTACCGTTTTGCATTTCCACCAGCAATATATGAGAGTGCCAATTGCTCTGTATCTTTGCCAGCACTTGGTATGGTCACATTTTTCAAAAAGTAAACTACTTAGACTCTTCCTCAGTTTCCTCATCTGTAAAATGGAGGTAATAATTGTACTTCCCTTATTTAGTTGTATGAGAGTTAAATGAATCAATATATGTAAAGCAGTCAGAATAGGGTTGTCAGATAAAACAGAGGGCATCCAGTTAAATTTGAATTTTATATATTTTTTTAGTATAAATATGTTCCACATAATATTTGAGACAAACTAAAAATAGTTTATTTAAAATTTGAATTTAGTAAACAAGAGTACAGCACATCCAGTTAAATTTGAATTTCATGTAAATAAGTATTTTTAAGTATAAATATGTCCCAAATGTTACATGGAACATATTTATACTAAAAAACTATTTATCTGATGTTTTAGGGGCTACCTATTCTCAGGCCTCCATGTAGGTCCAAGAGGGTCAGAGCTCTTTGCCAAAAAAATGTTCAAATATCCATGAAGAAGATGGAGAAGAAATTCAGAGGGTCTCAGGTGATGTGGAGCTATATTTCTGATAGGGTATTTTTAAGTAAAATTTGTATTGAACATATATTTTTAAAAAGGTGAACAAAACGGAAGTGCACAGCTGGATCCACTTTCACCCAGTAAGCACACCCAGGGACCCTCAAGACATAGCATAGGGCTTCCCTGGTGGCGCAGTGGTTGAGAGTCTGCCTGCCGATTAAGGGGACACGGGTTCGTGCCGATTAAGGGGACACGGGAAGATCCCTCATGCCACGGAGCGGCTGGGCCCGTGAGCCATGCCTGCTGGGCCTGCGCGTCCGGAGTCTGTGCTCCGCAACAGGAGAGGCCACAACAGTGAGAGGCCCGCGTACCAAAAAAAAAAAAAAAAGACATAGCATATTACTAAGCTGCTCTTTTGACTTGTAATGTAGTAGACTAGTTTGGGGCTGGCTGGCTTTTAAGCAGGTTTAAGATACTGCTATTTTTTCCCCAGCAGATTACTTGGGAATTTCCTGAGAAATTTCCTCTCAAAGTGACTTCCTCAGGGATTTCTACTTAAAAGTAGGTCATTATTCTTTTGAATAAAATCAGCAAAGGGAGGCAAGTCCAAGCCAAGTACAGGGATCTTATAAATAAGAGTCTGTCGGAATGCTGGCACGTGCTTCATTGATTGGAAGAAGCTGTAATTATATGTCCTCTTAAGTCTTTTACAAAGACCAGGTAATGACAGCAAATACGTCCATAGCCTTAACCCTGTGCTAGATGTTTGAAGCCCTTTACATTTATTAACTCATGAAATCCATACAACAACGCTATGAGGGAGGTATTGTTATCCCCATTTTTCAGATAAGGTAATCAAGGCACAGAGAGGTAAAGTAACCTGCTTGTGGGCAGCAAGTCGCAGGGCTGGGATGTGAACCCAGGCAGTTTGGCTCCAGAGTCTGGGCCTTTAACAACACATCCTACAGCCTCACCAATTTGGTTCCCTCTCGCAGCTCTATTCTCCAAGCTGGAAGCAGCGCTCTTACTCATTTTGCTTTCCTGAAGTACATTTTGCATTATCTTGAACACTTGGTGGAACAAGTGAGTTTTGCCTTTCCTCATAGTGGTAATTGGCCTCAGCTTGGCATCTAAGCACATGGTATTAAAGAGCACCCAGTTGGATACAGGAGTCTGAGGTGCAAAGCGAGTCAGTAGAGCAAACCCTCAGTAAACCCAAGAACAGCCATCCACACAGCATCAGGGGACAGAGAGGGGGAGAGAGGTGCTGGGCAATGATCTGAGCCAGAGGTCTCCAAACTAACTGGAAAGGGGATTGCAGCTAATGGAGCACTGATTTCTCATTGCAGGTGATAAATCTTCCTAATGGCATTTCAAACGCATTGTTCTAAATTTAAATATTTTAATATTAATTTATTCTAATGCCACCTCAAGTGGATAATGAACAATATCATCAGCTGTATTAAAAAGAGAAAAGAAAAATCATAGGCAAATCCTCGCAATTTCTCCATTCTGGCAGTGAATCTGGGGAGAGTAAAAAAATTTCCAACAAAACTCATTTATTTTCAGTTGGGGAATGATGTTAGTCAAAATCGTAATAAGTATAAATGACTATTAAATTTTTAGCATTTTGAGGAAGACAAGGCACGGTTGGCCATTTCTCGGGGAGTCTGAGTTTTGGCTGTCTGTACAGCATAATAACAACGACTATTACCAAGTATTTACTGTGCTTTATACAGATTATCTCATTTAATTCCTCTAACAATCATATGACGGGTGCTCTTTATCCCTATTTTATAGATGGCAAAACTGAGGTTTCGAGACTTAATGCATAACTTAACTAAATATTGGGACTGGGATATGTCTGATTCTGGAACCTGGGCTCTTAACCATGGTCTCTCACGACAGTAACATGTTTGCACCATCAAGAAAATTAAGCAACCACAGCAACATGTTGTTTTTATTTTCCCCCCAAAGAGAGATGGTGCAAAGCGGAGCATGCTGCGGGAAATGTGAGCATCCCAGACAGCGCTGTGAGTGGGTGGGGGAAGGGCAGCTGAACACTGGAGCGGAACTGCCCAGAGAGCACGCTCAGCGGCTGGAGGGAATGAGCCCCGTGGAAGCTGAGCTGAGCCTCTTTAGAGCTGTGCCTTAGCCGAGTGCTACAAGGTGATACCCAGGATGAGAGGGAAGCAATTCCTCAAGGTCTAGGGTTGCCTAAAAAATCTAGCCCTGCTAGCTTCTTTGGTCATGGAGCTAAAACAGCCAGGAGAATGACCACAATTTTCAGTTACCCCTGGAATGTTTGACCTCCTGTGTCACCTCAGTTTATTGCCTCCCAGCCCCAAACACACCCTTCAACATGCTCTGTGATAAACATGGGATTTCTTTAAGTATTCCTCCTTTAAAGTGAGCAATAAGTAAAATTATATATTTTTAATAATACACACACACACACATATATATAGTAAAATAACAATTAAAAAAATAAGTGACCTTATAGCCTAAAGCTTGCTCATTAGAGGACGCTGGAGGGCCTCTACAGGAGGAAGAGGCTCTCCTGTGGCTTCTGGGGTGGGCCAGGGCCTGGTGGTGGATGAGGTCACCTGATAGAACCTGTGCCAGCCTCAGGCCCAGAATGTGGTCCCTCTGCAACTTTGCAGCCTTGGCCTGGAGATCACTCTTCTGCTGCTGTCTCTCATGAGAACCAGAGCCCCCCACTGAACCCGCCAGCGCCGGGACACCCACTCCATGCCCCAGCCACCAGTTCTGATGGTCAGTTCCCCCAGTCTACACCCCAGAGAGTGGCCTGTTATTTGTCCAGCAACTCAGACCAGCTCCGCAGCAAGCTTCCCTGCTATGTGGTGGGCTGCACCCCCCTTCTCCAACCAGTGAACCCCTTCCAAGTTTGTCCTTCCTGGGTACTCCCCCTCAGCCCTAGGGCGCCATATGGAGTTTCCTTATATCTTCCGGTCTTTTTTCATAGTAATAATTCTTTATATTAAACTCCCTGTTTAACCCACTGTGTGTGTGTGTTTTTTTTTAAATTAAATTAATTTATTTTATTTATTTATTTTTGGCTGCGTTGGGTCTTCGATGCTGTGCGCAGGCTTTCTCTAGTTGCGGCGAGCAGGGGCTGCTACTCCTTGCGGTGCGCGAGCTTCTCATTGTGGTGGCTTCTGTTGTTGCAGAGCACAGGGTCTAGGCGCACGGGCTTCAGTAGTTGTGGCACGTGGGCTCAGCAGTTGTGGCTCGTGGTCTCTAGAGCTCAGGCTCAGAGGTTGTGGCGCACAGGCTTAGTTGCTCAGTGGCATGTGGGATCTTCCTGGACCAGGGCTCGAACCCGTGTTCCCTGCATTGGCAGGCGGATTGTCAACCACTGCGCCACCAGGGAAGCCCCCACCGTGTGGTGTTTATCATCTGATTAGACCTAAACTGCTACACTTGCCACAGGACTGCCTACCTGAATCAAATTATGATATTGTGGTAGAAAATCTGGGTGCTAAAACAAAATTTTGTATTTTTTAAAACTTATTTCGCCTTTTTATTTTATTTTTGGCTTTGAAGGTAGTTTTAGGAACAAATTTTCATCTATCTAATCTCAATTCATGTTGTATAAGATGTTAATTATTAGCAAGGAGAAGCTTCAGTGGTTGTAAATACGATGTTTCCAGAATATTAGCTTATTACACCCTACCTTAAAACTTCTTTGCCTACCCATCCCCTACTGGATAAAATAAAAACTCAGCACAGCTTCTAATGCCCTCCATAACTCAGCCCTTGCCTCCCTTTTTGTTTCATGTCCTGCCATCACAGCTGTGCACTTTATAGTCTACAAAAATTAAAGTCCTACATTCCCCTCTGCTATGTTTTTCTTCTGGCCTCCATGCCTTTGCCTATTTGGTGTATACTTTGACTGAAATACACTTCCCTCCATCCTGACTACATCCTACCAAGGGGTGTGTTGGGAAATGTTTAACAACCATCTCTCCAGGGGGAAAAAGCTTGGTTTGTAGGGCTTGCTGATTTCTGAGGTGTGAATACTCAATGCCACTGCTGACTTCAAGTTACCAATCTGGTCACTAAATGCAGAATTGGGAAAGAATGTATGTAATTGGCTTTTGCAAGCCAGTGTGAGTGGCTTCAGTCCACCCTCGACTCTACCTATCTGCTCAAGTACCAACTCTTCCAGGAAGCCTTCCCTGATTACAGCCTGCTGGCTGCTCTCATGACATACTGTGCATTTCTCTATCATTTCCATTTAATACACTGACTTATACTTTTCTACATCTGTTTCTTTCCCAGACTCAGCTCCAGGAAGACAGGGATCACATTTTTTCCTCTAAGTTTTTGGCACCTAGCACAGTGCCTGACATACAGTTGTTACCTGATCCATGTTCATGGAATGAATAAGTATAGCTCTGCCTTGCCAAATTGAGGGATTTTTTTCTCCTTCAACTGGATCATGTTGTGTACTGTTCTTAGCAGTGAGCCGTATCCAAACAACCTAGTGGAATGGCTCATCTGGGCTTGTTAGAAATGAGCGGTGAAGGTTGGCTGGGTGAGAATTTGGTCAGGATGGGAAATGGCTGGACAGCTGGTTTCTCCAGCTGGCTCTTGGTGCACAGAACACCCAGATTTCAGTGTAGAGCAACACCACTAATTACAGTGCCTGCTAACCTCATGGACTTTCTTTTTCTAATACTATGTCATTATACAGGCAGGCGGGACCTCGCCGTTGACTTTGCACTCTCTAAACCTCAGATTTACAAAACTTGCCCATCGGTTTGCTCCTACTCTGTACTTGACCTAAGCCCTCCCACCAACTGCCAGTTGCACTCACATGGGAACTGTGTTACTAATGTAAGCTGGCATCAGCAAGATATATATAAAGAAAGCTCAGATTCAGAAATAGCTAGTACTTCCTTTGCATCTTGCCAATAGTGTATATCATAGAATCATAGGCTTTCAGAGTTGAGGCTAACTCACTGGTGAAGACACTTACCCCAGGATCCAGTTCCCTAATCTGCAGGCTTATGCCTGGGGCACACCGCCCATTGTAAGGCATCCACTCTCCTTACTGTGGCGTTCAGGGCCCTCCATGCTCTGGCCTCAACCTTGTAATTGCTAAAATGACTTAACCACAGGGTGTGGCACCCTCAGGGTACACAAGGGATGCAGCTGGTTCATTGTAGCAATTGTGGCTAAAAGAGATATCATTGGCTAATTGCGCTTTTTACTTAGGATGTTCACCTTTTCTGCTTCCTAGGTCACCTTATGTTTTCTACCCCAAGTTCAAAGTCAGAACTCTCTTGTATTGCTTTTCTCTCCACGGTGAACAAAAGTGAAGTCCTCAATACTGAAGGCCTAAGTCTACCTCTCAGATCTAGGTTAAAACTACTCACTTTACAGCACTCAGAGCTCTAATTGGTGGATCCTCCAGATTCTTTCCTTATATAAATATAAACTTATATAAATCAGCCTTTTCTTAACACAGACTTCAGGGTCAAGTTTGGACAGAAGCCCTCCAGCCTCACTTTGCTCTGGAGCGGGTGTTCTCAACCTTCACCATATATCAGAATCACCTGGGGTACTTGTAAAAAAAAAAAAAAAAACCCACGGATGCCTGCTCCACCTGCATTCTAAATCTACTGCTCTTTGGTGCGGCCAGGGACTGGTATGATTTAAGTCTCCTCCGGCAGGGAGCTGGGGTCTGCTAAGGGGTTCCCGTCTCTTCCAGCCATCCCTCTGGCATTTGCATCTTCTGATCCCTTACGATTCCTTTTTGGTCTAAATGAGACTCTGTTTCCCGCTCTCTTATGAGTTCGCATCTCCAGAAGATTGGTCTGGAGCTTCCAATTTCCCATTTTTTATGCCTTGGGGAATCAGACCTTTCGTCTAGGTTACCATCTTTCCCCTTATTAGCCACCATCAGCCCCAACACCGTTTATAAGTGGACAAAGGTAAATACCCAGTTTGTGCCTCATCCCACATTTGGAATAGATGATTGCTATGATTCAATCAAGACATTCAAGAAATGTTTCTTGAGTGCAGAGGACACACCAATTCCTGGGCTAGCCCTAGGCTTATACAGATGAATAAGAATGTTTTATTCCTGCTTTCAAGAAACTTAACCTTGAGAAGGAAAACAGATAGCCAAGCACATAAGTATCAGGCCCCATGACTGGGAAGGGCGGGTGCCACTGGAGTCCTTAGAAGTGGCGCTGTCCTGCTGTTGATTTTTAAGCAGGATGTCTCCTTTAGAAATTGAGACAGACAATCTGAATGATCTCAGAGGAGCATTCCGTAATAAATTCAAGCCCTGAATCTTTTCCTCAGCTTTAGAAATGTTTGACTTCAACAATTAACGTGGCAGAGGGAAAGGAGAACATTTATTTTAAGTGGATTAGATTTTTTTATTTTGGGTACTAGAGGTAACTTCATTTCTTTACTGAAATATAGTTGACCTACAGTGTTAATTTCAGGTGTACTACAAATGACTTGACATTTACCTATGTGATGAAATGATCGCCACCATAAATCTAGTAACCATCTGTTCCTAAAGTTATCACAGTATTATCGACCATATTCCTTACAGTGTACATTACATGCCTGTGACCTATTAATTGTATAACTGGAGGTTTGTACCTCTTAACCACCTTCACCTATCTCACCCAACCCTCCACTACTCTCCCTTCTGGCAACCATCTGTTTGTTCCCTGTATATATGAGTCTCTTTTCATTTTGTTTTGTTTGTTTACATGTTTTTTAGAATCCTAATATAAATGAGATAATGTGGTATTTGTCTTTCTCTGCCTGACTTATTTCCCAAAGCATAATACCCTCTAGCTCCGTTTATGTTATTGCAAATGGCAAGATTTCTTTTTCTTTTATGGCTGAGTAATATTCCATTTTATATATATCACATCCATTTATTGATGGACGCTTAGGTTGCTTCCATATCTTAGCTACTATAAACAATACTGCAGCGAACATTGGGGTGCAATTACCTGTTCAAATCAGTGTTTTTGTTTTCTTTGTGTAAGTACTCAGAAGTGAAATTGCTGGATCATATGGTAGTTCTGTTTTTCATTTTTTGAAGAACTTCCATACTGTTTTTCCATAGCAGCTGCACCAAGTTATATTCCCACCAACAGTACACAAGGGTTCCCTTTTCTCCACATCCTTGCCAACACTTGTTATTTGTGTTCTTTTTGATGATAGCCATTCTGACAGGTGCAAGGTGGTATTTCATTGTGGTTTTGATTTGCATTTCCCTGATGATTAGTGATGTTCGGTATCTTTTCATGTATCTCTTGGCCATCTGTATGTCTCCTTTGGAAAATGTCTATTTAGATCCTTTGACCATTTTTCAATCAGGTTGTTTGGTTTTTTTGATGTTCAGTTGTATGAGTTCTTTTTTTTTTTTTTTTTTTTTTT